>NC_137218.1:27424766-27870091 GCF_949987685.1 Ammodytes marinus | reverse complement strand
CCTCTCCTCTCCTCTCCTCTCCTCTCCTCTCCTCAGCCTCTACAAACAGACTTCTGCCTTACATCAAGTGTTCTTTAACCCGCTCATGTTCAGCTTCAGACAGACAAATAAAAAGGTTGCAGCATTTGTTACAAAGTCAACATGTGACAACTACAAAATCCTCTTGATCTGTGTGCAGTGGTTTCAAGCTGCAAAATGCAGGATAAAAAACAATTTAAAAAATCCTTAAGTGTCTAATAACTGTATGGTGCATTATTTTGCACAAAATGTGTACCTGCACATAGCAAACGAAATTGCACAACTGTAAGGACAGTGTCTGTTGCAATTTTTTATTCAAATAAACATTGTTTATTTATTCAGTGCGTATTGACATCTTTGAGCAGAATACCCCCAAAATGTGCACCGTGCCTCTTGTACCCCTGGGCAGTGACCACCTTGACTAAGACATTTACTGGGGGGAAACACTGAATAGGTTATCATCTTACTGGTGTTCTTCACATTAACAGCAGCCTACACAATGCTTTGGTGCATAGAAAATCAAAGAAAAGATAAAGCAAATAATAAGAAAAGATCAAGAAAAGAAAAGAAAAGTGTAGGAGGATGCATATCATAATAACACTGTAGGTAGTAGCCCAGGTTGTTTTTTAAGATATTCATTTACTCTTACATCTGTAGCCCCAAAACCCCAGCATGGTGACAGATCTGTGAGTGCACACATGTGACCTCAGGAGGGTGAGGGGGAGGGGGTGAGTGAGGGGGGGAATAGTGTGTGTGGTGGTCAGTGCACAGGGGGGCCAAAGATGAGTGGCCTCATTTAAACAAAGATTTATGAGCACAGCTGATGGCTGGGACACTTGTCTGTGTGCGTCCCTGGTTAGCAGGGCCCAGATGAGCTGACCTTTTGAGGAGGGGAGCTCTTAAAGCGCAGTGCACAGCGGCTCTATTAAGATCACTCACATTAGCTATTCTCCCACGACATACACATAGCATCTAGTACGAAAAATCACAAATATCACAACATGGCAGATGTCTGTTTTTGTTGGGGCTGATGCTATATAAAACTGATGAGGATGTTATGGAGTTGATTAAAAAGCTGCAGGAAAAAATGTAATATTGAGCCGCCCCCCACCCGCCCAGTCGCTCGATTGTGCACAAGCAATTAAGAGCAGCAGTCAGTCATTAAACAGCCAGATTAATGCCCTGTGATGGACTGGGCTCAAGGGGAATCTACCAAGCCTATAGCCACAAGGGCTTGTATTCTGCTCCTTATCTGCAAGGAAAAAGAAAGGGACAGAGAAAGAGAGCGAACCAGTGGTGCTCTGTAAAGTCTCCATTATTAATTAATGAATATTTCTTGAGCAGAAAAGGGGAAAAAAAGAGTGATAGATGGAGAGAGAGAGAGAGACTGCTACAACCCATGGGCCCGTGAACAGGAGGGTGGTTCACACAGGCAGGAGATTAGCCCTGGAAAATTGATCCCCAAGCACAAAAGCCATCAGAGGGCCTTCTCTACTTTTTCCTTCCTAAGAGGTGCTCTGGCTTCATCAATTCATCATCCTCTACGCTGCACAGCAAACGTTGTAACCACCTTTGATGGGGGAGAGGGGTGGGGGTGGGGGGAGAGGGTGGGGGTAAAAAGGTTTAAAAAAAAGAAAAAGCAACAGCAATCCTAAGCCAAGTGTATCACTGACTACTTATCTTTAATTAATACACATCTCTGTGACCACACCAAACCAGTGTGTACTCACAACGAACACTATTTGTGGTTATCAAATATACTAGAAAAAAATTATTAAGCTTAATGAAAGAGAAAATACATCTTTCACAGTATTACATGTCATTCTAAAAAAAGGAATGTTTCCTCATATCCCAATGATGTATTCAAAGTCAGTTCCTCAATTTCCTTTGTCCATGTTTACAAGCTGAAGTGTGGAGGTTTTGACTTTCAAAGACTGTCCAACTCAATTACATTTGGGGATTTCTAAAAAGAGTGGCTGGCATTTCTCTCCTCTCTGAATCCTTGCCTGGGGGCATCCACTGGGCTGCAGACAGTGCATACAATGGGCCCTTACATCATCATTGTGGGAACGGAGCTGTATCGCATTCTTTAATGTGTGTCATCGCTCACTATAGCATCCAAGAGGCCAGACATGCTATTACAATCTTCAAAGGGTTTGCACTTCTCTTAACTGATGGCTTAACATATTTATTCTGTATGATGTGGTTCTCTAATATGATCCTATTTCCATACTGTCCAAATGTGCCAAGCCGTTGAGATTGGAGCTTAACATCCACAGGAAAGTTTCTCAATGAAGACCAGTTGTAAAAGGCTAGATACTGGTACTGATGGGTTTTGGGGAAAATGTGAGAGTGGGCAGCAGCAGCACTCATAACTCAAGATCATGTGTTGGATTTAACACTAACTGGTGTTTTTAAAACCGGAGCTGTCTAACTCAGATCATCAAAAAGAGATTGTATATATATATATATATATATATATATATATATATATATATATATATATATATATATATATATATATATATATATATATATATATATATATATATATATAATATATATATTGTATAGAGATTATAAGGATTACAAGAAGCTAATATAATGATTTTTTTTTGAGCTGTGGAAAAGGGTTAGGATTAAATAAATTCATACTTCTTCCTACTCCTTTAAGGCATAACATATCAATATATGTGAATTGTTTTCTTTTTTGTAAAATAATTTAAACATCATTTTTGTTTATTGTATTTTCATTTTGTTTTGTATTGTTGATATATCTGAAATAAATTGAATCAATCAATCAATCAATCAATCAATCAATCAATCAATCAATCAATCAATCAATCAATCAATCAATCAATCAATCAATCAATCAATCAATCAATCAATCAAAAGAAGGTGGATTTGAAGTCTACCATGTGAAACACATCAGCAAGCCACACGGCCGAAAAGTCAACCAAAGGCCCATCACGAAGCTTGTTTGCATTTCAAAATGCATTTTTAGACGTTTGGCAGCCAAACACACTTGGCATCGGTTTCATTTGAAAGAGTTGTATTAAGGATTCAGTGTGCTAAGTACTGCTTATGAAAAGGCAGGAAACAGGTGTGTGTATTTCACTAGAGGATAGCTGGTGGTGATCATCAGTGCAAGCTTGTGCCCACAAAAAGGTGTGAAGCTACCAGTACATGTAGGATGCTCCAATAGCTTCTGTAAGAAAAGCCACTTGGCCAGCTGTGCAGCACTGAAAAAGAGCCAAGGTTTCAACTTCTCTCTCTAGCTCTCTTTTCCTCTGTCGTAACATTCCTCTGACTTTGTATATGAGCAACTGTGTGCAACACTCTCAATGCCTTTCAGGAGAGACCGATGGAAAATGTGTACCATCTTGCAGTATTTAAACAATTATCACCATCTCCCTACTACTCTATTTAGTTGGCCTGCTTTTCACTCTGCCCGTTTAAGTGTGGCTATTCAACACTTCCGATGTATGACTTGATACAAAGTAGTTATTTTCTAGCACACCGGGGCGCAAACATGCCAATTACTCTGCTTTGTCCTTGCTGACTTATTTTGCCCCAGTAAAAAAATTACTGATCAACCACAGACATGTTCCTCTGTTTAAGTCAGTTAACACAAAATCAGCATCAGATCAACTCTTTCACCCAGAGTCTCTTGTCTGTATAGGCAACACAATCCAACACAGTGAGAAAAACAAAAGGCCTGAATTCAACAGATGATCTAGTATTTGAATGCTGTTGAAATGCTGTTGTCGACAAACATCTGTTCGGTCAGCCAACAAAGCCCTCACACACTCCTGAAATGTGCCCTTTGGAACGGGACATTCTACCCTGAGGGGCAAAGCAGGGGCGGTTTTTATATCACTCTTGATTCATATGGGCGCAGAGGAGCAGTAGACTGGTCAAACAAGAATTAAACGTGGGGCGTGTAGCTCAGTGGGTAGGGTGGTCCACCCACAACTGCAGGGTCGGTGGTTCGATCCACTGGCTCCCCGCCACACGTCCAAGTGTCCCTGGGCAAGACACTGAACCCTAAATTGCTCCCAATAGTTAGCTTGTACCCAACGTGCTCCAGTTGTAAGTCGCTTTGGATAAAAGTGTCTGCTAAATGACATGTAATGTAATGTAAAGTATACCAACTTGGCATAGCTAGCCAAAAAGTCCAGCAAAAAAACATTATCATTTATCTTGCACTGTGGATGCTCCTGGTTTGGAGATTCCGTCAGCTTCAAGACGATGAAGGGAGCAATGCATTTGCATAAGAATACATGGCTATACTTAACCACTGGGGAGAGGGGAGCCTACTTCATTTAGCAAAGGCATTCACTTGTTGGGAATCAGTTCTGTACATGGATTAGAATAGGTTTGCTCCTTGTGTTAGTCGGTGCAAAGTGTGGTTGTCCAACAGTGTAGAGAAGGGGCTTGGTTGTTACCCTTACATTCCTTCACTGGTGATTAAGTGTCAGACATTAAAAGATCCCTCAAGCTTTCCGCCCCTGCACTTCATCTCTGGCTCACTCCTCCTTCACTAATGTCCCAGGAGAGGAGGGGATTACTGGCACACTGGTGTACACAAATGGCACTTGCTCAAAATTAAAAGACTTTCACAGCCTGCTAATCTAACGAGTGTGTGTGTGTGTGTGTGTGTGTGTGTGTGTGTGGGGGGGGGGGGGGTCTGCCCCTCCAACACACAATTCAACAAGCAGCGCCCATTAAGTCAGCATGAGACAACCCAATACGTTCATGTGTCCCCAAGAAAGAAGCCCTGTGGCTGACTTTAGATGCATCTTCACTTCCCTGGCAGAGTCACACAACAGGAGGAGGAGGAAGGGCCCATCTGAGGAGCAGCTGAGTCAAGGGGCAAAGCCCTCCAGGAACACAGGAGGAGAAGGGAGAGACACTATCATCAGCTGCTCTAGATACAGGTGTCTGTGATCAAGAATATTCAAGAGAAATTGATGCCCTGTGGATTTTGTGTGTTTTTTTAGAAGTTCAAGGAACGCCGCATCTGAAACAATACCTCCCATAATCCTGCCAAATTACCTGGAAGGGAAGTAGCTGTGCAGATTTGCCTGGTCAATATTCAATTATCTAAACCTGCTGAAACACAAACTATAACACGTTTAATCTCCCCCCAAAGCTAGTGTGACGGCCTCCACACACATCCTACCTCTACTGAGCGTCTACTGCGCGTCTGCGTCAGACTTTTTGTCACTGACCGTGTAATCAACCTAGAGCGGACACACATCCAACCTGTGCAGCGCTGCAGGAGCACGTCAGAGGCACGTCTGCAGCGACGCTCCCCTTTACCTCACCTTTACCTCTACCTTACCTTTTTTTCTGAGAGCCACGCGTCTCTCTCGGGTCTCTCTGCTTTAACTGATAGAGAAATACTCTGCTGAGAGTCATATTGACTTCATACCGGCAGCTTTCGCTGTAGTTTCACCATTTTCTGGTGTGTCCCTTTCAAAATAAAACTTCCAACAAGCGAAAATGACAAACTTTTATCACAGTAAAATGTGATCCCTGGAACATTGTTTAAAGTTAGAAAGCTTCCTGAAAAGTTACTCTTTCACTGTTGTTGTTTACAGCAGCAGGGCCCACAGTTTTCTTTACAGACATATTCTAATCTTACATTTGGTTCCAGGTGCCTTAACACATTTTTATTTATGATTATGATTTTTAATATAAAGAATAACATGTAGAGAAAATATGTTTCGTAAAGTAACTGCATGCTCTGCAAATGTAAACACATCCCCCTCCCCTGAAACTGCACCTTTGATTCGTTCTGTCAAAAAAAAGGAAAAATGAAACGCAAAAAAAAAACGTTTCAACCCACCTTCGAACGAATATTCGAACTTCGAATAAAAAATGACTGCCCTACCGGCTACCGGCAGCCTTACTGGCTACTAGCTTATCAGTCAGAAGGGTTAACAGAGGGCATTAGGGAGCTATGAGATCACACAGATGTGAACACTTCCCTGAGGCTCTCTCTCACATGCTATTATATCTCCAATGCGCCAACTTGACAATCAAGAAGTGAAATCTGAGTTCATTTTCCTCATACGACCAGAAAGGTACCGCTACCAGGGCGATTGATGTTGGAGTGCTTCTTTTAGAAAAGCTCTCATACATTTGCAGCTATCTTTTACAGCCATCATTCCTTTAACTGTATAACCTTGAATGAAGCCAACAATATGCGTAAGGGAGATGAATTTCATATTCATAGATCAGATTTCTTGCCAGAAGTGTGACAGACAGAGACACAGAATAGCAGCTTCACCATTTTCTCTTTAATCATCTTATTTACCAAACCCGCCTGACTCTGCCAAACTATCATGCAGCCGCAGGGTCAATTTAAAGGTGGAGTCAGCCATTCTGGAGACTCTTCTCCTTGTCAAAATCACTCGTCAAAATCAGTGAACACTTCCTCACGATCCGCAATCTGTACGAACTGTGTGTGTGCTGAAAAAAAAAACTTTAGTTAATACACGACCTAGGCTCTGTAAACTGGTATGTTAACAAAGGGTCTTTAAACTAAAAAGGAGCCTACCGTATCAAGCAATATGCCTGTTTACAGAGCCTGGGCTGTGTATTGACCATGGATTTCTTTTCATAGCGCTCTACATTGTTTGACCAAAGTTCTCATTTTCACCCACACACTCTGCCCACAGGTGGCATGAAGGCAGGGATCCAACCACCAACCCTGCAATCAGAGGGACAACCGCACTACCTGCTAAGCAACAGCCAACCACAGCAAACTGGGGGGGATTTACCCGCACATCTTAATAAAAACATACATGTACATTCATTGCAACATTATTCTTTTCCAAACGCCATTTTTCCACTCACCTGCAAGCTCGTGGTGGATGAGATCTGCAAAGTTAGGGTCGTCTCCCCACCAGTAGAGCCACAGCTCCCTGCGGCCGGGCCTCTGGCTGCGCCGCCACACGCTCAGCACGTCTGCCTTCAGGCAGCGGCTGAAGCTGCACAGGATGGGGTCCTCCTCCGTCACCGGGAAGAGGATGGGGGCAGAGGTGGGACCCTGCCACACAAACCTCTTCCATTTGATCCCCGTCAAGTCAGCCTGCAAGACAAGAGGAAGGGAGAAGTTAGGTTAAGTTACTTTATTAGTCAATGGTTGGTTACATGGAAATTTGTCTTTTCGCATTTCCCATCTCAAGTTACCACACTTCAGAGGGGGTCAGAGCACAGGGTCAGCCATAGTACAGCGGCCCCTGGAGCAGTTTGGGGTTAAGTGTCTTGCTCAAGGACACAATGGTAGAGATGGTGGGCACCATAGACGTAATACCAGCCTCTGCTAGTTTTACAACTAACACCCTCCTGTCTGGTGCCGGGGATCGAACCAGAAACCTTATGGTTACTGGTCGGCCACCTTTCCTCTAGGCCATCCTACCACAAGTTAGTGTGCAGGACTCGCTGCTTCATGATCCACTCCAGCACCAGAGGAGTAAACATGTGCTGATCCGAGTGTTAAGAGTAGGCCACTAAATCCCTTGTTATGGGGCAGTTCACTCATTCACCCAATACTTCTGACAACAAAACACCTCGGCTGTCAAAATTGAAGGGGGGGCGAAAATAACTGAAAGGATAAGATTGAAAGATGGATGAAGATACACAGTAGATAACAATACAAATTGTGGAGACATTTGTGTGTTTCTTTCTGCGCAGCAACTGTGTGCATGTGCTTCAGATGCTTTCAATATCACCGTTGAACACAATGTTCCAAACACAAATATAGAGACAAAACTAATGCCGGTAAATGTGGTCTCACTATTGTAATCCTCATTATTGGTGAGGGCTGGGGGCTGGGGGGTGTGCTTTGCCTTTCTATAAACGCTGTCTGGCTTTTATAGAGAGAACAAAACACACAGGAAAAAGCCTCATAGGCAGTAAATCACTAGCGGGGTTATTAAAGTGTTAAAGCAGGAACATTACGCTTCACTGCTATAGCTTGCACTGCTGCTGCTTATCACCCATGTGGCCCGACAGAGTAACCCATGTCTAACTCCACACACTCACCCACACACACTTATGCACATTAAACTACCACTAAACACACACACGTGATGCCATTGGTGTTATTTTCTTATTCAAATTCCTGCTGGCAATCTTGGTCCTCCATCCTCCATCTTCCCCCATCTATCCTTGTTGTAGACATTTCAAGTAATCTTGTGAGTACACACAGACTGTTCATTTCCATGCCATTTAGTCCCTATTCCGTACAGGCTGACTTGGCAAGCGTGTCCCTCTCTCTCTGTATACTCAACCAATTAATCCATTACAATTCTGGGGGATATCTTAACTCAAGTGCAGAGAAGGCGCTGAGCCCTGAACAAGTGATTACCCGTGGTCGTAGCAAAGCGGTGGTCTTTTCCGCCTGGCTAGGGATTAGCTGGGAGATTTGTGGTGTTAGTTGTGATGGTGGGGGGGAGGGGGGGACTGTCAAAACAGAGCATTGTGTGGCGTCAGCTGGGGCAGAGCTGGATCACAACAAGTCAGTACGCCATATTAGACTAAGTGAGCACTGGGTGGACAATGGGTAGTACTGGTAATAGTTTTGACTATATTTATGTCTCATCATGTACAGGTCACACACACACGGGCTGGAAGTGGTTGTTCCAATATAATGAAGTATATACGCTGGCCTGTAGGCATTATCAACAAACAGAAAGCACGTGTTTAATTTGTTCTCTCCACCACTAACTCAAGGGGAAAAGAGTGGTTGGCAAGCATACAGAAGCCCTGGGTTGCATAAGTGTCATCATAACTTAAAACAGCAGGGTGGAGGGGGGTGGGGGGGCACAATCAAAACGACATGATCTCTGATGTACAATCTGGCTGGCTAAGGAATTCAAGGGCTGAGGACAAGAAGCTCCCAGCACAGGCTTAAGTATGAAAGAGGCTCCGAGGTGCAAACAGCAGAGCTAGTAACAACAGGGCTGCAGCAGTTTAGGGCTGCTCCCTTCTGCTGGAGTGTGAGAAGGAGCATTACATTACACACCTGCATCTTGCTATAGGAAACATCTGTGCACTGCACACAAGGCCATGGGGGGAGGTGGACAAACGGTTAACTGTGAAACCAGATCACACAGTGTAGATAGGGCAATTAGCAAAAACCTTATACCATTTATCATTACACTACATGCTTGCTTACACTGAAATATCCCATTTATGTCATGTTTTTAAAAGTAGGCCTCTGGCCTTAAAGTGAACTAACTGTAACCATCGACCACTTAAAGCAGGCCAGATCTAATATAGTAGTCAACTAAAGTGGCTGGCTACAGTAACATCATTTCTTGACATTTTTGCTACCGTCGGCGTCGAGTGCATTGTCCTTTAATTTTGCATAGTGAATCTATTGCCCCATTGTGTCGTCAGGCTACTGGTCCTGTCCTGTTTGTATTCCTTTTGTTTACTAGAGGTGATGGTTGACATGCTGTAGCTATGTTTATGAGTGTTATGTTATAGTGACTGTAAACATCCCAGCACCCTTAGCGCCAGGATGTGTTGTCATGAAGGGAGTGCGACGATTTGAAGTTTGCAGCCGCACAGTTTGATAGCCCAAATGTGTTTACACAGACACCTGCGGACACACACAGAGGAGCGGTGCTTAAAAGGTGAAGTAAGCGATTTATTGATGTTAAAATAAGTGTTAAATCGCTCTTTATTCATACAGTGATCACTTATATAGTGTAAGCGTTTCATAAAGCCAATCTCTCAGTCACTCGCTCTGCATGTAATCGTCAAATACATTTTCGGGGATCCCACTACAGATAACCAATCAGAAGAGAGAACGCTACAAACCGGCACCTGTCTCACTGCCGGTGCACGTGCAAAGCGACAGATGGGTGAATGTGTATGCGCCTACAATGGCGGAGCAGGTAAAAATCATTCCCAAAGTCTGTTTTGATGTCTGTTTTTTTATCATGTTTTATCACACTTATGGATCTGAGATGATGCTAGATAACTTGCTGCTTGAAGACCACAGTGCATTAATGTGGTGACGTGGGGACCAGGGAGGGGACTGCTAACTGCAGTAACTGACAGGAAGTTAGCTAAACTGACCAGGGTTCAACATAACTTTTTTTTCCTACTGGCCCGCCGGGCCAGTGGATCCGAGTTTTACTGGCCCCTTGTATATTTTCACTGGCCCTGCACACACTTTTTTTTCCTTCATAATTTAGTGTCAATAATTTTAATACCTGTATTAGAAAAATAACCATATCTAAAGGGAATATCTATACTGTAACAGTATAGATATTCCCTTTAGATTTGGTTATTTTTCTTTTAGTTAATTATATGAAATGTTGATATTGCTCATACACATAATATAAAACCAGGCAAACATATTGAATTTGAAGCCTACAACTGAAAGTATGTTGAAAGAGTGGGCCAGTATTTTAAAGTCCAGTTGTTTGATGAGTGTTTTTATTCTTGAATTTGGGCAGTTTAATGAATAGTTCACCTGCAGAAGTCATGTTCAAACATAAAAAAAATAAGAGATGAAGGTCTGATCATTCTTTGTGGTGTGGTAGGCTGTTTTTATTACTTTCTCTATATGCATTAGGGATGTGAATGTGTCGACCGAATGACGGGTTTTCCACTTGCGCTCAAGTTGACTTTACAAATAGAATAGAAATCCGAAAATCAGTGGGTTATGCCGTTTTTTTAAATGGGAGATTTCACCGTGTACGAGTTCACGTCTGGTCGTGAGCGCGCTGCAGGAGTGTCACTTCTCCATGAAGTATCAGCTTCACATAAGAGTCCGGTCGGTGTGGGACCATTTTTTCAAACTATTGATAAAAAACAATGCAGTGCAAAATATGCAGCATAAGTTAAACGCTCGTCTAAGACTATGACGTTAAATCACCTTAGAAACACACAATGCCTTCGTCCGATCACAGCAGCGTTTCACCGTGTGATCTCGCCAGCGAGTGAGCCACCGGGCAGATGAACTGTGGTTTGTGGCTAAAATAATAACCGGGGATATTCCCCCCGTTAGCGATTTCAATGGGAAAGACTTCCGCGATCTGATTGAATGTCTCGAGCCTGAAAACACAGTGCCAAACTGCGCGACTATAGGAACTGTACAGTGAGCGGAGTCCCTCCGTTCGTTTCTGTCTACAACCGACACAATCACCGGAGACGCATTCACAGCGTTTAAATAAAGCCTCTCATTTGTATTACCATTGGGGCTTGGATGCAAATACTGTAACATTACGGCGGCAGATAAAGGAAAAGCGCAGTTATCATTTTCTGCACCTCAACCTCTGCTGTGGGAAGAAAGAAAGGGGGCAAAGCAAGTCGATTGATTTGTCGACTCGCAGGCGGACGGTAGGCAGCTCTGCCAACGGAGCGAGAGTGCGCCCGCTTGTTGCTCCGCCTGTAAAAACACCCACGCATCGTTTGTCCACTGGCCTTTCATTAAAAAAATATATTTTATATTAGGTTTATTATATTGAGTCTTAAATAAACACTGCTTTCATTCCGACTCTCAACGCGCATTTCAATGAACCATGATGTAGTCTACAAAAAGATACTGAACTGTGATTGGCCAGTCACTGGCCCGGGCGGGACAGTGACTGGCCAATCAACTTTCCCTGCATATGATTTTACTGGCCCCGGGCCATCGGGCTATACGTTATGTCGAACCCTGCTGACCATTCCACTTACTGAACCTTTAATAAGAAGCATAGCTCGCGTCAATGAACCGTCTCTTTGTTTTAAGCTTTCTCATCTTCACAGGAGGACCTCTCTTCCATACCATACGGAGAGTACTAGTGTCTCAGGACAAAACGGTGTGTATAGCTACATTGAGCCTCTGTCATATCAGCTCTGAATGCCTGTCTCCTTTCATCTGTACGTCTTATTGCAGTAGCGGCAGTCCGAACAGTCGCTTTTGCAGCTCTGGAGTATGACACTACTTCATTGACAAAAAAGGGAGGAATATAGGGCAATGTAAAGTACCCTCTCTCCAAGCTCCAAGCAAATAAAATTGGAGCAAAGAAATGAAGCTGTTACGATCTGTTAAGAGTCAATTAGAACCATTCATTGATTAGTAGATCAAATAAAAAACAAACTACTGACATCAATTAACTGTAAGCTAGTTAAGATGAAACGATATGAAGAAGAGCTATGTGGCATTCCTTTAGTTCAAGCAGACAAAGCAAGCTCCCTGCACACATGGTCAGGAGAAGGTTCAATAGCAGGGCTCCAGACTTACTTTTTCATCCAGGTGCACCAGCATTTATTTAGGGTGCACTCAATATCTATCTAACTATATAATTCAATGAAAGTCTGTCTGTGTGTGTGTCTGTCTGTCTGTCTGTCTGTCTGTCATTCCTCATTTTTCTCCTCAACGGCTTGACCTATCACTCTGAAATGTCACATGGCCACTCAGTATATACCTGGCCACAGACTGACAGAGCTAGTTTTCTCATTTGTCATTGCAAAGGTTGAAAAAAGGCTTGATTTCTGTGGAGCATTCATGCTGCGATCGCCGCTGAAAATCTGCGCATGCGCAACTGGGCCGACTCATTTCACCGGTCCGTGTGGCTTAAGTTGCTGTCGGGAGCAACAGGAGGAGCGATACTTTCTGCTTTGTTTTGTGCAAGGGAGGAAACAGTCTCCTGCATGCTGTTGTGAGGCAGCGCTGCCAGAGGGTGATTGTCCACACACATGCACAGTTTGCACACACACACACACACCTTTTAAGAAGCACAAAAGGTGCGTTTGCTAGGAGCCCCCTTTTACACAGAGATTGAAGCCGTATCCAGCAGTGAGGGGTTCCCACCTGCCCCAACTACGCGCAAAATTATCCATAATGTTTTTTACCCCTAATTGCTGCACTGATATCAGCCACACACACACACACACACACACACCCCCCAAAACAAGATTAACATCCGTGTTGTATGCTGTTAATAATAGGACTAGTTCTACCTCCCACTTTTTTCATTCCACTATGTATACTCTCATCTTGCACTATTTGTACTCTTTTCACTCTTGATTTACCTTTGCTAGCCACATGTCATTTATAATATGTTGGACACTTTTAAAATGGCCTGCAGAGATGACAGCAACAGGCTTTTTGTCATTAAAGGTGGTTTCAGCGATTCTGGAAAAAGTTTGACAAATCACTTTGTCAAAATGAGTGAATATCTCTTCACAATCTGCTATCTATCCATACTGTGTGCGCTGAAAAAAATCAAGTGTTAATAAACAGCCTAGGCTCTGTAAACTGGTGAGTAAACAAAGCGGGGCCACCGTAGCATTCAAACATGTTTACAGAGCCTAGGCTGTGTGTGTATTAACACCAGATTTTGTTTCAGCGCACTCACAGTACGGACAAGAAGCAGACTGTGAGGAGATATTCACTGATTTGACAAAAAAAGCCATTTCGTCAACAAACATTCTTCACAATTGCTTCTCCCAACTTTAACTAAACATGCTGTAGTAGAACTGTACACACAGGGAGACCTGAACCTACTGACCACGTCCTGCTACGTCCCACTCTCTCTTTGACCTGGTTCCTTTCTATAAATCACTGATGAATGCTGCTGCTGCTAATGTGGGAATGAAACCCAACAGCCTACAAGAGCTGTAGGCTAGTCTCTTCATCTTACATCTCAGTTCCATCCATCACATATTTCTTTAGCAACCAGGAGGTTTGCATCGAAGCTGTAGCTCCTCTGCCAAGTAGGAAACTGAATATATTATGAATCTTTCTTATGGAACGGAGAAAAAAGGAATTCTTCCCATCGCAACCCGCTATACAGGAGGAAAAAAAAGGGCAACCCAACGCTGTGTGTTAACTGTCGACAAGCTATTCTCCTCAGTGATGAATGGCTTATTGAATGCATTGTGTAATGTTACATCTCCACCCTCTACATCTAACGACATCATCATTAACAGACACCACATAATCAAACTGTCACAGCCACTTCCAATTCTTTATGATCATTAGTGTCTGTAGTGCAATAAATGATCACATCCCAGATGCATCTACACACAACACTGCTGTCAAAGATAGAGCATTCTTCTCTTAACCCAGGGCTTCAGCGTCCACATTACAGCACCGTCATTAGTAAAGATAGATCCATATAGAAACATATTAGGAAATCTGTCCTCAATTGAAAACCACAAAGTGCCATTAGCGACAATAACCAGCACCTGTTAAACACTCGTTTTGATCAATACTTGGCATTTGCTAGTACAAGGTTTGTCCTAATGTACTACCTTTCACTAAGGGAAAGAAGCTGATGCATACTGTCTGTCACAGTGAATTGAGAACGTATGCATGCAACGACCCCTTTCTCTTCTGCACGGCTAGGATGCTACGGAGAACAGAACCCACAAGTGTTACCTCCAGACCGCTGCCCACCTTAACACTACAGTGAGTGGACCTGCTAGTGAGAGAAAAAGGACTTCTTGGTGGGAAAGGTGGGCTGTATTATTGAAGATGTAAACTGGTGTTCAATTGCATTCATCTATGTTGATTGTTAGAATAGAAAAAGAAAGGGTATGCGATTTGGAACGCAGGGAAAGGCTGCCAAAGATATCTGAACTTTCCTCGCAAAGTCCACTCAATGCCCACAATGCACTGCTGTCAAAGGACAAGGTTTCCCCCTTTGCCTGTGTCAGAATGAATGCTCAGGTATGTGCAGCAACTGTTGGTGGGTCATGACAAGTTTCCCTTTCATAAAGCCAACGTGAAAAGAATAAGCCAACAATGCTGCACCTTTTTAGTCACCCTTTCGTTGGGGTACCCAAGGGGTCCCAAAAGGGTGAGGATCCCAATAGTTATGTGGCTGCCGTGGCCAGCGCTGTTCAATGGCTCTGACCCATACACTGCATTTAATCTGACCGCGGGAATCAACGTCCAGCATAAACCCAGCCTACCAAGTAAAGGGTGCTGTCTGCAGTGGAAAGACAAGCCAGATCTATGGGGAACCGTGCCCTGCCGAACCAAACAGTGGAAAACGAGGCATAAGACCAAAGCTACTAAAATACAGCCAGGAAGTTTCCCTGAGGTGTTGCGTACTTTTGGGGGGCAGCTGCTCACCTTCCCCCTGGCCACTTAGGGTTGTGGGTCTCAGTAGGGAAACGCTTCCAACAGCTGCCTTCCTGCCTCTCAAGACACACGACACAAGCAACAGGTGAGGGCTGCCTGAATCAGGCTGCAGATGCTCCTCTTGTGCAGTCTCTCACCTCTCTCCCTCAGTTAACCCCGCCATTGAGCAAACATGAAACTAAGAAGTGCGCGCCTTTTGGTTAAGGAGAATGCAAATTCAATCAAGTTTCATTTGAGCTTCTTCACACACACACACACACACACACACACACACACACACACACACACACACACACACACACACACACACACACACACACACACACACACACACACACACACACACACACACACACACACACACACACACACACACACACACACACACACACACACACACACACACACACACACACACACACACACACACACCTTTTGAGAATTCTTGTGAGCCACATCTGATGCCATCAACACCAACCATAGGATTTTTGCCAAGTGTTTTTCTTTTAATGTTAGTAGCTACAAATGTCATGAAAAAGCCAGCTGCAAATGTGCATCATTATAAAAGGAACACAAATCAACTGTATCCAAACTGAAGAGGCAACAACAAGTAGTGTCCTACTACAGAGAAGACTATCCACTGAAAAAGTGAGGGGGGGAAAGTACCACAATGTGTACGCATTCTTTCACCATAAAACCACAAAGTGGAGTCTGTTCAGCGAGTGAGTCATAACAGCAGCAGTGGTGTTATGCTTAGTCTCAGTGTGCAGGAAAATGTCAGCCAGACAGGCACACAGCACCACAACTAGCAGCCTCCACCTCTCCTGTCTGTCTACTGTGGCCACCGCTGCCTTCAAGTGCAGTCGTAAACATTGTAATTACGAGTTCAGCACACACACACTATCGACCCAACTAAGTAGTATTGAAGAGAGTGGGGATTTCTGCGATGAAATAGTACCTTTAAGGTACCATTTATGGTGGACAGCTTGCAAGCTGTGTCGATTTGTGGTATTAAAAAAAAGCAGTGTAGGATTTCACTATGTTGTTATTACACTACAATCTATGTCAGCATTACAATTGATGCATTTCCATTCTAACTGGTCACTTTGCTCTTAAAGCTTTTTGTTGCACACTAGTTTAAAAAAAAAACTACTTGAGCATTTGATGAATCAAAACTTCTAACTTTGTGGGAGTAGGTTGTCCAGATGCAGCATTATACTGTGAGACTGACCCAATGTTATGCCTGCTGACAAGACAACTGACTGACTGACTGACTGACTGACTGACACAAATTAATCCAGACCATGTTCCTGATAATACAGCCAGAGGAGAAACACTCAAACAACACCTTGATGTGCTGGGACCTTGGACTACACACATGATTCTCACAGTGGATTACTACTATAGACCGATGTCAACTGGCCATAACTGACAACATGATATGATTAGGAAGGAAGGGATACAGAGGCAGACACTCAAGGGAGCATGTTTAAGGCTTCATTTCCTATGGTAAGCGTATGTTATAGTGGTAGAAAGTGGGGCTTAGATAATGTGGCTACCTAGATGCGTGTACCGTCTGCCAGAGATTATATAATAATCAGCCTGGGGCCTGTGCCCTAGTTGGTGTGATTACTAGGAAAAATGAAGAGCAAGGAGATTAAAGCCAGTGACAAACCCGATGAGGACATATTACATAAAGAATCAACGTTAGCAAACAAACTGCTGTCAACCACAAGCAGTCTTGTTACAGTATGCTTGCGCACATAAGGAGCTCTGTGGGCAAAGCAAAGCGTAAGGGGCGTGCTTTTAAACGCCGATGCCGTGCAACTTGGCCACTGACATTCGCTCCTTCAGGAGTTGTCAAGTGTTGCAAACAACGGCACGAGCAAAATACACAGTGCTTTGTCCCGGCGCTGACAGGACTTCAAACTAAAGTGACCGTTTGTTGTTGTTGCTTGTTTGCGGCTCACCACTTGATAAAAACACGAGAGGAAATGGAACGAGAGCGAGATAGCGAGTTAATAACAAACCAAGTGTCGAGGCGACTGAGGGGAAGGGGAGAGAAAGTGCCACAACAAACTCTACTCGCCGGGGAAAAGGAAACACTTCGGCCGTAATATACACAACTGTTATTTCCGTGCTAACAGAAGATATTGTTGTTGTTGTTGTGTGTAAGTGTCTGTCCAGAGAAATGTACTAGTTGAAGCTTAACAAGCGACTGGCGATAACCTTGAGTGTTTGGTTTGCGAGTGGAAACATGGAAGTGTAGCAGAAAGACGTTTCTAGCAGACTGGCCTTTAAAACTGAGCGACCATGGGTTAAAGGGGAACGCGGTACCATTTAGTGAACGGGGATACCTTGTTGTCCTGAAATGATGTCAGCTTGACAGGGCCGTAAGCCTCGCTAAGCTCCCTATCAACTGATGCCCGTGTGTGGCTAGCGTTAGCTTAGCCCCAGCTCAGCTAGTTAAAAATGGCTGCTTTCCTTTAGTTTTAAATCTCTTACCAGACAGAATAGATTGGAATGGCAATCCTCCAAGCTGGCCCCGTTCGGTACATAACAAGAACTCATCCTTCTTCACTGCGAGGTCCAAATCTCCATCATTTCACTTCCCGGGAATTAAAGAACAGTTTTCGGTGTGGTGTTTTCTGAGATGTTGCAGCCTTCAATCAACGATAAATATTTTTTTCGAACATTTGGCTGGAGGATAGTTAATTCAACAACCTTCCGTTTGCAGTTCACCCGCAGGAGTTAAAGCGGTTAAAAGCCTCTGTGTGGTGTCTACGGAGACATGTCAGAAACAAGCAGTGAGAACAGACCAGGGGAAGCGAAAAAATGTTCAGAAAACAAAAAGAAAAGGACAGCAAAAGAAGAAACTCTCCCCCTCCCCCTTAGCCCTAAAACGGTCTGTGCTTAAAAAAAATAAAAATGTCCCATCTCACTCCTCCATCGCAAAAATTAGTCTAAAAAGCAAATACATCCTGGGAGAAACTCTCGCAATCCGGCATCGGCCTATATTTTCACGATTAATTCGATCATTTTTTTTCAGCCTCGGTTCCTGTTGGTTTCCATTTGAATTCATGGATTCCTTTCTTTAATGGCGGCCACAGGGACAACTCTGCCTTCCACAGCCCATTGGCTCATTCGTGGTCAAAGCTTTGTCAAGCTACGCGTGGAAACACAGACACACGTCACAAAGTAGGCAACATTTCCGGATGAGTAACGACAATGAATTATGCCAATACACAATTTGATCAAGTACATCAACAAAGTATTAGGGAAACCTCGATGAGCTACTAATTTTTAATTGTAGATACAGATATTTAAATTTCGTTTGTCCTTCAGTCCGTAAAGGGTGCTGTGACGTGTTATATTCGGTGTGCGCTTTTTATTTTGATAGTCTCGACGAGAGGTTCCGTGTTGTAGCATGGCTATCTTGACACTGTCGTGGTCATGAGGGCTGTAATAACACAAGACTGATATGTTTTGCCGCTAGGCCAGCGCAAGTGGCGCTACTGAGCAACAGATTTTGTTACCATTGATCAAACCCTGTACACTTGCTCACTTACACAGTGCACCACCTAGCGCATGTGATGTTGCACCTGCAATTGAAATGTGCAACCAAAATACATTGATGCGCCCTTTGTTTGGTTTTATTATATTATTAAATTGGCCTACATTTACTTGATCTCAGTTTCACAGAGTGTAGCTAAAGTCATATAAAACCAAATAAGAAAAGTGGTCAAATAAAACTAAAACGTGTATTAGGTGCAGAACTGCAGGAATAAAACCAAACGCATCTTACTGAAGAAAATGTAAGAAGCAATTACATTAAGAGGACAGTGAGAACACTTCAAACCATTAATAAATGTGCAATTGCTGATGAATTTACAGAAAAGGATGTGCCAATGTGCCTCTAGATTTACATGTTGTTCTAGATAAGGAAAAAGAAAACCAAACGTGTCACCATATTCCTTCTGTTAAGGTGACAACTCATCCATATTTTTACTGTCATGCACAACAGAAAAACATTCAGCTGGCAGTTTAATCTAATCAGCCATGTTTTGACAGTTTTATACATAGCCTATAGGCTACAGCTCCGGAAAAAATTAAGAGACCATTCTGGATTTTTCTTAAATCTTCATCTCTACACAATTTATTGAAAATGCTCTTAATGACAAAACATTTATTGGAATTTGGTAGAAGTGATGTCAGTAGTTTATATTATGAAACCAAAATGTTCATTCTACTCAAACATATGACTTTAAATAGTTAAACGAGAGACAGTGAGCATTTGGAATGGTCTCTTAATTTTTTTCAGAGCTGTATACAGTATTTTTTTTTTTTAACTGATTTTAAACTTGCGCCTGTCTTAGAGCAGCAGACATATACCCAGGGGGCAAAGTGATTTTATGGACATGGAGCGTTGTAAAAGGTTGTTCACCAAAAATGACATCTTAGGCGGCTGCATATATGGAAAAAAAAAACACCTACCCCCCAAAAAATTCTAACAAAAGGTTTTTCAGCTGTTTTATGTATAGGTGTCCTTAATAACGTACTAAATGTTTACCAAAATCAATCGTCGTCATTTTACATGTAGCTTGGGTTCTAGACCACCTAGGATCTTAGTTCTGGTGGCTAATCCTACATTTTCAAGGATGAGGAAGACAGTGGCTCTGTTTAAAACATGATGGAAACTACTTAAGTACATATACCTGGCATTCAGGGAACAAAATTAAGGCAACACCATTGAATATATTAGCGGAATTTTACATATTTTCCAGTACCAGGCAAGGTAAATTGCCAGCAGTAACTTTTACTCACTAAACATAAGACTGTAACTGTGTAAAATAAAAATTTTACACAGTTACATTTCATGTGCCATGGACCAAAAGTGTCCTTTTGGAGTCTCCAGCTGGTATTTTAGGAAACGGCTGGACATTCCCTTGGAAAAAACTGTGTAAAAAATTCATTTTCTATGGGTTATTGATCAAATTTGAACTGTGATTAGGAAAAGCTTCAGGCAGTTGGACAATTGTTTGGTTTTCAAAATTTAAAAACAAATTGACTCTGCTTTTGTCCAACATCTAGATTTTGGGGCTTTGCAGATATGCAAATTTACACATCATTAGTAAGATATTGATGATTTTTCATATTTATTCAAAGTTTTTGGAAAATACTGTAATACAAAAAGTTGTTGTTTTAATGTCAGTAACCAACTTGCAAAGTTTCATAATGATATCTATAAGTTTAAAAAATTCCCTATTAGCCCACCCCCATTCGCTTAAACAGTGGTTCTGATTTGCTCTATCGGCCCGCTGTAGCTTTCCAGCAGCTAGTTGACCAGGTTGTCCACCCAGGTTGGGATCCTTGAAGGTCCTAGATGTCATTTCTGGTGAACAACCTTTTACAACGCTCCATGTCTGTTTTTTTTTAAACAGGGTTTTGCCTCCTAGGTAATACAAGCAGCAGGTTGCTCAGCACACTTGAACAGGAGGGATGTTATCTGCAGGTTTACATTTGTTTTCACAAGTGCGCTGCAACCAACCTTTTCTTTCAAATAGTATTCAAACCAGACCATAATTTTATTTAACTCCATGATGTTCCCTGTTGAAATGTAATGCACAAAATGAAAAATTGAGAGCTGCACCTTGGATCGTATACAACCAGCATCCAAGCTGGTGTTGGGCCATAACAAAAGGCCTTACGTTATAACGGCAAATTATACCATACTGTAAGAGAAAATCATTCTCTCTGTCCTTGTTTGTGTGTACTGTACTGTGGTTTTCGAAGGCCTCTGTGTCCAGTTGAATTTGCATCACTATGATAGGAGTTGTTCTATACTTATAGGCCTACATCGTGTCCTCTCCATACAAAATAGTTTAACTAAATGTTTCCATCCCTTTTTTTCGGGGATCAATTATTCTGTCTTGTCCAATAAATTATTCAGATGGCTGAAGAATTTGAGCTTAATTAAGTTAACAGAACCTTCCTTCCATTTTTACCCCAAGGTGCACTCCCAGCCAGAATATTACTTCCTCTATTTCAAAGTTTAATTTGCTGTGGGTGCATTGAATATTAATAATTAGCTTTTAGCAATTCCTTCTCCCCATTATTGAGCAATGCCCTTCCTAATTATAATACAATGTAAGCTGTCTCTAGTCATGGTATAGTTTCTCTATTGAAATGAATTGCTTGGACAGCTAGCCCATATTCTGTGGTTCACTGCTGACTAATTAATTACTGTCCATTTAACTTTTTTTTTCTTCTAGTACCACTGTTTTTTCCCATGTAATCCCAGCATTACACAGTGCACTGCTCATACATCAGAGCTGTACAACAACCTGTGACAGTTATTTTGTGCTGTGCCCAGAATTATACAATAACATACATCGAGAATACCATTATCTTGTTTGCAATATAGTGAAAGTGAGAGCTGGGGAATCCAGGCCATAAAGGTGTTGATGACAGCAGGTCTTGTGGGCGGTACATAGCTGACTGCTCATTAAAATGCCCACGGAGTCATAAAGGTGTGTCAGCCTGCCAGATTGATAATACTGTACTGTGAACATCAACATGTGAGGAGATCAATACGTTTATATATTAATTCAATTCAATTCAGTTTATTTAAGAAGGGGACAGTGCAAATTACAGTTTTTTACGATTGCTAAACCACAGTGGGCACAACTGGAACGACAAGTGCAAAACTCTAACAACAGTATGCAGAGCAGTGGTTCATTCGGACCAAACTGTAGCTTGTTTTTCATTGATTAAACACAATTTTCAAAACTCTACACACCTATCTCATGGCTTAACCACAGCCTGCACAACACTGTGGATTTCCAGCACTTTTTTCAAATGCTAACACACTGCTGCCACAACTAGACCACACATTCAAAACAGAATGAATGCCTTTCAAACACTGCGGATTGCAATTTCAACTGAAACACTAAGATGTCTTGTTTTAGACTTGTTAGTGAACATATACAGTATAAAGGGAAAGCTAAAAAAAAATATTTTTTTTGGAAATGGACCAAGGAAGACAGGTTGTTGGAGGTAGAAGAGAGGCAGTGAGAGTGTGGATGTGTGGAGGAAGACCTAAAAGACATAGAGCTGTAATGTCTGATGAAATACAGTAAGGGCAACACTGATAGACCCTGTTGTGAATCATGGTCTCGCATTGAGAGAGGCAGGATTGAGAGTGCAACCCAATCTGCAAAAATCTAAAGTTGCATCTGTAATACGAATTTTCCAGCAAACAAACAGCTTAGAGTTGCATCCTTACAGTAAATGACAACATTACAGGAATTGATTTCTGTATTACAATTATAGAATATTTACACAGATAAATACTACATTTGGAAATGTTTTCAATAAAATATACAAAATGTGTATCTTTTGAAGCAAACTTCTGATTTTCATTTCTTTTTGTTTTCCTAAAAAAAAACTGGTATGTTATAAAATAAACAATTTCGTGTGAAATAATTTCACCCTTTCATCAAAGAAAATATTATGTAATTTGTGTGAAATAATTCGAATTATTCAAACTGTAAAGATTAAAAGTTTGTAATTTGTGTATTGGGGTTTGATGCTAGTGTTTGTACTCTGAGCAGGTTCTGAGTGACAGTGTGTGTTATCTCAATGAGGCTGGTTCATAGTGTTTGCTGCACTGAACCTGTTTTGCAGGTGAAGTGAACTGTTCAGCTCCAATGACTGTTGGTAGTGCAGACTGTAGTTAGAGTTTTGCACATTGAGCTACAGTTGTGCCCACTGTGGTTTAGCGATCGAAAAAAACTGTAATAAAACACATGATCATACATGGGTTAAAAATACCAGAATTAGCCAAAAGGCCATTTTCCATCTGTAGTCCCCTGACATCAATGTTAAAAGAAAATACAATTAAACAAGATAAAAAAACCTAAACAGGACAGAAGCCCAGAGCACAAAACAGAGCATCACATAACAGACAGAACTGACTAACTAAGGTAAAACAACAGAACACAAAACACAAAGCTCCAGTGAAACAAATACATTAAAATAAATACATAGTGTGGCGACCACATTCACAACAAATGATCTTAGTCATTAGATATTAGATATATGTTTGAAAAGTATAGCCTACAGAAATGAGCAAGGAGAATGTAAATCTCACTGATGTTAATGGCGCATGTTTTATTTATTTTTGTTCCTATTGTTGTCCTGTTTGTTTTGTTTTTCTTAATTGAATGCAGTAGTATTTTTTGTATTATTTAAAATGGTCTGTTATTGGATTTTGCACTTCTTTGTGGTGAGGAATGGGGGTAGGACTTGACAAGCCCAGGCTTTCTTCCTATCACTTTTTGAAATGGGGCTTAGTGTGTATGGTTTTTAACTTATCTTTTTATTTGTATACATAGTGTTATTCCTTTTATTGTTCTTTTATTAATTTGTTTTAATGGTTTGTAATAAAGGTTTAATTCATTCATTCATTTAGCACTCATTGGGAGGATTCACCAATAGTACTTGATGGGGACGAAAGCGATGGAGACACTTTCCAACACACACAATCCACACTGCCCCTATAAGACAAAGGAGCTCCTGTCTGTCACATGAGAAAAAAACACAGTAAAATATTCCAGATCTATATGATTTGATCTGGCACATTATGCACTTTCAACTCACTGATCAGTACCAATACGATATACTGTATAACAAGAGTTCTGTGCTTGTGTTGTGCAGTCACCAAGACCCTGCCACTACGTTAGATCTGTGTCTTTTCATCTGATCCTGAAGGAGAGAGCCTCAGCTTTCCAAACCTTAAATCCGCCCCATAGGAATACATGATAATCTCCCATCCAGTGTTTCCCACGCTTTATCATCACTCTCCCTTCATACAAAAAAAAAACAAAAGCCATTGTGACACGATACCATCTGTATAAGATTGTTTAACAGACAAAAAAAAAATCTAATAGCGCAGCAGCCTATGAGTGCAGTTGTCATAGCATAGAGTAACTAATGTGAATACAAGATTGCTATCATATCTTGGTGATGGCTTTCTCTCACTTTCTCTCCAGCAGGCAGCTCCCTCTTATCTATAAGCCCCACAGAGACATTCTGTCACATATATTTTAACCCAGCAAGCAGTGAAGAATACTGGAGGAAATGAAAAGTGTTAGACAGTTTGGAGTTGGCCAACTGCGCTTCTGACATTTGATTTGACATGCTCTGTGGTCCCTGCCATTCACGTGTAGGAGCGTTTGCCAGCGTTTGCCCAGTCGTCTCACTGTTGTGGGGCTAAATCCTGCATGAGAAAGTGACGAATATATCTGAGATCTAGCCAGGAAGAGAACATCATGCATGGGCAGAATGGAATGCCAAGTGCCAGTGGTCAGATGAGACAAATGAAAAACATTCACGCAGAATAAGACTTAGTATTTATTCAAACAGTATGGTGTGGACAAATGTTTCAGTCTTTCATATATTTGTGTGTGTGTGTGCGTGCGTCTGTGCATGTGTGTGTGCGCATGTGTGTGTGTTAGGTAAGATTTAGTGTAGGCCTAAGGGTTGGGGTAAGGCATTTAGTTTTGATGTTTGGTGACCTCACAAGTATAGCTGTACAAGCATGTGTGTGTGTGCATGCTTATGTGGAAGAGCGTGTGTGTTTGTGTCCTATGAACTTAGACACAAGGGGAAAGAGGCAGGGCAAGGAGCGCTGCCACTGAAAGATTTCTAAAATCAGGTGACAGATTTGAAAAGCATTCTGTAAATCAATAAAAATTGACCACCTCGGACAGGAAAAGGTTTCCCCCCCACCGGCAGGCAGACAGGCAGGCAGGCAGGCAGACAGGCAGGCAGGCAGGCAGGCAGGCATGCAGATGCAGCTCGTGCACCCAGCAGTAAAGCGCCAAGCGACTCCCAGGTCCATAGTTCAGCTGTGTATAACTTGTGGTCATATCCATGTTGTTGGCCTCTGCAGTGTGGGAATGGTTATGAAGAGGGTCAACAAGCGTGCCATGTTCAAATAAAGAAGCCCCTCCCCCAGCCCTTGTGTTAAAGCACACATACACACACACACACACACACACACACACAAACAAACACACTCTTTATACCACACACACACAAACATATACACACTCTGCCTTTTTACCGTATATTCTTTCTAAACGCCAACATAACTAATCTGCAAAGATGGATCGAGGAGAGCTAATTGAAAATAATGAGAACAACCATTATTCCATGCATTTACAAACTGAATGGCACTTGGCTCTAGCTACAAAGTGATTAAAATGTGTCATAAAAACATCTTGAGAGCCAGGGTTTGGGCTTGAATTACAGTGTTTAAAGAGCCACAAGGATGAGGTGAAATATAGAAGTGTGTGAGATTCAAGTATACCTTCTGTACTTGGTTCACATTATCTGGGTTGGTGAAATTAGCCCTTTTGTAACGGATGAGAAAAAAAATACAAGTAAATGAACACACAACCTCGTCAGCTTTTATCTTTGATTTGTGAAATGTAAGCATACCAGCTGTGGACTCTACTGAAGAAGTTGCATCATGGGAAAACAGAGGAGAGTCAACAGAAAACGTCCTTCACAGCTTTAGCTCAGTCATACTGTATATATTCCAGGTTGTATTATTTAAAGGTGCTACGAGGAACTTTCAGTTTGTGTTCATTCCAGCCGATTTGGACAAAGGCAGTGGTGTTTTTTTTTACAACGCCAGCTGTTGTTTCTGGGTGAGCATATCCCCAGACAAAGGCATGAAGAAAGACTACAGTATCTAAAAATAGCATTCTTTGCACTGATGGTCTCATTTGCCGCTACATGTAATTTATGATCATCAGAGGAAATTAGACAAATATATAAAAAGTTCCTCGTAGATACTTTAAGTGTAGGAGAACTATCATCAGATATAAGGAAATATGTGTTGATGTATCACTGACATTCTGGCACATTTGCTATAATGACTTTTGCACTGTTTTTGTCCACCATGAATACTGTTTCAGCTAACATAAATGTGAGGGGCCATCTCCATTTTGATGATCCCCCACGAAATAAGACATTTACGCCCCAGAGTAGAAAAATCCCATCAAAGATCCCTGTCTAGAAAGCTGTTGCTAATTTAAAAGATGAAATTGAACTCTGGCATTGATGGCTGGTAGTGGAGGCCCGCAGGTCTAGTCTGCGTTGCTGCGCTGGTCTCATCTCTGTCTTCACTAGTTGGGCACAGAAGCCGCCCTTTTTAATGGGCTGAAAATGCTTTATTCTGACATTATATAACCATTCCGCTGCCACTGTAAAAACAGTTGACTCTGCCTAAAGTTGAATGGGGAACCTCTCTGCCCCATCCACGTACAGAGATGGTCGTCAGCTTGAGAGGGCAGTGTGTGTGTGTGTGTGTGTGTGTGTGTGTGTGTGTGTGTGTGTGTGTGTGTGTGTCTGTGTGTCAGTATAGAGGGTTCAGGACAAACAGATTGTGAATCACAAACGCTCTCACCAAAACAGAAAAAAGCTATTGTAGCGGTAGTTTTGCATGTAAAAAAAAATTATGTGGCATGAACACCAGATTCAACTCCAATATAACCTGCTTTGTGAAGAGGAGCAGTGTGCTGTGGTTCTGAGGGACGTCAAACAGTGTTATTCAGAGGCAGTTGGGCAGAGAGTAGCTCTTTGTTGAGCCACTTGTCAGTAGTTAAATAGTGTGAAGTGCTGCTTGTCAGCTCAGTTGATTTACCCAGGCCTTGCTTCTCTATCTGTGGGGTGGAGAGGTCTGGCTGAGGTGGTGAGCTCCATGTTCCCTCTCTTGATGGAGCTGTAAATCGTTGGCAGTGTTGGGGGAGCTACTTTGAAAGCATGGCTTTACAATCTAACAATTATTTCACACTGGAAGAATCAAAGCTATAGAGGGAGAAACATACTTTGGTTAACTTAAGCTTCTTAGCAAAATAAGTTCAAATTACTTTTGTAAAAAAAAAATCTAAATAACAATGTAGGGGAGGACGGGGGAATGTGAGACATCGGGTAATGTGAGACTCTCATTTCCCCTTGGCCATGAAAGAGAGGACCTCATGGTGATGTTGTAAGCATGTTTTTTTTCACAAAAATGTATTTTTTGTATGTAACACTGAGTAAGTGCATTGATTGGATGTGCCAAAATTTCCTTCAATTAAACAACGACAAAACTGAAGTAATTGTCTTTGGTGCCAAAGATAAACAATTAAAAGTCAGCGCACAGCTTACATCCGTTATGTTAGAAACCACACCCCAAGCCAGAAATCTTGGTGTTGTTGTAGACTCCGACTTGAATTTCAGGAAACACATTAAATCAATTAATAAATCAGCCTACTACCACCTAAAAAACATATCAAGAATTAAAGGGCTTATGTCACAGCAAGATTTAGAAACACTTGTCCATGCATCTTTAGTAGACTTGACTACTGTAATAGTGTATTTGCAGGCCTTCCAAAAAAATCTATCAGGCAGCTTCAGCTAATTCAGAACGCTGCTGCTCGAGTCCTCACTAGGACCAAAAAAGTGGATCACATTACCCCAGTTCTGAGGTCTTTACACTGGCTTCCAGTCACTCAAAGAATTGATTTCAAAATACTGATGTTGGTTTAGCACTAAATGGTTTAGGGCCAAAATACATTACTGATCTGCTGATACGTTATGAACTGTCCAGAGCCCTTAGGTCGTCTGGGACAGGTCTACTTACAGTCCCTAGAGTTAGGACTAAACAAGGAGAAGCAGCTTTTAGTTATTATGCACCAAAAATCTGGAACAAACTCCCAGAGAACTTGAGGTCTGCTGCAACTCTCAGTTCTTTTAAATCGAGTCTGAAGACTTTTTTGTTTCCATTTTAACCTGCAATTTTTATTTTATTTGCTTCTTCTTCTTTTAAATGTTTTATAATATGTTTTATGTATTCTAATCTTGCCCCTGTAAAGCACTTTGAGTGGCCTTGTGTCTGAATTGTGCTATATAAATAAACTTGCCTTGCCTTGTAAAAGTACATTTTCTTGCTGTCAACTTCATCGATTGTTGTGCCTAATCAAATTGATTCAGGTAGAAAAACTTCTATCACACGTGTTGATGAACTACCAACATATGAAACCATGTGATGATGATAACTGAAGATTAGCCTGAATTGCTGAGAGGTAGTTTTTTCTCAAATTGTGGCAGTGGGGTGGAGTGAGACAAATGCTGTGGGGTAAAGTGAGACAGTGTCTGTGCCTTCTTTTAATGAATCCATTATGTTTGAGGTAGCAAGGAGACTAGTTTGAAAAGACAAAAGTCAATGTGGGCTGGAGGTGGGGGTTGATGGTTGAAGGGGTGTCAGCAAGGGCATGGTTTGGCATGCATGTATGTGGGGGACAGGAGAGTGACCTTTAACATCAATAGACTCTAAGAAATATGTATTTATTCAATGAATGATCCCAATAAAACAAATGCAGAAAAAAGACTCAAAAGATGGAAAATGACAGCTGGGTCTAGTCCTGTTCTGAGTCCCAGACTGTTCTGGTTCTGATTGTCCTTTGCTCTGACCCCCAGACACTAGCTGGCTCTAAGGGTCCTGTGTTCTGACCCCCAGACTGTGTTTTAATCTAACTGGTTCTGTCATTTGAATGTTAATTATTGAATATGAATTATATGTTGTATTTGATCAGAGTTACTTTCAAGTGTTTAGAAATGTTTTGCTTAATTGACCAAACCCCATGATTCTGTTACTAGTCCGACATTAGTTTTGTAATATTTAGTTTTCAAGCTTGCTGTCAGGATTTTAACTGTTACAATTTGTGTTGATATGGTAGTTTCAGAGTGTAAAAAGTAAGTGGTTCAGTTTACCCCCTTGATTTTTCTGGTCACATGACAACTTTTTTTAAAACAATCATATTTTCACTGCCCTTTGTCTTGAAAAAATTCTGCTAATGTCCATTTCTAGGAAACATCATGAATTCATGGGAAATGTGTACATTTGAGTGATAAATCATTTTAGCTTGCTTAGAGGGGAGCAAATGTAAAAAGTGTCTCAGATTACCCCGTTCTCCCCTATGTGTGATATAAAATCAAAACAACATATAATACAAAAAAGTCACATGCCAGCATAAAATGCTCCTGAGGTATAGTGCAGAAACTAAAAAATGTCAATCTGTTCTT
This sequence comes from Ammodytes marinus, assembly GCF_949987685.1. Lineage (NCBI taxonomy): Eukaryota > Metazoa > Chordata > Actinopteri > Uranoscopiformes > Ammodytidae > Ammodytes > Ammodytes marinus. Next base: position 27,840,822 of record NC_137218.1, on the reverse strand, counting down.
CATAGCTCATACATAAATCCAAAAAATAAGATTTAAATTAATTATGTTGATATTTAACAAATTAAAACAAAAATCCTTAAAACACTTATCAATGGAGGTTCAACTAAGCAATGGTAAAAAAAAAAAAATCCTTTCCTTTTATGGTTCTTAAATGTTTACAGTTTCACTTTTAACAACGCAAAAAATTGGCAAAAAAGTTTCTCACTATTTGAATCACTATGCAAATATTACTGTAGCTGAACTACCAGCAAGCTATTGCAAAATGTAGCTACGTTCAATTCTCCTCAACACTGGTTGATTGGGTGCTGCCCCCCCCCTCCCCCTCCCCCCCTGTGCGCTGGAACATTCCAGACTAACGGATGAAGCCATATAGCTGTGTCTTTGTTGCTCTGCTGACTAGACAAGAGCCTTTCTGCTCTCAGGGCTGCTGCCTTTAAAAAGACCAAGTGGTGCTGGTCACCCCGGCTGCTAAATGATCTGACTCTTTCACCGCTGCAGTCTTTTCACAAGCCCTTGTTGTTTGGGCTGTTGCTGTTATTCACCCTCTCCCTTCCCGCCTTCTCCGTCCCTTACCCTCCCTCTCTCCTCTCCTCCCTCTCTTTCATACACTCTTGTCTCTTGCAGCAGATGGAGGAGAAGATGTCTTTATGTTAAGATTATTATTTCCCATTCCCTTCTATTTCTTCTGACTTTTCTTTTTTTTTTTTTTTTTTTACACTTTTTTTGTGTAAGCCTACATATATACAAAGTGTAGACATAAAAAAGGACAAGCAATGCAAAAAGTAAAGAAATATATAAGAATATAAATAAAACTACAGAGAAAAGACCCCCTTCCCTCCAGGCCCTCTCAACCTGCAGAAGCAAGCTTGAGATTAATACATTCAGAATTGATAAGCCAATGAAATGTGCATCATCCCCCACACCTCTCCCTCCTGACTGCCAGTGTGAGCACAGAGCTCACTGAGACCACAGGGGGAGAATGAGATCATTGTCACAATTACAGCAGCGTCAAAAGCAGCAGTCAGCAAAACCCATAAAAACTGTCCCACTGTCAGGAGCCTGACCTGGGTTACTGGCTACAACATGCCTGGCATTCCTTCTGTGACATGCTGCTTTGTCACTTTGGTGGTGGGGACAGGGAGGGACAGGCCACAGGAAGCCTCATCTATTTAGCTTTTTTCTTTTTTTTTATCATGCAGACAATTCATTACATTAACATTCTTGTATTCAAACAGGGCACAATATTTGTCTATTTTTTAATCGAAACACTCATGGATATTTGCTGTGATAGGTTGTATAACTTTTTCTTTTAAATAGGTCAAATGAAATGTTAAAGGACACATGTGAGAGGCTACATACACCCAGTGACATGTACGCTAGAAAGTAGTGCAAGCAAATCCACCAATCCTTAATCTTAGGATTTTTCTGCCATAATAAAGGACACGGCAGCCACAGGAAACGCAACCAGGTTTGCAGACGCTGCAGTTTTTTCCATATGGACTGCTCCAATTAGATCAGAAACAGAAGCCCAGAGAGAGAGAGAGAGGGAGAGAGACAGGCAGACAGAGAGAGAGAGAGAGAGAGAGAGAGAGAGAGAGAGAGAGAGAGAGGGGGGGAGAGAGACAGACAGAGAGAGAGAGAGAGGGGGAGAGAGAGAGAGAGAGGGAGAGAGGGAGACAGAGAGAGAGAGACAGAGAGAGAGGGGGAGAGAGAGAGACAGAGAGGGAGAGAGGAGCAGGGGGGGGGGGGCAGTGAGACTGAGAGCAATGGGGATGTTAGAGTTCAACTCAAGGGCATGCTGAGCTGCATGCAGTAGGTTGGCTGAAGGGCTGTGTTGATGCAGGGGAGGCCCTTGTTATGTGCAGTACCATCGGCCATCTTTCCACTTAGAAGAGCCTTGGCCCTTAATTGTTTAATTGGAGGCAGTGTGTGTGTGTGTGTGTGATGGAGGATTCTACGGATCCCATGTCTTCTCCTCAGCTGATCCATAGAGGCTTGTTTAGCACCCAGTTGCCCCCTCCTTATGTCCTTATGCTAGGATTTCATTACCCCTGACATCCTGCATTGCACTCCATTACTTGATCATGCAGAAGGTATAACATGCGGAGCTTGCAGAAATAGCGTGAATTAAAAGAGGGCGTCCTGATTGATAGACATACACACCTCTATTTCAAACAAACAGCAGACGTGAGTCACGACAACCCCTGCTTTAGGTCTCTTAACTCGCCAGGTCCCAATCTCAAATCAATCCCCGGCTCATAAAAGTCAAAGTCTATGAGCTGCAGTGTGAAGCCCAACCAAGTCAACTCAACTCACAGGTAGCTTGTGAAACAACTGAGCTCAGATCAAGTCAATATATTGCATGCATTCAGAATGTGATGAAGATAGTATTACTCAAAGCCCTCATAATTCAAGCTACATCGTGTGATTTGTGCTGGTGTGTGTAAGCACTATATGAGGTGCTTGAATCCAACCAACATTTTCATATTCATATATTCCCTAATATAATTCTCTAAAGCAAACTGTTACATTCTGCAAACAGACTACATACTGTAGTTTAACCTGTAGTTCAAGGTATTATTATTATTTATTTATTTATTTTTGGCATTTTCAAGCTTTATTGGATAGTACAGAGTTGAAATGTGGAGACAGAGAGAGAGAGAGGCGGCGGGATGACCTGCAGTAAAGGTCCACGGGTCGGATTTGAACCTGCGACCACTGTAACGAAGGCCGTAGCCAATATGGTGCACGCTCTATCCACTACGCCACCGGACCACCCCAGTTAAAGGTATTCTAGTAATCTTCCTGTCTCTTACAAACATATTTATGATTTTTTTTTAATTAAATAACATTAACAATAGAAACTGGAGGAATCTTTCCATTTTCTGCTCTACATTTATCATTGCAATATTGCATAGAAGTTGAATTCAATTAAATGAGTTGAATATTAAAGTTTGTATTTGTGGTAGACAGTTGGCTCAGCAGTTTGCTCAGTCACATCGTATTTAATATTCAGTGATGATCACAATGAAACCTTGCATTTCTGCATTAACGATTTTCACCAGAGATTCAGGGGGTATTTCAGAATGATTAGATCTGGAAATGATTACCAGTGTGCACAAGCCGCTGAGAAATCAAATGCTGAATGAAATGTGAAAACAAATTGTTGCCTCATGCTGTTGCTTTGGAAACATACCCTGAGTTCCAAATCACATACTTTTTCTTTTTACTACACTACATACTAAAGTACAGAAGAGTTTTAGGGCCACAGGAGAGAAAAAAATCAGATAAGGAAGTTTTTTTTTTTCATTATGTCGGGAAATGTCAAGAATAAAGACGCATATTATACTATGCTATTGGAGTTAGTGGAGCATTTATGTATTTTCAGCATACTACAATTGACGTGCATGTATTGGGACGTCCTACATCTTTTTCTGGCATACTAAATAGTATGGAAGTATGGGAATTGGAACGCAGGGATAAGGTTATGATCAAAACCCAAACAAATACCTATTTGGTTGTTTATATCTCATCTTGTCTCTTAGCCTTATTCAGGTCTAAAAATTACTTTAAGGCAATTTCAATCATACTGTAAAATACATGTACATTTTAAAAGAAATTCCATCCAATCCGTTCACCCGCTTGGAAACAAATGCATAAAAACAAACCCAGTATATCAACATGGTATGGGAAGTCAGTCAATACTCGCAGCAGGGTTTATTGGAACATATACACTGATACTGGTGGATATGTTTAATAACTGCAGCATCCTAGGCCTGTGTAAACAATAGACAAGTAACTATAGAGACTACTCATAGATACAGTACCTTCCTCTGCTCACTGATCGATATGCACTACACTAAATATGTTCTGTGTGTGTGTGTGTGTAAAAAACAAACAGCAAAGTAATGAATTTTCATTACCAGCCTTGAACACAACTGACAGTCTAGTATAGGGCTGTAGTGTACATTCATATTATGCATGCAATAATACACTGCCCAGACAAAAAAAAGTCACACTGAAATATTGCTTTGGACCATCTTTAGCTTTGATTACGGCACATATTCGTTGTAGCACATTTTAATAAGCTTTATTTGGCACATAAGGTTGCTTAGAACCTAGACCTGACCAACTAAAGCAACCCCAGAGCCTACTGTACAGTACACTGCCACACAGCACAGTACAGTAGGCACTAGGCATGATGGGAGCATCACTTCATCCACCTCTCTTCTTACCCTGATGCACCCATCACTCTGGAACTGGGTCAATCTGGTCTCATCAGACCACACAACCTTTTTTCCATTGCTTCAGAGTCCAATCTTTATGCTTCCTGGCAAATTGAAGCATTTTACCTGATAAGTGTTTTTTGTTAATGCTACACATCTGCATAGTCCATATCCCTTATGTTCTCTTCACATTGTGAGTGTGGAAATGTTTGTACTTTCACTATTAAACATAACCGGATTTCTACTGTAGATATTTTTACATTTTGATCCCAGCAAATGTTTTAAGTGATCTCCCATCACAATCAATAAAGATTTTTTTCCGACCACATTTCTTCCTCAAAGATGATGGTTCACCACTATCTATCCAGGTTTTAATAATGCGTTGGACAGTTGTTAACACGATTTTAGTAGTTTCATCTTCTACTGAGTAGTGTTCTTTGTTTTATGCAGGCCAATAATTTATTGCGCTCAACTTGCCACCATACACCCCATTTTTTAACCCCATTGAGGAGTTCTTTTCAGCATGGCGCTGGAAAGTGTATGACTGTCAGCCACATGCCCGGATGCCTCTTCTACAAGCCATGGAAGAGGCATGCGGCGACATTGAGGTGAGGTCCATAGAGGGCTGGATATGGCATTCGAGGCGATATTTTCCCCGTTGCTTGGCAAGGGAGGACATTGCCTGCGATGTGGATGAGGTGATGTGGCCAGATTCTAACAGGAGACAGGATCCATAGACTAAATGTCTTCCAATCAGTACAACACTATGTTTTGTACAACATTCTAGTTGTACCATTTCTTGTGTGTCTTTGTGTTTTTTTGCAAAAACCTCAAATGAAAAAAATAATAATAATCTGAAGCGTTTACATTTTATTTTTTCTTGTGTCTAAATCAACTGTAGTGGATCAATATTTCCCAAAAAAAATCTGTATTAAAATTTCAAAGTCAAAAACCACCCAAAGTACTGAATACATCTGTGTTTTGCATAAAGCACATCTGTTAGGAAAGAGTAATTCTGAACAAAGTCTGCAACATGTGTGTAAGCATTCGGCAAAAACTGTAATCACTGCAGTTGTTGACCGATGGAGAGCTCTTACCTATTTGCTGAGCAAAATCCAGGTGCTGACTTCTTCTTTGGCCCGGCAGTGTACATTGTACTGTGCCAGACAAGCAGGTAGTTTGATACAGGTTGCTGTGCTGCCTGCAGATACTAAATTGTTGGTTGTGTGTGTCTGCAGGCTTGTGTGTCTGCAAGGCGTGTGTGCATCAATGTACATGCAAATGTGTGTGTTTGGAGTCGTTATTCACGTTGCAATATGCCATAAATACTCTCCACATCACAGCACATTCACAGCAATGTAAACACTTGCTCAACACTCATGCATTATGCATGTCTGGATGTGTGTCTCACACTTCACTGTGTAGAGTGTCTTGTTCTGACTGTTGGCATAGTCTAATGTGTGTGATCAGCTAGCAACAGGATTAAATTGGATGTAGCAGACGTTAGCACAGAGCTTCAGCCTGGATACATTGTCTCATGTCACCATTTTAAAACTTATTGTATCTGTTGTTTTTTTGTGTGTGGATAAAAAAGCTAATTCATTCAGGTGTGGCCACACTACACGCGTATAAAATCGCCAATGTGTCCATAGGGAACCATTGGTTTACGCAAGTAGATGGCGCGTAGATGCGTTACACGCACTAAAGCAACTACGCACCTACGCGCAGAGTTAAAAAAATTTAACTTTTTACGCTCCTACGCCGCGTTGGCCAATCAGCGTTGAGCTTGACCCGACGTCACATACATTGGCACGGTCGGAGAACAGTGTACACAGAGGCTGAGAAACACAGAGAGGGAAAATGTATTGCGGGCGGCCGGTGCTGTATGACAGCAGCTCGGGAATAGAAGACGTGGGGAGAGTAAACCAGGAGAATGGACTTCCTGGTTAATTCAGTGAATATGTGTAGCTGTGCTTCAGCCGATAAACCAAGTTAGCGCCGGATAGCATTAGTTAACTCACCCGGTTGTGTGCGGGCGGCTATCGCCTCATATTATGAACCCAAACATGACGGCTATGTCCGGGGAACTTTCACGACAAGTACAGCAAAGCACCAGTGTTTATCTACGCCAGCCACGGTCCCCCGTCACAGCCAGGTAGGGTGATGTTGGCTACTTGCCTTTATTTTGTGCCGCCGTGCACCGATGCTGCTGTCAGGCCCGGATTAAGAAGAAAGATTACACTAGGCATACCGCATTTTTTCGGGCCCCCTCCAAATGGATACTTCACGATTTGGTGAAAAACTACGTACATTTGAACTGCCACAAGAGTATTATGCTCATTCATTTGTTTAAGAGTTGCGCGTTTGTAAACGGGAGTAAAGAGAAACGTAACCGAGTGTGCGAGCTCACTGCAGGAGCATTTCTGTAAGGTGCGTGCAGAGTCCAGTGTGGGAGCAATTTTTCCAACTGGATGAAAAACAGTGCAGTGCAATGCTTTATTCAGCATAAAGTTAAAACGCTCGTGCAAGCCTGATCTAACACAAAAGCCTTGCGCGTGCGAAGCAGCGATTCACCTGGTGAAACCTGGCGTGGAACTCTGTGGTGGGTAACGGCGAAATTCACAGTGAGACATCGCCGGTGTGAGCTGCCGCACAGAAAAACTCTGGTTTGACGACTAAAATTATAACCAGGGAGCAGAGCCGGCCCAAGCCTTCATGTGGCCCTAAGCCGAATTTGATTAGGGCCCCCCTCTCCAATGTTATCGTGGCCAAATGATTGACTATTGTTAAATGTCATTCACACACCCAGTTCATCGCTACTGCCTCCAATGTCCAGCTTAGTGAAAATAGTAGCCAGCCGAGATCCTGACTCTCCTAGGGGGGTCCGGGGGTATGCCCCCCCGGGAGATTTTCTTTACCTTTTTAAAGTGAAATGCATGAATTTGGTGCACTTTGAGAGGGAAATTAAGAGGCTAAATCTGAGGAATTTTGTGTGAACAAATAATTTGGAGATACTGGCTCGAATGAAGTAGAAATAAAAGCTATCGAAGAAAGACATGGATTTTCCATAAAAATATTAATATAGAAAAAATATAATATATAAATAAAATAAAAAATATAATTCAGTGTCCTCTGGGATGGTGCTTTTTTTTCTTTTACGGAACATATTTCTCTTTAATATTATGAATGCATTTAAATGCAGTGAGAGGAACGAAGCAGAAGAACTCTGTTGTCCAGCTATCTTTTTTTCCACAGATGAGGCTGAAATAGGCTATAGGCTACAGTATACACAGTGCATGGGTAACTGAGGGCAGCCCCATTTCCAATTTTTTTAAATAAACTCAATACCGAGTGATAAGTTAACCTCGGATGAACTGATTAAATTAATAGGCTATTAACTATCCAGACCAAAAAATTGTATTCCTTTTTTTGTATGATAACTTACATTTGCATAATATGATGTTAATATCAAACACATAGGGGAGAACGGGGTAATTTGTCACATGGGTTGGATGTCACATTCGTTATATCTCGCCACCAGAGCGCGCTAGCTCTGAAATGTTGATATAAAAAAGGTCCAGAATTGGGATCAGAGGTCACATACATAGACTTCCTTGGAGGAAGACAGCTGCATTTCAGGTGAGAGGATGTTTTGTGTTTTTCATGTCAAATTCAAAATATTTTGCTTCTCAGTATTTTTCTTCTAGGCTTTTACACAATGGGTTTATAACAAAACACTTGTTACCCTCAGAAAGTGTGAAGGGTAAACTATAGTTTAGATTGTGGTTAGCAAGCTAATTAGTTGTCAGATGGTTGTTGGCCTTGATGCTAGCAAGAAATTCAAGTTGGGGTTGGTCGTCAAATTTTTTGGGGGGTTGGTTGTCACATGTTATCTCAAGGCTGCAGCCAGAAAAGGAACCCAATAACGAAATAAATTGTCAAGCTGTATCCTCACTGACACCCCAGAGAAGGAAAGAATAGAGCAGGAAAAGGCAGCTAGCAAGCAAAAGAAAAAAGGGCAACAAAATCAAAACAACCCAGTGCATCCCAAACTAGACCAGCTGCCAAGGCTACAGAACGTTATGTAGGCCTATTTGTCAACTTGACAATGCAATTAAACATTCAAATTTGGTTCTGCCTCCTTGCCTTCTTTTTACGATTTTTCCCATTAAGATAACATTGTGACAAACAACCCCATAGTGTGTGACAACCGACCCCTTGATGGGGTTGGTTGTCACAATGTGTCAGAGTGTCTTTGATGGTAAATTACTTCTTCATTACAATAAGTTGGAAAAAAAGAGAGACACACATTTCTAGCCAACACCTTAAGCTTCAATTTAATGTAGGAATGGCTATTGACAGATGTTTTGGTGATGAGCAATTCTCACTAGAGTAAAAAGTGTGCCTACTTACCCCGTTCTCCCCTACCGTAAAAAAAAAACTAAAAAAAAAAAAAAAAAAAACATTTTTTTTCCTTCTCACTGGGCCCCCTTGTGGAAATGGGCCCTAGACACGTGCCTAGAATGCCTATGCCTAGATCCAGCCCTGGCTGCTGTAACTGTGTTTGTTATGTAGCTGCCTTGCTGTTTGTATGAATTCCCAAGCGGCGTGAATATGCAATGCTGTTTTAAAGCTAGGCTATTTGTGCTGTTCAGTTGCTGTTTATTTGTCTTTTGGAACTGTTGTTGGCCGTGTTGTTGTTGTGCGGACTTGCATTCTGTTGTGTCGGGTCGGGTCTGATCGCAGCCATGGTTGATTAGGGGAAATAAATTATCGGGAGGGAGACTAGGCACGTTACGTACTTAGAACCATTTTTGACACAAAATGATCAAGCAACATTTTAGCTACGTTACGCTTGTTACGCGTGTAGTGTGGCCGCACCTTAATGCATGTTTTCAAATGGTCAGACTTGATCATGTGAACTGCTGCATATTGTTGTACAGTATGTTGTTGTATTTAATGCAGTATATACATGCAATGATATAATGTTGTAAAGTGGGTGCAGGAATGTACTGTATAAGCATTATGCTTTTGTCTGCTCCTTCTCGAACTTATGCTTTTTTTGTACTTTGATAGAATGGGATTGCTTCATCTATGTTTGTGTTTTATCTTTGTATTTTCATCAGATCTAGTTTTTCTTTTATTATTTTAAATGTTGAAATAAAATGAATGATCAAGATGACTTAATATCAAATCAAATCAAATCAAACTTTGAACATATGTATGGAAAAATATGTATGGAAGCAATAATCTCTTTCTTGAAATTTGGAATGAGAAATGTTTAACTCATTATTCTCTCAGTTTATCAGCAGCTTGAAAAAAAAGGCCCACCAAGCCTGAAGTCTAAGTGCTCTAATTTAGTGTCAGATGTTGCTTTAATACACTCCACTTGTGAAACCAAATAATGAAAGAGAGCGTTTTGGCTGAGGGTATTTGGTTTGCAAATCAGATATGCCCTTACATGTTGGAGTGCTTTCATGATAGCACTTACCAAGCCAGGGATAAGGGCACAGGCTGTGCTCACTTCATCATCATCAACCAAAGCTTAGACTGGACCACTGCCACTGAGCCTCAAAGCTTTACACACACACACACACACACACACACACACACACACACACTCACGCTCACGCACACGCGCACACACACACACACACACGCATGAACACACACACACACACACACACACACACACACACACACACACACACACACACACCCCAACAGTATATTTACTGGAGCTATGCTGTAATAGATGACACATGATAAGACATTGCTGTAATCTCTTTGTGCTCATATTGATTAGAGATAAACATCTTAGCCGCAGTCGCTCTTTCTTGATGTGGAGTTGAGGACATATTAAAAACCTCTTTATTGTCCTCCTGGCACCTCCACCCACTACACTCAAAAACACACACACACACACAGTGCAAACACACCGTTCACTCTGGCTTTTTCTCTCCGATTGTGTGCGACTAGTTGAGTCAGAGTTGGTCTCATTGGAGGATGAATGAGCTACTCTGTCACTCTGTGGCTTCAGTGTTTCCCCTACCATTATACAGGCCTGGCGGGCCCGCCAGGCCAACGGGACCCCCCGCCAGGCCAACAGCTGCCAAAAAAAAAAAAAAAAAAAAAGTAAAAAAAAAAAAAAAAGAAAAAGTAAAAAAAAAAAATAAATAAAAAAAATAATCTTTTTATTTAATTTTTTTTTGTCTGCGCTACGCCGCGCGATGCACGTGTGCATTCGGAGCGCACATGTCAAACAGGGAAACTGGCGAGAAAGAACCTTCCTTTATAGGTCCATGGCATAGGCTACACTGGAGATATTTAGGACTCAATAACAGAGAGTTGAACAGGAAAAAGTGATGAGCAAAACTTAGAAAGTTAAAGTCGCTACGTCGCCATGGCAACCAATCTGTATCAACAGCTGAGACAGCGCAGCAAGTTATCTTGAAAACAGCAGGCTATTGTAGCCCTACAAGCTTTATTTTTTGGTATTTTCAATGCTACTTTATTTTTACGTTTTAAATTGAGAACTAGGCTACATGAAATATAATGGTCGGAATACGAAATTTGGCTTATTTTGCACACATTTTGATTGATAGGCTAATCATGATGTGTAGCCTAGGTTAATTCATTTATTTTAAATTAATATTTGATAAATTAAAGAAAATGTTTCATGATCCAGATTATTCCAGAAATTAATACTAGACAGGATATACCTGTCTATATTAGGTCTTCGTGTTTATTGTATTGTATTTTCATATCTCTGTGTTTTTCTTCAATAGTTTATATGGCTTGTGTCTCCAAATTATTCCATAAAATTGTTTTAGGCTGGATGACAGCATATGACAGCTGTTTACAGAGCAAAAAAAATAAAATCAGATTTAGCTTCTCAAAGCGCACCAGATTGATGCATTTAACTTTAAAAAGGTAAAAGTTTTCTTCCGCAGGGGCATGCCCCAAGACCCCACTAGAAGGGTCTCCCCCTGCAGTCTCAAAAAATCCTGAGGGAAACACAAAATGTACAGACGTACCGAATGTGAAGGCATAACCCTATGCCCTGTAGCGGGCTGTCAAAAGAGGCTCATCCATAATACGGTTAGTTTTGGTCAATTTCTACTACAAATTTGGTACGCACGCCGCGCGCATACTCTTTATCAGCTTTCAGCACCGGGCCTAAAAACAATTCTAGGGGAAACACTGGGCTTATTACCCAGACCATCAGCATCACAGCACCCCATGTTGTTAGAGTGGATGTAAAAGAATAGGAAAAAAGTGCATGTGTGTGCATCAAGCTATCTCTTGGCAGACATTTCTTACATGGTGACTAAAGAGGCAACAGTGTCTCTCTGCTGAAATCAGTTTGAATGACATTCAGCAGCAGGATAAACTCCAGGATGTATTGCTGTTTAAAATAGGAATCATTCAAAAGAGATCAGATCTGAATTGTTATAGGAGCACATCAAATATGCAGACATGACATTTCTCTGTAGGTTATTTGTAGCCAGTAATAAATGCAAGGCAATACAATGACATATCCAGCTAAACCAGCAATAGTTTTATTCGTAGATATTTCAAAAAGGTTTAGAAATATGTTGCCTTAAACAACATACATAGACACAGAAAATGATGATTTTTTACATCCGGTCCAGGCTTTGTACCAGGCTGAATTGTGCTAACCTCAAATGACGTACACTCAGAACTATTGAGCTACTGGCTTCTTAAATTCCTTAGGATCCCTTAGAGTCTCTATGCGCTATCTATCCAAATCTGCTGTAATTGCACAGCGTGTTGAAAAGCATAATTTATATGTAAAATAGAAATGATTGCAGTTGATTGCATATTGCACATTGTAAATACTGTACGTTTCATCACATTGCACATTTCATTTTAACTTATCTACTTTTTACTTTCTATTCTATTTTATATTTACTGTTTTATATTGCACAAAAATTCCTTTGCACTCCTTAGTATTTAGAATTTATCTTATGTAAATATTGTTTATGTTTATCTTGTTTCTTATTTAACTTATGTTTATTCTATTTTATAGATCCAACGGCTCAAAATGATCTGCCATGTACTACATTTATAATATTAATAATAATAATAATAATAATAATAATAATAATAATAATAATAATAATAATAATATAATAATAATAATAATAATAATAATAATAAATAAGATTTCAAGATCCCAAGTTTACTTTGAGAGATTGTAAAAAAAAGAAAAGAAAATTAGCATTTTTTGTTTATTTTATTATTAATCTATCTAATATAATATGTGCCTTGCATAAACCACAGATGCAGCACTGTGAGCTAAACGTTTGTAGATATTTGGTTAAGATATATTTTATTCTAATGGATGATATGAAGGGATATTGTACGTATCTGTGTCTGTGGTGGGGGCAGTTGACTTTAAATATTGCTTTATACTTTACTATATAGACATAGATGAAGGAGCCTCAGAGGAGCAGAGTGAGCGCTAAATAATTCAAAGGGGGAAATGTTCTTAAGAGTTTTATGAAGCCTTTATTTTAGTGGACGCTTTCTGACAATCTTGCATGCGATTACTTTTAAAGCTGCCAGTGAGCCAGGCTGGCTGCACACAGATCAACGCTCACACACTGCAGCAATAAGATCAAATCCAGCCTGAACTAGAAGTGATGACTGTAAACATGTCTTTGAGAGTGAACCTGGAACACAGTCCAAAGAGGCAGCACTCATGTGTCTTGTGTATAAGCCTGGACACTTTTGAAAAATAAATGAACTCTCAAAAAGCTTTCCATGCATTTGGCGCTGAATGTTAATTCTAATAATTTAAAATAATTGATACTGATCATTATTGAAAATTAATTAATAATAATTAATTAATAATACATTTTAATTATTATTTAACATATTCCCTAACCTGGATATCCAGACCCACATCTAGAACGATAGAGGCCACTATCACATGACCTTCCCAACTCAAGGGGCGGCTCTTACGCGTGCATTTCAAATACCATTGCATGCAATTGGATGGCAATACAACGACCAATCAGAGCAATGAACAAGGTGACGTATTAAGATCTGTGCGTTTAGCGAACAGTGGGTTAACTGGTTAATTAAACTTTTGCCGTGTTCAGTCAGCAAAACAGAAAATTCTTCTTTCTTGCTAATGAAAGATTTGAGTGCCCTCTTCCAAATCGTTAAGTGTCAAGACCAAAGCCGCTTCAAACTTAAACAACGTATCCGCAGCCATCTTTGTTGTTTACTATCACAGCTGCGACGGCGCATGCCCAGCACTGTCTTCATCCGGTTACGTCCGCCCAGAGCACCATACATAGGGCTCTGGCCCGTCCACATCAGATAGAACATTTTGATTGGCAAGTCGCAATTTTCCGACATAGTTAGTGAGCTCCAATGGATCGTGTCAAGACCAACAGGCTGAGCAAATTTAAATTTGGCACATTTCAACATTATTTTTTAATGCATTTTATCATCTGCCAAAGCTGTCGCTCTGAGCTGTTGTTTCACACAGGGAGAGAGCAGTAGAGATAGTACAGTGAGAACCAGAGGCAAACAAACCAGATATGTTTCCTGCTATACTGCCCGTGGAGGAATTCATTTGTGTGCATCTTCTACGAGGTATTCCTGCATTGTGATCGCTGAATATTAAACTGAAATGATGAATGTAGAAGGGAGCCTTAGCTGTTTTAGTCTGTGGGATTAAGCCCACATAGAGGTGTTCACTTTTAGGCAGCTTATAATGGTTGGACCATGCATGTCTATCATGTCTTTAAAAGCCACTTGAAGATGTACCCTTAGAAATATCTCTGTTACGAGTCCCCGTAGCACCTCTGAGCTGTGTGTGTGTGTGTGTGTGAGTGTTTTTGCGTGTGTGTACGTGCGTGCGTGAACAGGTAAATGAGCACACATACATGCAGCATGGTCGCTGGAAATAGACTGACTGTTAAACCATACGAGTTCAACTCTCTAAATGCTATTATTAGCCCCAGATATGAAGTAGCGTGAACAGTGTTAAGTATGTGTAATCTTAGCTGTCACACATGCTCCAGTTATTTCACTACTGTGACAGTAGCTTCAATTTTGTTCTCACTTGGGAGGAACAATCTGGTAGCCTGGAAATCCAGACCCATATCTAGAACGATATAGGGTTTGGCCACGATCAATAGTAATTCCCAACTCAAAGGGCGGCTCCTACTCGTGCATTTGAAATACCACTGCACGCAATTGGATAGCAATACAACCAATCAGAGCAATGAACAAGGTGAAGTATTAAGCCCTGTTCTTTTAGCGAACAGTGCGTTTAACTGTTAAATTAAACTTTTGCCGTGGTCGATCGGCAAAAATGAAAGATTTGAGCGCCGTCTTCCAAATTGTAAGGTGCACAAGCCAAAGCTCAAACAACATATCCACAGCCACCTATGTTGTTTACTATCACGGCTTTGACGGCACATGAACAGCAATCGTAATCGTCATCCGGTTACGTCCGCTCCAGAGCACCACACAAAGGGCTCTGGCCCGCCCATATCAGATATAACCAATTGAAATGTAGCTCAGAATTTTCTGACATATTTAATGAGCTTCAATGGAGAGTGTCCAGACCAACAGGAGCAGCAAATTTAATTTGCCAGCGGCAGGTCTGGATTTCCAGGCTAACAGTCTGGACGATTTTGGGCCAGTTTCACAGACATGGATTAAGCCAAGTCCTGGACTAAATGGAATATTGAATGGATATTGTCCATTGAAAGAACAATTAAGTCCAGGACTTATAAAAGCTATACGTTAACTGGTCTGTGGGCTCAACCCTCCACCACCAGACAGCAGCTCATGCCTTTGTTTCTTATTCCTGTCAAACATATTCCTCTCTCTCTCTCACACACACTCTCTCTCTCCTCTGTGTGTGTCTGCCTCTTCCTTTCCTGTCTCGGAGGACACCACTGGATGTCAGTTCGGGGAGTGTGTTCACAGGGAGATTTCTGCTCATGGAAATACATATTTAATGACAAACCTGAAACTGTGCCTCTTTCAGCATCAACCACTCCACCAACCTCGCCCCTCCCTCAACCACCATACACTCAAACAAAGGAAGGGGGTGGGGGGGTTTGACACTCACCCACTAGCCTGTGTTTTACAACGAAGACGTTAGCAGCAGTCAGACTCACAAAATACAAGAGCATACGCCCGGGTCTGAATTAGATGCAGTGTGCCTTTATTTTAAGGTTGTGCTAATAAAAATAGATATTGCAGTATATCTTGATATCTATTTTCCTGATACCATATCTGTATCATATCGTCAGTGGCAAAAAACGATAACGATAATTTGTGTTCTGAATTGTCAATACAATGCCATGTGATGTACAAGACGACCCAGATCATACACAGCAACATTTTATTTTTACATTTTCAGTGACCTCTGTGGAATATTGCAATATATCGCAACATGCATTGCATCCCAATGTATCGTGATACAGTATATCATACTGTTAGCTATGTGTCGTGATGGCTCCCATGCCCCCCGAGTTTCATGCTAAACTCAGAATTTCAATACAGCACACATCTAGCATGTAAGTGTCTGCTCCAGTGGGAGAAAGAAAGGCACTGCACGTTTAGCCTGGCTGAGCCCGCCTACCTACTTCCAAATTTCATTTTCCCTTAAGTAATCAGTCTGGGGCTGCGGTGTATTCATGGGTTCCTGCACGAACAGATTTCTGCCGGTCCAATCAGCGAACAGAGGGAGTGGCTGAGAACGATGACGTCGAGGTCGTGCACCAGTTTCAGTTGTAGTCACAGGAAGACAATGGATGAGAATACGAGAGAAGCTCTTCAGTCTGTTGTGGCAACGCTGCAGAATATCGATAAGTTAAAGCCGGAGCAAGAACAAGCTTTGCTGAGTTTTGTTGGTTTCCGGCCGGTCCCGGCGCAAGACATACGTCACGACCAAACGTTATGCGATTGGTTATGGCAGATCCTGTCATGATCCTGCTTGGGCCTCAAGCCCTTGGCCGTTTCTCAATTCGCGTTCTTTTCTGTACTTGTGAACTTGCGTTCTCGTAAAACGTCATCAACCGTAGCCCAAGTACTGTTCCAATTCAAAGTTCGCATCAAGTCAAGTACCCGGAAGTGTTCCTGATGTGTTCTTCAACTGGCCATTCTATCGAGGATGCATCGGTGGTGACTTGTGCGGACTTGGGGCTGTTAGATATCCCAGAATGCATTTCGCAGCGTAGTAGCAGAGCAAGGAGGCAGAGGCGGACAAGGCGGAGAAACCCACAACTGTAAGCATAATTATTACTGTTTTATAAATACTACTTTTGTTTCAGAATACCGGTATGTTGTTATGAAGTTTTTATTAGATGATCATTTAATTCTCCAACCTGTCAAATCCTACTTAGCTCCGTAAACGTCCGACTGCTAGCTTGCCCAGCTGTCCCACGGGATTTCTAGCTTCCCCCGCGGGACAGCTAGCTTGCCCCGGGGGATTTCTAGCTTCCCCCGCGGTACAGCTAGCTTGCCCCGGGGGATTTCTAGCTTCCCCCGCGGTACAGCTAGCTTGCCCCGGGGGACTTCTAGCTTCCCCCTGGGACAGGGACAGCTAGTCCCGTTTGGGGGTGCAAAGTTGTGGTTCATAACCGTATGGTGAATTGCCCTAATGTGGGACACTGCTTAACCTGGGATACCTAAGGTCCATCGCATTTATCTCCTATTTCTGACACATGTTAATAGATAATATTGTTGTCAAATCAAAGCAGGGGTTCCCTGTGATTGAAATCACAAATCAATGCTAAGGCTCTACATTTGAATGGTATCATGTATTGGTCAAATGTATTGGCTTGATATGTTAATATATTACATAAGTTGTAATTGCAAATACTGTCCTCACCCTATGTTTTTTATGTATACTTTATTATACTAGCTATGTTTTTTGAGCAAATTGTTTTGATAGCAACAGTGTTTTTTATATTTTACATTCACATGTATACTGGCAAATTCAGTTACAAATGGACTTCAGGAGGCAAGAGTTTCAAGAAGAAAATCGCTACTTTATTTAGCATAAAAAACAGAAGATGTCTGCTGAAAGTTGACTCATTTATAGACTTCAAACATGGTTAAACTCAACATGCCAAGCAAGTTAAAATCAGCTAATTTAAATATTAAAAACTGTACACAGAGGAGAATAAAACATGTCATTACAAATATGTACATTTATTTACAAAGCTAGGAATATTTACAAACCATGTTCTTATTATTATCTCCAGAGACCTAAGGAAGATGGCCCACCAGCATGTTCTGATGATCCCAAACAACCTCTCCACAATGTTGCGCCCTCTGGCCTTTTGTACCGGGCTTCAATATGACCTGGTAATCAAAATTCACATGGATGGGTGGCGGTAGAGCCTAATGATGGCCACGGGACGCTGCAGGCAGGAGTACCCTCCATCACCCAGCAAGAAGTAGGTGGGTACAGGGCCTAATTGTAGAACGGGGAACGCCGGAGCACGAGAGCATCATGCACCGACCCCGGGTTCCCGATGTAAATGTCTATACATTTGCTCTTAGCATCACAGATACCCTGCAGGATGATGGAAGTGAAGAGCTTCCTGTTAAAGTAGCTTTTCTTCTGTTCTGCAGGTGGCAGAACTCTGACATGGCACCCATCAATGCCCCGGCAGCAGATCTGAAGGCCGAGCAAAGCCTGCCCCCACCTCCTCCATCTCCTCTGGCTTGGGGAAATGGATGACCCGATGGAGGATGGCCTCCACCACGCCATGGACCGTCACCCTGCACAACGCACCACAGGCCAGCTTGAATTTGGGACGCTGCTGGCCTTGCTGCCCCGGCCGGAAGAAAGCCCATGGATGGAGCCATGAGGTCGAGGTGCTGATGGGGGTAGCCTGTCGAAGCTATCCCTGGAGAGCCTGAAGGCTGGCTTCAGGTCCCCCTCCAGAAAAGAAGACAGCCAGGATAGGCACTGGGGTGTTGAGCTTTGTGTACAGCTGTGAGCTGCTTCTAAAAATAATAATAAATATATTTTTAACATCGTTGATTCAGTTATTTACTATTTATATTATTTATGTTTATTGTGTGTGTGTATATATAGCCCTGGAAAATAATTAAGAGACCACTCCAAATGTTCAGTGTCTCTTGTTTTATTTTTAAGAGGCATATGTTTGGCTTAAAATTAACATTTTGATTTTATACTATAAAGTACTGACAACATTTCTTCCAAATTCACAATTAAAGTATTGTCATTCAGACCATTTTCAATAAGTAATTTAGAGATAAGAAATTTTAAGAAAAATCCGGAGTGGTCTCTTAATTTTTTCCGGCGCTATATATATTTACTATTGATAGATAGATATACCAGTATATGCCATGCTTATTTGTTTATTTTAAGTACAATCAATTGCAATTATGTATTTAATATGTATTGTCTGCTAAGAAGTGTTAAAGTCTATCAGAATTAAAAAATCCATTAAACATTTTACTTGTTTGATCAGTAAAGGGCCTATGAATTATTACATGCCTAGGTTTTTTTAAAACATTTTAGCCTGTTATATATGTTGTGTGTAGCTTTAAGGGGCTTCAACTTTCCACCCTGTGGTAAAATGATAATTAACTCATTACAGTCAAGTGTATTTATCAATATTAAACGATAAATTGAAAGGTTAAAAACAAGCCATAACAATAAAACACATACGACGTGAGATAGACAACTGAGGAGGGCTCGTCTCCACCGCATCCCAGCTCTGTAGCACAGTTAACGAGCCGAGGTGATGACGCCATCGAGTCCGCTGCCGTTCCAATTGCAGGTGCGTGCTCCCGTTCTCGGAAGTTTGTACTTAGAAGTCCGGACTTGCAAGTTCGAACTTCGAAGTCCGCAAGTCCGTACTCTGTGTACTTGGAATTGAGAAACGGCCCTTGTGTTTTTTCCCCTTTACCCTTGTCTGTGTTCTGGTGTAATTGCAGGGTTGGAGTCAGGTGTGCTGGAGTCAGTTACCAGCATTCACAGCTGCCATCAATCAACAATCAACTGCTCTTCATATACCCGGCCCTACCTTCCAGACACTGCCAGATTGTAAACTCTGTTACCCAGTCAGTAACTCTCCAGCCACCTAGACCTTTTGTAGTTCCGCCTGCATTTAGCTTGTTGCAAAATTCTGTTCTTTTTTGCCACAGTCTCCCAGCCTGACTCCAGCCACCAGCTCCAGCCCTCGTTAGCCAGCTCTCCCTCCCTGGACCCCTCTGCCTGCCTGCTCTTGCCTGCCTCTGCTCGTCTCCCCGGATTCTCCCCTTGGCACTTTCCCCTGGACCCCCATGCCTGCCAGCCCCTCCGGAGCCCGGCCCAAAGCCCCAGATTCCTTCTAAATAAACCCTCTTAAACTGGTACTGTCTCTGCGCCTGTGTCCTCCCTGTCCAGCCGTCACAGATCTGGAGTGGCACTGAGCAGATCCAATCATTTTAAACCTCAACAGACACCCGCCTCCAAGTGAGTTCGTAGAGTAGTCAAAAGAAAGAGTATGGGATTTTGGAAATGGAGGGATAATTCCCTTCTTCTTCTGTGTGAGCTAGACTGGAATGGCAGCAGCAGGGCCTTATCATTCTTCTTCTTCTTCTTCCTCCACTGCCCTCAGAAGCACAACTACTGTGGGTCTACGGGAGTGGAGTGTGAGGGTGTGGGGCTATCTGTAGCAGGAAAAAACACCTTACCAGTACATCTTAATGACAGGTGACAAATGAGCCTCAAGTTCTGCTGGGTTATTCCCTGTTCATAAATCAAGGCAAACTGCAGACAGGGGTGTAAGAAGATTGGTTTACTCACTGCTCCAGAACAAACCTAAATGACACCAATGAACCAAGCAATCTAGATCACAGATGTAGGCAGGGGAAGGTAAAATTCATCCCCCCAAGCACTTGGTCACAGCCGACAGTATAGCTCACCTTTTAACAACCGGGGCCCAAGTAAAACACTACATGACCGCTGAAATGTTTGCATCGCTGGGTTGTTGCTGCCGTCACCAATTCAGGCTTTTTCTGTTCAAGCTTCCAACGTGCTGTGACAATGGAGTCCTTTGTGAAAAGAGGAATGTATTCTCAATTGACTAAACAGGGCATCTCCTTGAGAAATCCCCAAAGAATTCACCCCCCTCCCCTTCAATGTCCACGTTTGTCCCCGCATCCAGTGGTTGGGGTGGTGGTCACACACACACACACACACACACACACACACACACACACACACACACACACACACACACACACACACACACACACACACACACACACACACACACACACACACACACACACACACACACACACACACACACACACACACACACACACCTCGAATGCCTCAAGACTAAACAACACTTCAAAGCTATAGCTTCTGATTTAAGGCCTTTTGGTTTTGGCCATTGATTCTCCCAGCCTGAGCCCAATTTGTTACCCCTCCCTTGTCCTCTCATACCGTGGGGCTGTGTGTGGATGAGACGGATGCTTTTGGCCGGACTTCTCATTTGTGCCAGTGAGCTGGGCAGAAGGAATAATTACCTGTCTCTATGATCAATCACCTGATTACTCACCGGAGAGGCAGGAGGAGATGTGTGAAGAGTGGAGCCTGCAGGGCCCGTTGTGCTGTGCTGTACAGTGGAGGACAGAGTTTGTTTCAACCACAGTGCAGACCAGGGTCGTGCACAGGCATTTTTGGGGTACAGGGGCTCAAGAAAAAAAGAAAAAGGGCATTTAATACAGTAACACGCACTATTCCCCCTGATGTTGTCACACACACACACACACACACACACACACACACACACACACACACACACACACACACACACACACACACACACACACACACACACACACACACACACACACACACACACACACACACACACACACACACACACACACACACAGGAGAAATCTCCATGACATCCCCTCTTACGCCGTTCTGTCACATCTGATCCCAGACAGGGCACAAAGAAGTGTCTGGCCTGATGTGAAGCAACATGTAAAAATGCTTCCCCTGAAACCAGTAAAAGGGAGTCAATGTGTTTTTGTGCACTTTGCATGTAGATGTATCATGTAAAGCATGTGGATCACCACGCCATCTCTTATCCTAATGGCGCAATAAGACAATTAAGCCAATCAGAGTACCTCCACTTTGGTTTTGTTTTTAACATTTAAACTTGTGAATCAACAATTGGAGTTCCACAGAAATAGCATCACATAAATACCACACAGGGGGAGAATCACCTAGACAGGGTGCCGCCTCTACATTTCATCCATCTCCCCGGCTCAGCCTGAAATAAATATTGTAATATAATAAAAAGAATAACAGACAATTCTTTGATTTCCACCATTCAGTTCAAAGAAGGATTTCAGGATCTCCTCCAGTCCACTGTGTGCTAAGAGGCGCTGTGCCAAATTATGGCATGAAAGCAAATTAAAGTCCATGTCTTATCTATCTTCATTTTTTGTGTATTTTATTTTAAATATGTTTATTGTAGTTTTCAGTTTAAAGAACAGACAGTGCATACAAACACACATAACATACAGACCAAAGCACATCAAAATGAGCAGCCGCAGTCCATGGTCAAAACATAAATATTAGATAAAAAGATCTGGGCCGTATTCACAAAACATTTTATCTTAGCGCTAAGAGTACTCCTAAGGAGCACTAAAAGTTCTTAGTAAGGAGTAATTTCTTAAAACCTATTCACAAAGCTGATGCCCACAGTGATTGGCTGAGAGGGAATGAGAGCTAAGAGTGAATTTAAGATAGAAACACTGTGGGAGATATCCATATCGTGTCGCTGTATTAAAGTAAAAAGTTTTTATATACAATTAATGACAAGTGACACTGATTTAACATGAAACCAAGATACTGCAGGGTTTCCCACACATTTGTTCACAATTAACCTACAATAGCGCCACATAGGTCTATTAATTTTAAATTTTACAATGATTTGAATCGGAACTGTATTTCTCTCAACGGCGGACTATGCAGCAATAGTCAGACAGCGACAAACCAGGAAATTCACAATTTAGAAACAACAGCCGGCGAAATGGTAAAGTGCATGCGGAAGGACGTTAGGAACTACTCTTAGCCTTACAATGTTTTGTGAATACGGACCCAGAAGTCTTGCGAAAGACAAGTGAAAGTCAGAGTACAATAGAAAAGAAAAAATATTGTGTATTTTAATGTGAAGCTTGTCATGCATGTGATTTATTTTTATTTTTATATATATATATATTTATTTTAAAATTTTTATGCTTTATTGATAGTGTAAAGACAGAGTTGAAATGGGGCAAAGAGGGGAGTGGCATGCAGAGAACGACCGCGGGCTGGAATCGAACCCGGGTCCGCTGCTGGCCGAGGCCCATGGGGGGGGACGCCCTACCAACTGAGCTAAGGGCGCCCCCATGCATGTGATTTTAAGGCTAGGCAACATAACGACAGCAGAATACATATATATATTTTTTTAATTCACGTATAGTGCCAGAAGTATGTTCACATGCTTAGCAACATACTCACATACTGTATGGTCTCATGTTGTCCAGTCCCTGCTCATGTGTACACACCATTACACACGGGTGTCAGCTCATTCAATTCAGAGGGAAATTACCAAATCTTTCCAAACAATGAACTCCATTTCAGCCCAGTAATGAGGACTGACAGGCTCACAGACAGCAGCTGCCTTCCAGTCATCGCTACAGGGAGCCAAAAACCCAAGGACTGCGTGGGAAAAAGTGGAATATGTATGTAGCATTCATAAATGGTAAGGCTGACTCAGAGGTGCTGGCTGAAACAGAAAACAGAAATAGTCTGTCTGTCTGTTGAACTAATATAATTCCAGATTCCTAAAAAGAATCAATTGTTTAAAATGCTCTCTCTCTCACTGACACACACACACACACACACACACAAACACACACGTACGCACACACACACACACACACACACGCACGCACGCACACACACACACACACACACACACACACACACACACACACACACACACACACACACACACACACAAACAAACACACACACACAAAGTTAAAAGAAAAAGAAAAAATCACCACATATATACAACAGCCCTTTCTCAGACATATTGCGTCTTGCACAGTTTTGGTAAGTCACTCACACAGACACAGCTCCGCTCGGGGGCAATCAAAGCTATGAATAGCTGTGGTTAGTACACACACACAGTGGCAAACAGAAAACCTTGAAGCTGACTGCTTTCATGAGACACAGACTGTGAGTGGCAGGAAAACACAAACACTACTCCAAGTTCCTTTTCTTCTCTGTTGTAGCAGACGCCACATTAACATAATATAGCCTGCTTGGATTCCTGCATCCCTCTCCACACAATTATGACTCCCCATTTAGGCTGGCAGGCAAGTCAATAAATCCACGGGAGCGAGTCATACTCACACTCTCTCTCTCTCTCTCTCTCACTCTCTCTCTGGCTCATAGATATGCCAATGTCATTTGATGATGATCGGGAGATTGTCTTATTTTCCCACTATGAGAGAAACTGTTTGGTTGACCTTATCCCCAGACCGCGCAATGTGTCACTGCAAATACACAACAAAGCAGAAAGTGTTCGCAGAGAGGCTGTGGCTCAGACATCATCATTTAGGTTACATACTTACAAAAGGACATCATATTAACGTTGTAATGTTCAGTACAGTACAGTGTAATGTACAGTATCCTATTTCACTACAGTTATTCATATTTTTATTTCCATGTACAGTATTCTTTTTAGTCTACATCTATTTTCACTTTATTTTGCATTCAACTTCATATTAATATGGTGCTCCTGATCTCTACACTTTTTATCTGCACTGTGTCCTTGCACTACTGTTGTGTTTATTTGTGTCTCAGGTGTTGCTCTCTTCACTTGTGTGTTTCTATCGTAAATGTTCTTCTTCTATATTGCATTAATGAGAGGAGCCTGGGACTTAATAATCTCATTGCCAATGCTGCTGTGTTGTGCATATTACTAATATGCCATCTTGAATCATATAGAATTCATTGCACACTAACAGTAGTGCATTGGTATAGCAACATTAAACATAATAAAAACAGTGAAGGTATTAATGCAATATTAAATATGGTAAATGGACTTATATAGCGCTATATCTCCGTTTATCACAGACCCAAAGCGCTTTACATTGTTTTTGTACACATTCACCCAGTCACACACATGATAGCAGCAGCTACCACGCAGGGTAGGCAGCTAACTAAGCTAACTATCGGGAGCAATTCGGGGTTCAGTGTCTTGCCCAGGGACACTTCGACATGTGGCGGGGAGACGGGGGATCGAACCTCCGACCCTGCACATCAGAGGCGAACTCCCTACCCACTTCGCCACTGCCGCCCCTCAATATATAGGAGATGTCTCAGGCAAGCAATCAAAAGAACCAAAGAGATGTTCCTTACTGCAGATTGAAGCAGGTTCTTTGCCAGCACGTCTGCTTTGATTGTGAGGAGCAGCTGGAGAACCGCGGCTTGGAAAAGTGAAATTTGACCCAAGGAGCTAAACAGGACCGCAGTGGAAACGCTCACTGACCAACCCGCTGTGGTTTGACTGTGGGCTCCAAGGTGGCTTTCTAAAAAGCACCATACCAAAACAATCACATGCAATGGCCATGCTGCTATTAAAGATGCACTATGTTAATTTTGGTGTGTCAGAGTGAACATTTTCTAAGGTATATATTCTCAAAACTGAATAAACAAAAGTTACTAGTTATTAGAAAAATGGGATCCCTGGAACACTGTTTGAAGTAAGAAAGCTTCCTGAAAAGTTACTGTTTCACTGTTGTTGTTTACAGCAGCAGGGCCCACAGTTTGGTTTACAGACACATTCTAGTCTTACGTTTTGGTTCAAGGTTCCTCAAAATGATTTAGCTTTGACTTATGATGATAGAATCATTCAATGTTAAGAATTCCATGTAGAGAAAATATGCTAGTTAAACTAACTGCAGATTGTAATAAAGAAGAAATTAATCATCAAAGACACCCTTACACATTGTGACAACCAACCCCATCAAGGGGTCGGTTGTCACACACTATGGGGTTGTTTGTCACAATGTTATCTTAATGGGAATAATCTTAAAAAGAAGGCAAGAAAGCAGAACTAAATTTGAAAGTTTAATTGCATTGTCAAGTTGACAAATAGGCCTACATAACTTACTGTAGCCTTGGCAGCTGGTCTAGTTTGGGATGCACTAGGTTGTTTTGATTTTGTTGCCCTTTCTATTTTTGCAGTCTAGCTGCCTTTTCCTGCTCTATTCTTTCCTTCTCTGGGGCATCAGTGAGGATACAGCTTGAAAATGTCTTTCGTTATTGGGTTCCTTTTCTGGCTGAAGCCTTTGGATAACATGTGACAACCAACCCCCCAAAAAATGTGACGACCAACCCCAACTTGAATTTCTTGCTAGCATCAAGGTCAACAACCATCTGACAACTAATTAGCTTGCTAACCACAATCTAAACTATAGTTTACCCTTCACGCTTTTTATGGCTAACAGGTGTTTTGTTATAAACCCATTGTGTAAAAGCCTAGAAGAAAAATACTGAGGAGCTAAATATTTTCAATTTGACTTGAAAAACACAAACAGTCTCTCACCTCAAATTCAGCAGTCTAACTCCAAGGATGACTATGTAGGTGACCTCTGATCCCAATTCTGGATATTTACATACCAAAATTTCACAGAGAGCGCCTTCTGGTTCTGAGATATAATGATTGTGACAACCAACCCGTGTGACATATAACACCGTTCTCCCCTACATATAAAACATATATATTGTCTTCTTTAAAACATGCAGACAATTAATTTCTAAAACCTCTACATAGTATATTTTCAAAATAACATCATAGTGACATTTCTGAAAAACTTGTAATAATAATAATAATAATAATAATAATAATAATAATAATAATAATAATAATAATAATAATAATAATCTGGTAAACTTCAATGATATCCACTGTATAAGTTACATTTTTTTACCCTATTCACCTGCAGTGTCTCGGCCATTATAAAACACACTTTTAAAATGTCACAAGGTTAGTTATCTCTGCAAAAAAGCGCCTGGTTACTGTTACTATAGAATAGAGAGGCCTCTAACTTCAACACCAACGTCCACCCCTTTATACAGTGTATTCACCGATAAGTCACGTCTTGGCACTTCCTAAGTAAAACTCCTATAGGACTTGGATTAAAGAGCCATGTTCTATAGAGAAGTCCCCACTCGAGAGCTGTTTGGCTGTCAAAAGCCCTGTTGAGTGGGAGGTTACCATTCACTGTTCACTATTACACTGTAATTACAGGTCTTTCTGTACCACGTCTTACTACACTCTATACCTATTCTGTAGAGGGTGTACATTTCCAGACAGCTTTGTGGATCACACATCACACAGCGCACACGCACACACACACACACACACACACACACACACACACACACACACACACACACACACACACACACACACACACACACACACACACACACACACACACACACACACACACACACACACACACACACACACACACACACACACACACACACACACACACACACACACACTAACGGGACATTCTTCTGGAGGAGTAGACTAGTGTATCATTTCAATTGCTATCTTGGCAGCACCGCTTATTTTCTAAGATGTAAGCTCTGCTCTGTAGTTTTTGATGTGGTTGAAGGTTTGCGTCTCTTAAGCAGCCCCCCCCCCCCCCACCCCTCCCTCTCTCTCTCTCCCTGTCTTCACATGCATGCCATTAAGCAGCTATACTGTGTCTAACAACCATCAGGGTGGGTAGCGTTATTCTAATGGGTGTCTGTGAACAGTGTGTGACTCACTGCAGTGCAGTGCCACAGGGATAGAAGGGGTGCTCATGCTTAATTATACAGAGATACACCAAGACAGGCTGGGGATGGGTGGGTTATACACAGCACGCCGGGTTGCCTTCCCTCGGAGCTTTCTGCCTGCTTTGATTCCTGACACTGTGAGGGGTGTGTGTGTGTGTATGTGGGGGGGGGGGGGGGGGGAGGGGGGCAGGCAGGGATAGAAAAGAGGTGAAAAAAAGGAAAAAAAAATATACCTTGTGGCTTACTAATCAGAGAGCTTAATAGTGATCTCATTAGCACAGACTTCATTTGGAAAATGACTGTACCAACGCCTCTGCAGAGAGCGCCGTCTTAAGCATTAGCTAAATTCATCACACTCACAGTACTCTTCTTGCTGTTTGATATTTGTCAGTGTACTGTCTTTGGTTGTCCCATAGCCCTTCTCTAGCTCCAGCATGGTGTTTAGGTTGTAGTTTAGATTCCCCAGCCTTCCAAATCACATACTCTTTATTTTCATTATTCTACATACTACAGATGAACATAAAAAATAATGTAGCTAACATACAGTAGGCTAGCATACAATTGGGACATACTTTTACTTATTTATTTCATCATAACATTGCGCCTTGAACTTGTCTCTTACATACAGTATATCTTGCATTGGATTGTGGGTCAGATTCACCAGAAAAATCATGCTGATTTCCATACTAATAAATCATGACTGGATGTAGCAGGGCATACAGGTATTTTTCAGCATGCTGCATGTCCTAAATCTTTTTTCTACCTGACTAAACTGCAGTGAGGTACGAGTATGTGAGCAAGGCCATACTATTTCTGACGATAAAAATAATCTAGTTAGGATGCAATATGCTACAATTGGGACATACTTTTACTTATTTATTTCATCATAACATTGCGCCTTGATCTTGCCTCTTGCTTTTATATCCGTCGCATCCCTGTATGTTTTCATGTGGAGGCTCCGTCGATGTGACGTCACAGGATGCTGTTTTCAACACAAAAGACCTTGGCTGAATGTAGTAGACTTTCGGGTACTATTAACCATCCTAAATCTGGCCTCAAGAATCAGGACATCATATATCTTTTTCCTACCATACTAAATAGTAAAAAAAGTATGCGATTTGGAACGCAGGGCAATAACCATAGCAACAAAGTGAGCTGCCGCTGTCTGACACTACTGGCCTCCACTCAGTAGCGGCCTTAGCTATGTTTCAACCCATTCAATTGAATGGGGCCCCGTCCTCTGGGGGGCCCCCAACCCCGGTAGCATGCTCAAGTATTGATTAATAATTCTTGAGCATGATACCGGGCCCAGGGGCCTCAGGGGGCCCTAAGCCAGAGATACTCATAGTAACTTTTCATGTCGCATTGTCAAAGAGCTCAGTCACTCATGTCAATAACAGGGTCCAAAAAGGAATAAGCCTAAATATAAGGAAAGAAATCCCTCAGCTAGTAGGGGAGAAATACAAAAGCATAAGAAAACAGCATTAGTAGCTCTGTCTAAGGGGCTTCATGATGAGCCTTTAGGGCCCCCACACAAATACAGTACAGGAATAAGATTTATATGTGTAAATTCTATACTGTTCACAAAAAGTAGCTATCCACCCTGCATCTTCTGTTTTTACAGTTGCAGAGTAAAGAGTGCTGCCTGATTAAGAAAAATCTGAAAAAGAATGTTCCTTTCTTCATCTCAGGATTTGATATAGCCTCTAAATTTTCCCCTCAAAGTGCACCAGATTGATGCATTTTAATTCAAAAGGCACAAATTTTCTTCCGGGGGGGATGCCCCTGGACCCCCCAACAAGGACCAGGGTCCCTCCCACAGTATCCCTAAATCCTTTGAGAAACACTGACTTCCTTAATATGTTTTTACCATTAATTTTATATGTGCGGAAAAGTCAGTGTACCTGACTGGATAGGTAGGAGTGGGGGGGCCCTTTAAGAGTCTGCACCCAGTGGCCCATCATCTCATAAACCGTCTACGGACCAACTGGATTCTAGAATCTGTTTTAATTTTGCGGGCAGCATGCACAGCATTCACAAGAAATATGTATTTAAAAAAAAAAAAGTGGGTGGGGGGCCCCACACTAGGTCTTGAAACGGGCCCCCAGATCGTTAAGGCCGCCACTCCACTGCACCTGTTATCTTTACCTTATACTATTGTATAATATCATCCTACTGAGTGCCCTACTGCATCTTTATACAGTGGAG
The DNA here is from genome assembly GCF_949987685.1 of Ammodytes marinus. Classification (NCBI taxonomy): domain Eukaryota; kingdom Metazoa; phylum Chordata; class Actinopteri; order Uranoscopiformes; family Ammodytidae; genus Ammodytes; species Ammodytes marinus. The sequence continues at coordinate 27,811,479 of NC_137218.1, read as the reverse complement.
GAAATAAGTATTTGATCCCTCACCGATTTTGTGAGTTTGCCCACTTACAAAGAAATTAGTGTTCTATCATTTTAAAGCTAGGTGTATTCTAACAGTGATAGACAGAATATCAAAAAGAAAATCCAGAAAATCACTCATTTCATTGAGTGAAAAAAGTATTTGATCCCCTACCAATCATAAAGAATTCTGGCTCCCACAGATTAGTCCTGGCGCTTTAAAAAAGTATTCCTAATCTCAACTAGTTTCCTCTATAAAACTCAACTTGTTACCCGTATACAGTAAAAGACACCTGTCCACAGAGTCAATAAATCAAACTCCCACATCTCCATCATGGGCAAAGATTGTAGACCTGCACAAGGCCGGAATAGACTACAAGACCATTGGTGAGAAGCTGGGTGAGAAGGAGACAACTGTTGGTGCAATTATTCGAAAATGAAAGAAACACAAAATGACCATCAATCTCCCTCGGTCTCGGGCTCCATGCAAGATCTCACCTTGTGGGGTATCAAAGATCATGAGAAAGGTGAGGGATCAGCCCAGATCTACACGGGAGGAGCTTGTTTATGATCCCAAGGTCAAGCTGGGACCACAGTCACCAAGAAAACCATTGGTAACACACTATGCCGTAATGGATTGAAATCCTGTAGTGCCCGTAAGGTCCCCCTGCTCAAGAAGGGACATGTACAGAACCGTCTGAAGTTTGCCAATGAACACCTTATCGACTCAGAGAATGCTTGGGAGAAGGTGATGTGGTCAGATTAGAACAAAATCAAGTTCTTTGGTATCAGTGACTCGCCATGCTTAGAGGAAGAGGAATTCTGACTATTGGTGCGTTCCTTTGTACTCGGAACTCGGAAATTTCCGACTTCCGACATGGAAAAGTGCAATAAAACGGTTGTTCAACTGGGAATTCCGAGTCGGAACTCGGGCAACGTCTGCCTCTCCCGACTTCACTGAGATGACGCAGATTACGTCACAACAACAATCTGAACCGTTAAACTGGCTAAAAAGAGTGATTTTGAAGTCCATATGTTGAGTCACGGCTGAATTGTAGTCTATTGGATCTACCGGTACCTGGCAACGGTTACTTGATGTAGCCTAACGTTTAATTATTTGGATGAGAAAGGAGGTCCATACTTTCCCGAGCAGATGCACTGGAACACCGACAGGTCGGAACTCGGAACTACAAAGTCGGAAATTTCCGAGTTCCGAGTACAAAGGAACGCAGCATATGACCTCAAGAACACCATCCCCACAGTCAAGCATGGAGGTTGAAGCATTATGCTTTGGGAGTGTTTCTCTGCTAAGGAGACGGGTGAACTTCACCGCATCGAGGGAACTATGAAATACTGGGTGACAGCCTCTTTCTCTCAGCCAGGTCCGTAAAAATGGCTCGTGGATGGGTCTTCCAGCACGTCAATGACCCAAAAAATACAGCAAAGGCAACAAAGGAGTGGCTCAAGAAGAAGCACATTAAAGGTCCCATATTATACACTTTTCGGTACTATTATACACCATATTCTATGGTCTTAGTGGTCCCTAATACGTTTTTCTTAAATTGTTTGCTGAAAAAAACTTTCAGATAATTTATTGTACTATGCTGATGTTCAGCTAATCTCACAATAGCCTATTTTTTTTAAAAGAGCTGCAGCTCCCCTCGTAAATATACAAGCTTTGAGCTCCCCCCGCCCCCTGTCCGGAAGCGAAGCCAGATACGCCTCGCCCTCTGTCTGTCAGGGCCGTGGACCAATAAGAAATAGGGGTGTGGGCTGCACAGTGGAAGCTTCTGGCTTTCCAGTTTGTGAGGTCAGAAACGAGGAGAATTCTGACTGGAGTATATTGGGGGGGAGGGGTGGGGGTTTCAGAAAGGGGGAGAGAGAGAAAAGGAGAGATTGTTATTTTTTTAAATATTTTGGCAGTCTCTAGGCACACCGTGGACCCATGGATATGTTAGAACACATTTAAAAAGTGCATTTAGCATAATATGTGACCTTTAAGGTCATGGAGTGGCCTAGCCAGTCTCCGGACCTTAATCCAATAGATCTGTGGAGGGAACTGAAGCTCAGGCGACAACCTCGAAACCTTAAAGATTAGGAGAGGATCTGCAAAGAGGAGTGGTCCAAATGTCCTCCTTAGATGTGTGCAAACCTGGTCATCAACTACAAGACACGTCTGACCTCTGTACTTGCCAACAAGGGTTTCTCCACCAAGTACTACTAAGCAATGTTTTGATAGGGGATCAAATACTTATTTCACTCAATGAAATGCAAAATAATTTCTATCTTTTTTATGTGATTTTCTGGATTTTCTTTTTGATATTCTGTCTATCACTGTTAAAATAAACCTAGCATTAAAATTATAGACCGTTCATTTCATTGTAAGTGGGCAAACTTACAAAATCAGTGAGGGATCAAATACTTATTTCCTCCACTGTACATTTGGTTATCCTCTGAATTTTCTTTCCTTCTGCCACCATGACAATAACATTTTTAGCCCTTTTCTCACTGTGTTTTTATGTGCCAGAATGCCAAAGGCAAACATTCCCATTGCATGATGAGCCTTTAGGGCGCCCCCCACACACATACAGGAATAAGATTTATATGTGTAAATTCTATACTGTTCATAAAAAGTAGCTATCCACCCTGTATCTTTTGAAATTAAGTCTCTCCATCATAGAACATGAGTCTGCAGACCAATCATCTGTTTTTACAGTTGCAGAGTAAAGAGTGCTGCCTGATTAAGAACAATCTGAAAAATAATGTTCCTTTCTTCATCTCAGGATTTGATATAGCCTCTAAATTTTCCCCTCAAAGTGCACCAGATTTATGCATTTTAATTCAAAAGGCACACATTCTTTTATGTAATTGACAATAACATTTTCTTATCTTTTCTTATTATTTATTATAGAAATTTTAAACTATTGGGTTGCCATTGAATCTGCACTCTCATTTTCTCCAGGGGATTTTTAAAAGCTTTCTTGGCCAAATATACTTGCAAAACTAATGTTATACAACTTTGGCTGAAACTGCAGTATACTGTTCGTTGGGAACTCTCTTGGTGTGTGTGTGTGTGTGTGTGTGTTTGCGCGCGTGTGTGTGTTTGCGCGTGTGTGTGTGTGTGTATGTTTGCGTGTGTGTGTGTGTGTGTGTGTGTGTGTGTGTGTGTAGTGAGGGTAGAGGGTTTGAGTATGGAGAAGATATAAGAGGGGGTAAGTTGAGGACTGATTGCCCATGCTGCCAGCGTTCCAGGCAGCTGCGCGGGCACCCGGCTCTGTTGGTTCTGCCTGATTATTTAACAGGAGCAACTGGAAGTGGTTGACATGGTTCCATGGGCTTTGTGCAGTGTGCACTCCTCAATTATGGATGGGGAAAAGTGACACTGCGACAGCTGTAGCTCTCAGGGGGTCGCAGAGAGAGACACAGAAAGAGAGACACAGAGAGAGAGACACAGAGAGAGAGAGAAAGAGAGAGAGAGAGAGAGAAAGAGAGAGAGAGTATGCATGGAGTAATTCTTTCCTCCTCAAGCGGGAAGATAGGAGACCATCTTCAGCATAGAGATGTGACACACACACACACACGCTCTTCTTGTTAAATTAAATATGCCCTGAAAATGACAGGAGGGGTGGGGGTAATGAGGAAATTATTCACAATCCTTGACATGCTTTAAATCAGATTATACTCTCTGCCTGCCTCACCGCGTCCACGTCTTAAGACACAGACCATCCATTTCTTGCTTAAGGCGTACACACACACACACACACACACACACACACACACACACACACACACACACACGCACACACACACACACGCACAATGAGAGGTATGGAAGAGAGCTCATCTGTATCCATCCTGGTTAGAGACATGGGGAGTGTGAGGAGAGCCAGGCTATGAAATGCATAGTATTACGCAGCCCTTCAAAACCCGCTCACATGCCATGACATGCAGTGGTGTAAAGACTGCCTGAAAACCATACTCGGGTAAGAGTAGAGAGATACCTTACTAGAGAAAAAAACGACAAATCTGCCTGGGTTGTTCTCTGCTTGTCCTCCCCTCTCTGTCCCATTTCATCTCTGTCTCTTGCCTGAGTCAAACAATGTAAATATAACCAGGAAAATGTACACTTACTGGAGTAATTGAGCAAATGTACTAGGTTACATTAGGACTCTGATATCATCCCATCACAGAGGGAAGACAGGGCCCATTGTGTGGCATTATATAAGGGCTCTTATGCTTGGAGATATATCCTCACTGGTGCACCCTGCAATCATTGCCAGTACGAGGTCTATGCATTTTAACACGCCTCCTTGCTGGAGCAGATAGCAAGAAACATGTACCGATAACAATTAATAACAATTGATAGTATTTATATATAGCGATGTGTTTGGAGGTCACTCAAAGACACTTATACATCATATCAAATCAAGAAGAAAAGCATAACAAAATACAGAAAATGAAATGGTAGCATACAGCGCTACTGTCATATGCCCCCGGGCACAACCTCTAGAAATAAATCAAGGTAAGACCAGTGTTGCAACCATCATACATGTTATCCTCCCTTGGACATAGGAGGAAGCGTTTCAGCAGTGACCTTGCAAACATGTATGATGTATGCTAATGTATGTAAATAAAGATCAGTGTTTGCATTAATTAGAGCCTAAGATGTGTGATTAGATATGCATGTGCTTGTGCTTTTGTGTGCATTTCTATGCGTGTAGGGTTTGATGTGGTGGGTCACACAGCCCACAGCAGCTTGAGCCAAAAAGCACACAGCTAGAGGCACTGGAAGGGGCCAGGTCACAGAGGCAACACCATTCAGCTTGGACAAACACAGCCCAGGCAAGAGAGGACACACATACACGCACATACACACACACACACACACACACACACACACACACACACACACACACACACACACACACACACACACACACACACACACACACACACACACACACACACACACACACACACACACACACACACACACACACACACACACACACTCTCTCTCTCTCTCTCTTGGTTGTGCATTGATTTTGATGATGACATCCACTTTTAACCTTTTTTAACCAAAAACAATAACAATGCATGTGCCCTGTTTGCTACTGTCGACAGATTAACAAACCCTCCTGTGTCAGTAGCGTCTGAACATCTCTCCACGAGGGCCTGCAATGAATTTGCCTCCTTCTTTACTGAGAAAATTCACAAAATTAGACAAGCTGTCACTGCATCAATACAAAGTTCAACATATGTGTCATCGCTATGCCCACTTAAAATCAATCCAGATGCAATGACACAATTTTATCTGATAAACCACAAAAACCTGGAGGACATTATACAACACCTGAACTCCTCCTCCTGTTGCCTTGACATTCTTCCCACAGGCTTCTTTAAAACAGTTTTTAGCTGTATGGCCTCAGATGTTCTACAAATTGTCAACATGTTCCTTCGGACAGGTGTATTCCCACAGGCCCTGAAAACAGCAGTCATCAAGCCACTCCTAAAAAAGAACAATCTAGATACATCGCTCATGAACAATTATAGGCCCATATCTAACCTACCATTTTTAAGCAAAATCATTGAAAAAGCTGTTTATCAACAGCTAAATAACTACTTAGCAATGAACAACTGCTTTGATGTTTTCCAGTCAGGATTTCGACAACACCACAGCACTGAGACTGCTCTGGTTAAGGTCCTCAATGACATCCACTTAAACACAGACAGTGGCAAAAGTTCTGTTTTAGTTTTACTGGATCTCAGTGCCGCTTTTGACACAGTTGACCACAGCATATTACTAGATCGACTAGCAAACTGGGTTGGACTCTTTGGAACTGTACTAAACTGGTTTGAATCCTACTTAAAGGACAGAGACTACTATGTGTCAATAGGCAATTTCCCATCTGAGCGGACACATATTGAATGCGGGGTCCCCCAAGGTTCCATTCTTGGGCCTCTTCTGTTTAACATCTACATGCTCCCACTAGCTCAGATTATGAATAAGAACAAATTATGCTACCATAATTATGCAGACGACACACAAATTTACATAACCATATCACCAGGAGACTACAGTCCGATACAAGCACTGAGTAAGTGCATTGAACAAATCAATGATTGGATGTGCCAACATTTCCTTCAATTAAACAACGACAAAACTGAAGTAATTGTCTTTGGTGCCAAAGATGAACAATTAAAAGTCAGCGCACAGCTTACATCTGTTATGCTAGAAACCACACACCAAGCCAGAAATCTTGGTGTTGTCATAGACTCCGACTTGAATTTCAAGAAACATATTAAATCAATTAATAAGTCAGCATACTACCACCTTAAAAACATATCAAGAATTAAATAGACTTATGTCTCAGCAAGATTTAGAAAAACTTGTCCATACATTTATCTTTAGTAGACTTGACTACTGTAACAGTGTCCTTGCAGGCCTTCCAAAAAAATCTATCAGACAGCTTCAGCTAATTCAGAACGCTGCTGCTCGAGTCCTCACTAGGACCAAAAAAGTGGATCACATTAGTGGTCTTTACACTGGCTTCCTGTCACTCAAAGAATTGATTTCAAAATACTGATGTTGGTTTATAAAGCACTAAATGGTTTAGCGCCAAAATACATTACTGATCTGCTGATACATTATGAACCGTCCAGAGCCCTTAGGTCGTCTGGGACAGGTTTACTTACAGTCCCAAGAGTTAGGACTAAACGAGGAGAAGCAGCTTTTAGTTTTTATGCACCAAATATCTGGAACAAACTCCCAGAAAACTTGAGGTCTGCTGCAACCCTCAGTTCTTTTAAATCGAGTCTGAAGACTTTTCTGTTTCCATTTTAACCTGTACTTTTTATTTTAGTTAAATGTTTTGCTTCTTTTCATTCGCTTTTAAATGTCTTCTAATGTGTTTTATGTATTTTAATCTTGCCCCTGTAAAGCACTTTGAGTGGCCTTGTGTTTGAATTGTGCTATATAAATAAACTTGCCTTGCCTTGCCTTCCCTGTACCGGACCATTTATTACCCAACCCAATAGGGTTCTGACCGCGTAGGGACCATCTTCACGACTGTTAGTCACCTCCCATGACATAGAGGCATTGGTGCCAATTAACAAGTCGACACTGGTGTTTACATAGGGAATCCTCACATCCCTCAGATAAGGCCATTTTTCCATCTCCATTTCACTGATTATGTTGCCTGTAGAGACAGGCATATCTTTCTGGGTACACACGCTAGGGAGTGGATAGAAGTATTCACCAGAAAAGTCAGATATCTCCAGGCCATCAACAATGGAGCTCTTTACTACGTTAGCATGACCCATGGTGCGGAGATGAATCTTGGCTTTGCGTCCATCAATGTTCAACAGGTCAATGAGCTTCTCAGAACAGAAAGTTCCTGTACTCCCTGGGTCCAGAAAAGCGTAGGTCTCAATTACCTTGTTTCCCTTTGAGCTCTTCACTTTAAAAGGTAGAATGGGAAGAACTCCATTGCAGTGGCCAGCCCCTGTAAGACTACACGCAGAGGATGTTGTGCAGCTCTCAGAAGTCTTTGACTGCTCAGTATCCTTTTCACCATCCTTTTGACCATGAGTAACCCTTTCTTTGTCGCCTATATGCAAAACACTGGGATGTGTTCGGTTACACTTCTTGCAGGTGATGCGCCTATCACAATTCCTGCTTAAGTGTCCTGTGCACAAGCAGCTGAAACACAGACCTTTACCTTTAGGTAGTCCAGTTTCTCCCTGTGTGTCTTTTTTCCCAGTTTGAAACAATGGTCCAAAACATGACCACCAGCACAGTACAAGCAGGAAGTAGGGTTCGACTTGGTGAAGGATGTGACTTTTTTCTGAGCCTTATCATTACCAGCACCTGCTTTGCTGCATCCATTTTCATTCTTATAAGCATCAGAGTTGCATCCATCCTCAAATGTCAAATGAGTTGCAAAGCTGTTTCTTCTCAGCTGTGGTTTGACTTGTGACATGCTGAGTTTAGATGTTACTTTTACAGGTGGAGTGTCCTGTATTTCACCAAAGACTGGATCTGAAGTGATTCTGACTCGGCGCTCGATGAATTCCACAATGTCATGGAAGCATGCTCGTCGACCCGTTTTCTCCAGTACATCGCATGCCTTTGATCTCCACATGTCTCTGAACTTATATGGAAGCTTCTGGCTCAGAATCTTTATATTAGCTGGCATGTTTAGTTCTTCCAAATACTCTAGTTCCTCCATAGCATTGGAACATTCACGCAAGAAAAGTCCATATGCTTTGAGTGCTTTGGTGTCCTCAGATTTGACACTTGGCCATCTAGTGACCTTCGCCATGTAGGCTGCGGTTATCTTGAACTCGTTTCCAAAGTGCTCTTTGAGCAGCTTTTTAGCAACACCAAATCCTTTATCTGCAGTCATGTGAAGGCAGCTGCGTACAATATCCCTTGGCTGTCCCCTAGTGAACTGCTCAAGGTAGTAGAGACAGTCTCCTTTGCAGCTTGTCTTTGCTTCAACACAATGCTCAAACGCTTTTATAAATGTGTTGTACTGCAGTGGATCTCCATCATATGTTGGGATATCTCGGCGCGGCAGCAAATGTGACGTTTGCATTTGAACGAGGAGTGACGTTATGTCATTTTGTTGTTGCAGCAGATTGTACAGATCTGCGGTCTGATTTTGACCTTGGTGGGGTTGAGAGCCTTGACTGACAGTTGCCTTTGGTTGTGACCCCGAATGAGAAGGTAATGATGTTGAAATGACAACATGTTGACATAACGTCACTCCTCGTTCACACCATTGTGTTTTATATGAAAAGGTTGGGTGGTCCTCCCTTAAGGAGAGACGTGATGCACATTGGCATATTTTTATATATAAAGCTCTGACTGGAAAGCTACCACTCTATTTGACAGAAATGCTGCTTATTTCAGATGGGCTTTATCAAACCCGCTCAACTGACATGCTCATGTTATATGTTCCCTATGCCCGGTCTGAGCTTGGTAAAACCACTTTTAGCCATAGTGCCCCTGACTCCTGGAACAGCCTACAACATACAATTAAAATAAATACACTCATAACTGTTAACCAATTTAAAATTATTATTTTGAATCAGCCCCTCTACACTTGTAACTGTTTTAATTAGGCTATTGTCTCTTTCATTCAATTGATCTGAATGTTTTAAATTCTTGTTGTCTGTGTGTGTGTGTGTGTGTGTGTGTGTGTGTGTGTGTGTGTGTGTGTGTAAACTTGTTATGTATTCTCATTGTATATTGTGTATCTGTACAAACTCGACGTCATTGTAAAAGAGGGTCACCCTCAATTGATCTTTCGAGGTTAAATAAAGGAAAATGAAAAATGAAATGTTGGGTTGGCGTGATAGTTGGTGTTCTCAGCGATGGCGCCGCATTGCTTTGCATTGAGAGAGACGTGCACTGTTGTGAGGGCAGGTGCTGCATTGAAAGAGATGCATCCTGTTGTGAGGACTGAGGCTTAAACTTTGAGGCTTGTGGATTGAGAGAGATGGGCTGGAGCTTAGATTTAGCCCCTTTCCTGTAGTAAGACTCCATTCCATCAGATTGTTGAGATGTGACACTGGCATGCTTAGATGTTATGCTGCTGCAGGCCTGTAGCTAGGGTTGCAAAATTCCGGGAATTTTCAAAGTTGGAAACTTTCCAAGGGAATTAACGGGAATTAACGGGAATTTTGGGAATTAATGGGAATTAACGGGAATAAACCAAAAATTTAACAAATTTAAGGTTTGACCTTAACAGTGATTTTAAATATAGTCAGGGGAAATGTATATTTAGCATATTCTTGACTAAATAAACCAGCTTTCATGCTTTCACACTTGAGAATATGTGCTTTTCCTCAATCACATGCACACAGCACACTGCTTACTGCAGGGGTATTGAGGCCACGCCCCCTACATGCACTGTGCATTCCTCCATCACATGCACAGATGATTTCTAGAACCCTGGAGCATTGAGGCTACATTAAGCCCAGAGCACAAGACTTTTGAAGACACACATTTGAACATTTGAACTACATTTAAGTTTGAATATGATAGTCCATTAAATTTCCCCCAATTTCAAGTCAATTCCCAAAAATCGAATATTCCCAAAATTCCTGAGCGAAAGTTCCCATGGAAAGTTTCCGGAAAGTTTCCGGTAATTTACCGGAAACTTTCCACCCCTTTGCAACCCTACCTGTAGCACTGCTAGCTTAGCAGTAGTAGCAGCTATCTCAGTGTCAAGCTCAAGCTGTTCTCTTTTCCTTTTCAAGATGAGCTCCTGCTCCTCCAATGCATACTTGTCCTTTAAAGCAGCAGCACAAGCAAAGAGAGCAGCCTTTTCCGCCTCTGCCTTGCGTCGCTGACTTTTGAGTATTTTGTCTCAACATTTGAAATGCTGTCATGAGGTTGAATCCCATCTTCCTCACTTCCATTTACAGTATTGACATCAACAACTTGAGGTTCAACAATACCAACATCCTTTGAAGTATGGTCAAGGACCATTTGAGTCTCAGTTTGTTTAATTTGAGTTTCAATATGCCCACCATAATCATCGTCATCATCATCAGACAACCATTTAATTGTACCCGCAATAAACTCATTGACATTCAACATTTTCGCTTTGTACCATATTTCATGCTTTTCTGCTTCATAAGCAGTCAAAAAACCCAATAAAGATGTATGCACCTGTTTTGTTTTGTCACACAACTCATTGTACATGTTAAATGCACTTTCAACCTCATTTACATTATTTTTCACCCATCAGTTTAGAAATAGATTCTTTTGTTGCAGACAGTTTACCAAATTGAGACTTTCTTGCCTTTTCTAATTGGCTTATTTTCTCCAATAAAGCTTTGGGTGTTCATTTAACCACACGTTTTTCAGAGCCTGTCTCAGTTACAGCAGTTACAGATTTTACAATTGCACCCATATTAAAGAGATCCTATTATACTACTTTTCTGGTCTTCATTTCTTGTTAAAAACTGCTATAGAGCAACCTGACACAAATCACATCACACAAAACTATGTAGATTTTCAGGACACTCTTCCTCTCACCCTAGCGAGCACAGCAGTCTCTCTCTACACACTGCTTTGAGCTTCTCCGCCCCTCCCCCCCCCTGCTGCAAACCCCACTCCGTTGTGATTGGTTACCTTCCTTCCAGCAGCGGGAAATTTTAAGGAAGGTGGGGGCATGCAGCCGGAGCTTGCCTGAGCGGCAGCATTACCATATATGGAAGCATGACAGAAACGACCCCAGCGTGACAGACACAACCCGGAAATTTGAACAAGTTCGGCTCGACCGGCTGCCATAGTTTTTAGTGCTCTGCATAGCCACCCCAGACGGTCAGCAGGGAATACGTCGAAATGCATGTACGTAATTACTTGATACTCTAGTATGGTTAAACATGACTATAAATCATTATAACAATGTTTATAGGTCATAAAAGTCGAAAAGTATCATAGGTTAGGGCCCTATGATTTCCGCGATAACGAAAACACGGACGGAATCACGGAATCGGACCATTAAAACGGAATCTACGGATAAACACGGAATGCCACGGAATTCGCCATTATTTTGGTGAAATTCAGTTTCGAGGGAAAAGGGAAACAACACGGGTGACATTAACGTCACGTAATGTTTAGCAGTCACTCCCACAACAATGTTGGAAGAAAAAAAAAATATATTCCCCTGTCCACCGCCCCAGCCTAGGTGGCGGGAATGCAAACAATAGGCCCCGCTCCCGCTTCTAAAAAGAAGCAGAAGAAGAAGCAGGAAGTTGAGGCAGCCGCGGCTGACTGCTGAAATGCTCAAATCTGCAAAAAAGCTTCGTAATTCGGCTCTAACCCCCAAATTCAGAGCCGAACAATATCCGAATGACTACTATCACTCAGGCAATCAACTGTTTTGTAGAGTATGTCAACATTCTATCGATTGGAAACGCAAAGATACGTGCGATGACCACTTGAAGTCAAACAATCATATAAAAAACCACGACAAACGCCGCAACCATGGCACGCCCCTTCAAACCACAATTCCAGCTACAATCAGCTCATCAGATTCAAGAATGGAGTTTATTGAGGACTTTGTGGCTGTGTGCGCCGAATCTGACATCCCCCTTGAAAAGCTTAAAAAGTTACGCCCGTTTCTCGTCAAACACTGTAAACAGGGAGGAGCGCTGCCTCAACATGTGAGTAGCCTCCGCCAAACTCACCTGCCTCGAGTGTTTGAGCAACACATGACTGCCGTTTTAAACCAGATCAGAGGGAAGAAGTTCGCTGTGGTTGTGGATGAAACAACGGATGCACGGGATTGCAGCGTCCTAAACATCGTCATTGGTGAGTTAACTTAGCAGCCTGTTATTATATTGTTGCAATAGCGTTGTTTTTGTACTCTCTGCTATGTTAATTGTCCCCACGTAAAATATGATAAGGACAACCTCTTCTGGTGAAATAATAGCAATGCATAACGTCTGCAGCTGTCTGCCTATTTTGCAGTATTTGCTTTGCTTTAAATAGACACTTATTTTGTCAGAATATTATTTTAGGATAAAATAAGTAGAGTAGAATATAAATTTAGGTTTGAATAACTATTACTAATAGTAATTTTCTTTATGTTATCTTTCATTGCAGGTGTTGAAAACCAGTACTTTCTGGTGGATGTTGTTTTCATGGACAGATGCAACTTTTCAACATTTTCCCAAGCTATACTAGCCTCCCTCCACAGCAACAACCTGGACCTGAATGATGCCTGGGCAGTGGTCACAGATAATGCTGCATACTGTCTGAAAGCATACAGGGAGGTCCTGAAAGGATTGATGCCCAACAGTGTCTATGTAACCTGTCTCTGCACGTCATCAATCTGGTGGGTGAGACCTGGCAGCACTACAAATACTTCTCTGAAGCTGCATCACTGGTGACATGGATGAGATCTGTCTTCTTCAAGAAGCCTGCCAGAAAGAGAAGATGGGTGAGTTTCCTCATTAACAGGGAGCATGTGCAGACAAAAGCTCCCCCTGAAGCAGTGAGCAGCAGATGGAACAGCTGGTTTGAGGCAGTGAAGTAGGGGAGAACGGGGTAAGTAGGCACACTTTTTACTCTAGTGAGAATTGCTCATCACCAAAACATCTGTCAATAGCCATTCCTACATTAAATTGAAGCTTAAGGTGTTGGCTAGAAATGTGTGTCTCTCTTTTTTTCCAACTTATTGTAATGAAGAAGTAATTTACCATCAAAGACACTCTGACACATTGTGACAACCAACCCCATCAAGGGGTCGGTTGTCACACACTATGGGGTTGTTTGTCACAATGTTATCTTAATGGGAAACATCTTAAAAAGAAGGCAAGGAGGCAGAACCAAATTTGAATGTTTAATTGCATTGTCAAGTTGACAAATAGGCCTACATAACGTTCTGTAGCCTTGGCAGCTGCTCTAGTTTGGGATGCACTGGGTTGTTTTGATTTTGTTGCCCTTTTTTCTTTTGCTTGCTAGCTGCCTTTTCCTGCTCTATTCTTTCCTTCTCTGGGGTGTCAGTGAGGATACAGCTTGACAATTTATTTCGTTATTGGGTTCCTTTTCTGGCTGCAGCCTTGAGATAACATGTGACAACCAACCCCCCAAAAAATTTGACGACCAACCCCAACTTGAATTTCTTGCTAGCATCAAGGCCAACAACCATCTGACAACTAATTAGCTTGCTAACCACAATCTAAACTATAGTTTACCCTTCACACTTTCTGAGGGTAACAAGTGTTTTGTTATAAACCCATTGTGTAAAAGCCTAGAAGAAAAATACTGAGAAGCAAAATATTTAGAATTTGACATGAAAAACACAAAACATCCTCTCACCTGAAATGCAGCTGTCTTCCTCCAAGGAAGTCTATGTATGTGACCTCTGATCCCAATTCTGGACCTTTTTTATATCAACATTTCAGAGCTAGCGCGCTCTGGTGGCGAGATATAACGAATGTGACATCCAACCCATGTGACAAATTACCCCGTTCTCCCCTACCATGCAGAGCATGTTCATCTGTACAGAGAGTTTTTGTTGGCAGAAAAATCCTCATCCATGGCAGTCACAAACATCCTCAGCCAGGTGGATACAGAGGAGAAGCAGGCCCTCACTGTGAAGCTCACCTTCATCTCAGAGGGCTGCTCAAAAATTATGACAGCTCTGACAGTCCTGGAGGGAACCCACCGTCCCACAGCAGTGTCTGCTTACAACATCATGGAAGATCTAGGCTCTCTTACCTAGTAAATGGAACGGCAAAAACATGTGGCTTTGGTGCCAAGACCGATGAGCTCCTGAGGAAGATGGGTGTTCGAGAGAGGAATGTGGTCCTTGAAAGTCTACATGACGCTTTCCACTTGGCCTTCACAAAGTTCTCAAAGCACTGGGACATACATCCAGCCAGGGAGGTCTACAGGCTGGTAAGAGTGTTTGACCCAAGGCAGGCTCCAGCAATGGAAAAGCCAATTGAAGTCTACACCACCACACTGAAACCCATGGCAAGTCCATCATCAGAGCTAAGTGAAGAGGTTGCCTTCCATCACTGTGTATCCAGGGAGCCCTTGCCAGCTGACATGGAGCTGGCTGCTTACTGGAGGGGCATCAGGTCAAGATTCCCAAGAGTTGCAGAAGTGGCAGTGCCCTACCTCTACTTCCCAGTCAGCTCAGTTGACTGTGAGAGGAGTTTCAGCAAGTACAAGACTCTGCTCACAGACAAGAGAGAGGCCCTCACTGAGCTCAACACAAAGAGGCTGACAATCATGTACTTCAATGGAGATGTCTGTGACAGATGGAAGACTTAGGAGTTGAGCTCAAAGGGACAGTATGGTGTTGATTTTCCTAATTCAGGTTGTATTGCAGGTTAAGGTTTCATTTAATGCTGCATTGTTTGTCCCCTGGTTTGATGTATTCTTCAAACAGTGCTTTGGTAATTGTTACAAAATGTTTTTATTCACAGTTATGATTTGTTAAAATGAAGTACAGCTTATAAGCACTTTTTATTGTTACAAAAACCTCAAGTCCTCAGTTATGCATGTTTTACACTTTAAGGACACTGTGAAAGGACACTGTGAAAAGCACTTTATTATTTATGTAAAAAAAACTGAAATGGAACTTGAAGCACAAAATGGCTTATACAAATCTGACAGTTTTTTTCTTTGTTTTACAGTCATGTTATTATTTGAAGCACTAAAAACAGTGCAATGTTTTGATGTTTTAATAAATTCTTCTATCTGATAAAATTGTAAGAATTGTATTTGTTTGCACTTACTTGACACTTGTTGTGATGATTTAATCAGCTTAAAGTGTAAAAAACGGAATTCATGAAATTAAAACGGAAAAAACGGAATTTTGGAAAAAATAAAACGGAATTTGGAAAAAAATAAAACGGATTTCATAGGGCCCTACTAATAGGTCCTCTTTAAGTTCAGTCTCAGCGAGATCGCCAATATTGTCTTTTTCCTCTTCTGTCATGTTGACTTGACGTCACAAGCAATAGTTTGTATTACGCAACAACTCGTCTGGACGTGCAAAGTTATTTCCGACAGATGGGAGTCAACTACCAATGCATTGGATTTACGGGGATGTGTGCACACATATTACAATGGCCATTCATGAATCAGCGCTGTACCACATACCCCAATCGAGCGTTGGCCGTCTTAGATGAGCTGATGTCCCGCTGTGAGGATCCTGGCATCCCGGTGGCTGTCGCTCGTTCCGGTGCAGCTCCAAACAGGCAGCGAACGGAAAACAGTTCGCCTCCTTTCCCTCACCTCCTTTCCACAGCGAACTCCGTTAAATCCCAATGAGGCAACGGGTCCCTGTTGTTTTCTTCATTAAACGGTGATCCAATGAAGCAGTTTTTCGACCTAATTGTAGCGGCCAAGCCCCTATTCGAAGCCACTACCTGGTTGTTTAATGGATCGTTCCGACGTGCGCTCAGTAAATAATAAACAGTAGAAACGTTTTACTGTTGCACGGCAGGTTTATTTTCCCTTTAAATCCATTCACCGGCAATATACTTTTACTAATAATATACTTAGAAATCAAAAATAACAAAACGAATTGCTGATAGATACAGGTAAAGAGAACAAAGGGGACAAAGGCACAAAGGGCACATGGGCACAGTCGAAAAACTGTTTTCTTCCCAATTAGACAACACCTGTTTCCTGTTTGTCCTTGGCTTAAATCACCTCCTTGGGCTGACCCAATTACCTCAGCCACACCCAATACAGACCCCTAGTGTTTAAACATGAACATAACATAATACATTAATATGGCTCCTACACCAACCAATTGCATAACGTTTGTTTATGCCGTACGTCATGAGCCGGCTTCTGACAGTGCGTTCCAGTTGTACAGGGTACTCGGAAATTTCCGACTTCACTACATATTGTAGTCTATGGATCTACCGGTAACTGGCAACGGTAACTTGCTAGAGCCTAACGTTTAGTTATTTGGATGAGAAAGGTTGTAGGCGTCCATACTTTCCCGAGCAGATGCACTGGAACACAGATAGGTCGGAACTCGGAACTACCAAGTCGGGAATTTCCGAGTTCCGAGTATAAAGGAATGCAGCATTCAACTGAAACTGGAGCGCGACTTCGACGTCATCGTTCTCAGACTCGCTCTGTTCGCTGATTGGACGGCCGGAAATTTTCCTGAGCTAGATCTCACTAATACACCCCAGCCCCAGACTGACTACTGAAGGGAAAATTAAATTTGGGCGGAAGTAGGTGGGCGGGCGGAGCCAGGCTAGTGGAGCCAGGCTAGTGGAGCCCTCTACCAAAGTAGACATTACTCTAAGTACGGACACCACGATAATCGAAAGCACTTCGACACCATCTGTTAATATATCAGTAACTAACAAGGGCGACACATTACTACCCACTACCACTCTTGTGACAATAGAGGACAGTGAATATGAGCACTCCGACATTGACTGGTCACAAGAAGACAGGACAGTGAAGGCTCATGGAGTACAAAAGCGGGAAGCTAAGTGGAAGGCATTTGGGTTTGATTCCTCGGTATTGCAAATCACCGACCAATGGGCTGGTCGGAATATGTGGTTTCAGCAACTAACTTACTCTGTTAGGACCTCTTCTAGACAACGCTGTCCATGCATAGTTAGGATTCCAACCCCACATGGACCTCAATTATGGAAACGAGCGCTGAACCTCTGAGTCCTATTTGTCAGTCTTTTGCTTTGTTATGGTTGTTTTACATGCTATTGGCACCAACAGACCCTGTTTTAGCCGGTTCACCAGTACTGTTTAGACCTTAACGTGAATGTCGATGGATTAGACAGCTGCCGTATTTCAATTTGCTCGATGAAGTGGAAGATATCACCCAAGCCGTCCCTGAACCAATGGACATGCAACCTGTGAAGGCAGAAGCTGGGTTTTGTTCAAATGATACGCATGGGGGACCAGGCATGTTTATGGGAATCGCTGAATGCGAAAGCTACATAATGTCTTTTACAGTTTTTTTCGATCGCTAAACCACAGTGGGCACAACTGTAACTCAATGTGCAAAACTCTAACTACAGTCTGCACTACCAACAGTCATATTGGAGCTGAACAGTTCAATTCACCTGCAAAACAGGTTCAGTGCAGCAAACACTATGAACCAGCCTCATTGAGATAACACACACTGTCACTCAGAACCTGCTCAGAGTACAAACACTAGCATCAAACCCCAATACACAAATTACAAACTTTTAATCTTTACAGTTTGAATAATATGAGTTATTTCACACAAATTACATAATATTTTCTTTGATGAAAGGGTGAAATTCTTTCACATGAAATTGTTTATTTTATAACATACCATTTTATTAGGAAAACAAAAATAAATGAAAATCAGAAGTTTGCTTCAATAGATACACATTTTGTATACTTTATTGAAAACATTTCCAAATGTAGTATTTATCTGTGTAAATATTCTAAAATTGTAATACAGAAATTAATTCCTGTAATGTTGTCATTTACTGTAAGGATGCGACTCTAAGCTGTTTGTTTGCTGGAAAATTCGTATTACAGATGCAACTTTAGATTTTTGCAGATTGGGTTGCACTCTCAACCCTGCCTCTCTCAATGCGAGACCATGATTCACAACAGGGTCTATCAGTGTTGCCCTTACTGTATTTCATCAGACATTACAGCTCTATGTCTTCTAGGTCTTCCTCCACACATCCACACTCTCACTGCCACTCTTCTACCTCCAAAAACCTGTCTTCCTGGGTCCATTTCCAAAAATAAAGCTTTCCCTTTATACTGTATATATGTTCACTAACAAGTCTAAACAAGACATCTTAGTGTTTGAGTTGAAATTGCAATCCGCAGTGTTTAAAAGGGATTCATTCTGTTTTGAATGTGTGGTTTATAGTTGTGGCAGCAGTGTGTTAGCATTTGAAAAAAGTGCTGGAAATCCACAGTGTTGTGCAGGCTGTGGTTAAGCCATGAGATAGGTGTGTAGAGTTTTGAAAGTTGTGTATAAGCAATGAAAAACGAGCTACAGTTTGGTCCGAATGAACCGCTGCTCTGCATACTGTTGTTAGAGTTTTGCACTTGTCGTTCCAGTTGTGCCCACTGTGGTTTAGCAATCGTAAAAAACTGTAAATCACAAGGACGGCGTATTGGTAAGGGGCTTCATCCAGTAACCTTTCGTACATCTGAGGATGAGAGTGTGACCCTTGAGGTGAGGAACCATGAACTTCCTGTTAATGTCACTATAGGGAGCTTTAAATATATTTGGTGGGTGTGTGGTGCTAAGGCATACTTATTTTTACCTTATGGATGGACCGGATGTTGTACTATGGCAAGGTTGAAACTCCCATACGAGGCTGCGACAATCAAACAAGGGATACGACCCGACAACATTAACTCTACTGATAGCACTAACTCTTCTGATAGTATCAACGACTTTGACAGTCCGGGTGGTAGATGGAAGAGGGAGCTTGCACAATTCAATAATTTAGATTCCTATCATTGGAGGATAAGCTTGGGGGAGAAGTGGGGGCTTGGAATATTCCCATGGTATGGTGTGACCTTTCTGGCGGACCATATCGATAATATTACCTACACTTTACAGGGCTTTGCGAACGACACAATCGGAGGTTTTGAGCATTTATCTAACACACAGAGAAGCCATAGATTGACATTATTGAAACATGACATGGCCCTTGATTACATTCTGGCAAAGCAAGGTCGCCTGTGTGCTGCTTTGAATTTGACCGATGACGCTTGTTACACTCTGATCCCTGACACCTCCGATAATATGACAAGTGTAATGGATGCCTTACGGACGATCAGAGATGCATTCGGGCCTTCAGAAGGATCAGGTGTGTCTGCGAACTCTTGGCTGCAAGAAATATTTGGACCAATGGGTGCTGTCCTAATTTAAACTCTGATAGTACTCCTTGTTGCATTGTGCGCAATGTTTTGTTTTTGCACATTGCTATTGACTTATAGCCTGGAAATCCAGACCCTGATATCTTGAACGATAGAGGATCTGGCCACGATCAATAGTAATTTCCAACTCAAGGGGCGGCTCCTACTCGTGCATTTCAAATGCCACTGCACGCAGTTGGATAGCACTACAACCAATCAGAGCGATGCACAAGGTGACGTAAGCCCCGTTCGTTTAGCGAACAGCTGTTAAACTGTTAAATTAAACGTTTGCCGTTGTCGGTCGGCAAAACAGAACATTCCACTTACTTGCTAATGAAAGATTTGAGTGCCGTCTTCCAAATCGTTAAGGGTCGAGGCCAAAGCAGTCTCAAACTCACACAACATATCCGCAGCCATCTTTGATGTTTACTATCACGGCTTCGACGGCGCATGCCCAGCACTGTCGTCATCCGGTTACGTCCTCCCCAGAGCACCATATAAAGGGCTCTGGCGCGCCCATATTAGATAGAACCAATTAAAACGTGAGACCCAGATTTCTGGTCTACTTGATAAAGCTTCAACGGAGCGTGGCCAGACCAACAGGCGCAGCAAATTTGATTTGCCAGTGCCTAGTGGCAGGTCTGGGAATGCCAGGCTAATTGACTTATGCTAAAGCCATGATACTACGTTGGGTTGGGGTGGTGATGCCGGGGGACCAAACACAAATGCCATTACTTGATAGGGTTGATTCTGACAGTGAGGACGAGAGAGTGGAGATGGTGGGCGAGATATTCAATATGTACCCAATTGAAAAATCTAGCCTTATTATATTCTATCACGTGAGAGTGTTTTAAAATCACCTTTAACCTTTCATTTTTCTCCATTATTTTGAAGTGAATTGTATCCATTGCTTGAGGTCATATTGGTACCTTCATTTATTTTTTTCATTTTAAGGGACATTATAGTCATCTCTTTGTTTTTCATGTTGTTTTACTTAATTTCTGTTATTCAACTTGTCAATGATGTCTATCAAATGGACAATCAAATGGACTCAGTGATTCAAATGGACAATGGAATGATGGGCGAGGCCTGGACTATGGAGGACATTACCTGCCATAAGTATAAATTAATTAATGAATAAATACTGGAATAAATAAATACATGAATAAATAAATAAAAGAAGGAATACATAAATACATAAATAATTAAATGTCATTTATTTATTTCTAGATTTAATTATTTCCACATTTATTTATTTCCACATTTATTCATTTCTACATTTCCACATTTCCTCATTTATTTATTTTCACATTTCTGTGTCCATATGCTAATGAGGTAGGAGGGACTTGCCTCAGTCTCATACAGGATTGGTCACAGGTCAACAAATACTCCGACACAGTAGATGGTGGTCACACACACACACACACAAAGACGCACGCATACACACACACACACACACACACACACACACACACACACACACACACACACACACACTAATTAACTCATTTTGCTGTGTGGGCTCATTTGCAAACACAAGAGACAACCTTTGTATTCCTGTACATAGCTGAATTCCTTTACACAACCAGTTAACCTACATTGAAACATTTCTCTCACACTTTAATCACAGGGATTTATTCCAACTCAGTTTTAGTAAGTTGGTGTGATTCATCTTACAATATTTAACAGACTAAGTGGTCCTAATCTGTTACAGAGGTAGGGAACGTTTAACATTCTGCTAGCCAGTGTTCTACCAGGGCCAGGAGCATCAGTCTGTGTTTTATTTCTATTCATTCGCTTTTCTAATGTGCATTATGTATTTTAATCTTGCCCCTGTAAAGCACTTTGAATGGCCTTGTGTCTGAATTGTGCTATATATAAACTTGCCTTGCCTTTGTCCCTAAAGAGGAGAGAGAGAGAGAGAGTGAGACGTTATCTTCCAGATATCTAGCACCACAGCTGAGGCCAAGGGCACAATGTCGGGGGGATCGTGAGGGCAAAGAGGGATTGAAGCATGGATAAATGGATAACATACACAGAGAATGTAAAGGAAGAGAGATAGAGAGATGTTGAGTAAAGAACCGTGTGATCACTTTACAATTTCTAGGGAGAATATAAAGTTATAAAAACACAGCATACTTAAATATTCACATTCGGCATGTATTTGTCTTGTTTAGTTACTTTTTTTAATTTTTTTTTTTTTACCAGTAAATGATTCAAGTCAGAAATTGTCCAAACTTAAAAGTGAAGTAAGCGATTTATTTATTTTAATATAAGTGTTAAATCGCTCTTTATTCATACAGTGATCACTTATATAGTGTGCACGTTTCATAAAGCCGATCTCTCAGTCACCCGCTGTGCATGTAATCGGCAAATAAACTTTTCGGGGATCCCACTACTGATAACCAATCAGAAGAGAAAACGCTACAAACCGGCACCCCTCTCACTGCCGGTGCACGTGCAGAGCGACAGATGGGTGAATGTGTATGCGCCTACAATGGCGGAGCAGGTAAAAATCCTTCCCAATGTCTGTTTTGATGGTTTTTATCATGTTTTATCACACTTATGGATCTGAGATGATAACTTGCTGCTTCAAGACCACAGTGCATTAATGTGGTGACGTGGGGACGAGGGAGGGGACTGCTAACTGCAGTCAGTGACAGAAAGTTAGCTAAACTGACCATTCCGCCTACTGGACCTTTAATTATTGTAGACCAGTGATCCAATGTTTATTTATAGAAAAATAAAAAATATGAATATTTGACGGAAAATAAATGTATGATATGTTGAATTCACATTTTAACTCCGGTCCTGCTCTGTTGTACTACACACACTGGTCAGTCACCTTTTCTATCACTGACTTTACAAATTTTCAACCATCTTTGTCTCCAATGGAATTCTCCAATCGTAAGGTTTTCCTCATCAAATGTCTACAAACCTTTGAAGTGATGCTGCAACACACACTCTGTACATCTTTACATTACCAAGACTGAATCATTTAACACTGACTCCTCTGTTTAACCACATTGCATACACATAACAAGCCTGTAATGTAGGCTCTCAATAACCAGTCTGCTAGAATAAAACTGCTTTTTCATCTGCGATATGCCTTCCTTGTCTCATGTGTTGAATGGTTGATTACACTGTTGTACAACTCTTGCATGGGAACAAAGGCCATGTAGTATCAGTTAATACAGATACACATGGATGCAAGGTCAATCATGTCTGCAGTGCTGATGAGCAGCGGTGAATATATATGAAACTATATGGTTTCCTTTTTCTTCTGGAAACAATATGTGGTAACACTTTGTGCTACCTAACACAAAAAAAACAACATATGTGGTCGTTAGCACAAAAAAAACGTATGTAGTAGGTAGCACAACATTTTTTAATTATGTAGTAGGTAACACATATCTATGTAGTAGGTACTATAATTTGTGTTATCCAATATGTAATATTTATGAGGATTATAAAGAGAGTGTGATTAGCAGGGCAGCAGGGCCACTCTGAGACAAGTGCTTCATCTCTACCAGTACAGCTCCTTTATTCTATAAACCTATTGTAATTACCTTGTGGAAATCAACATGAGATTATCTGCTTAATGACTTAGACAAAAAAACAAATGGCTACCATCCTATTGGTAGAGGAGCCTCAGCACGATCAAACACACAACATCATTAAGAAGCCTGCGCTTTACAAACCTCAAATTAGCATGAAACAGCTCGAAGATAATGAAGCAGAGGTGGAGATTAGGCCTACTGGAGACAGATCTATAAACAAATAATAAACAGCTGCTTATTCATGAGGCCTATAAAACAATCATACAAAGATTAATATATTTACCATATACTAGGATGGGGCTGATTCGTGCTTGAGAAGTCTACTTGCTTTCAGCCAATACGATGCATGTCAAACACTCAAGATCCATGGTGTGGAGTTGACAGTCCGTCAACATAACAGAATAGAACCTGGAACCAGCCCAGTGTCCCTGTTGGCATCCAGTGATGTAAACAAAGTCATCGCGTTAGTAGTAGATCTATCAATGCATTTGGGAAGCCTCTTCTGGGGGCTGTAGTCCACAACCTTGTCAGGCATTGTGTCAAAAAAGCAATCATGATGTGCATGATCGCAAACCTGATATCTCTCACAAGTAATCTGCATGCCTCATAGTGTAATAAAGCCACCATTTTGGCTTTGTATGTGTGTGTGTGTGTGTGTGTGTGTGTGTGTGTGTGTGTGTGTGTGTGTGTGTGTGTGTTACAGCTGAGCGCTAAGTGCACCTTGCTATCATGATTTAAACAAAGGTGGATGATGGTGTGTGTGTACCCTAAGGACCTTGAGACCAATGGGACGAGAGACAGTTAGGGAGGAGAGAGTGCAATGGGAGAAAGAGTTAGTGCCTAGGTGTGTACAGAGTGGGTATCAGAGAGAGCAGAGCTTCATTTGCATTCACTACAGACAGACAGCGCCGACACACACCCAACCAAGCAGGGTTTTATTAAACAGAGCAACAGCAAATGACTGACAGAGGGAGGGGGATTTTTGTTATTTTTCGTTTTGCTGAGGACAAGCTTCTTTGGTAGCCTACCTTCTGGATGTCTCCATGCAGCTTTCACTGTTGTTTTGTCACGTGTGCTCAGAACACATAGAGACAGTATCTTTCTATGCAATAATGGTATTCATTATATGGATACGTCTCCAAAGGCCAGTGTGGCCTAACATGAAATAAGCTTAAAACCTGCTATAGGTCAAACTTTTCAATGAAAAAATATTATTTAGTTAGTTAATAAAGTTTCAAAGAAATTGTGGTTGTTCTCTCTCTCTCTCACACACACACACACACACACACACACACACACACACACACACACACACACACATACACGTACTTTTGCAGACAGGGTCAGACATCCCACTCATTATAGGCCAAATTAAAGCAATCAATTGAACCCAGAGACCAGCAGAGAAGAATCAGCTATATAACTATATAGTATAGTTACTAATACTCTGCACTTATAAAAAGAGGAAAATCATTTCATGTGTTCCATGTTGAAACCCCTTAACACGTTTACACAACACAGAATGATGTTCTTCTCACCACCAACTAAAAACTCTTGGCCCACACAGGTGGCTTGCTGCAAACAACTGCAAGGCATTTCCTAGTCCTCTGAGTTTCTTACTCTTGTTTTCTAGCTTTTGCTTTCTCCAAAACACTTGTTAAATGCTTAGGGTAATGCTTGTTCGTCTTAAGCACAGGACGCTGGAGAAAATAAAACACATCTGTCAAAATCAGCCTCTGCATCTCTACAGTACACACGCCAACATACGTGAAAACGGAGAGTAGGAGAGTGTATCCAATTGCAACATTCCCAGTGTTTTTACAAACACATCATGCTCCTGTCACCAGGGAGACCCCCACCCACACCCACACACACACACACACACAGCCAAGCCAACTGTTGCTCCATCTCCGTCCGGGGCAGATTAGGGGGAATTACTGGCCCCTGCAGAATGCAGGCCTGCTTGCTGCCACTGCCACTCCACACTGAGGATTTATGAGGACTGGCAGCAGGGCAGGCCCGGGCGTCCGGCCTCCAGCGAGAGCAGGAGAGAGAGAGTGAGAAAGAGAGAGAGAGAGAAAGAGAGAGAGAGAGAGAGAAAGAGAGAGAGAGAGAGAGATAGAGAGAGAGGGGAGGACCTCTGCTGAGATATTACATGCCGTCAATATAAAACATCATGGTGCCTCTTAAAGAACCACAGAAAGCTTTTTAACCCTGCATTTGAGTTCACTTTCACACAGCTCTTTCTAACTCTGACAGCCATAGGGGGTTGTTGTTACATTCGTACAGTAAAGGAAGCTGTACTTGAAGGCCACACGTAGCTTCTGTAAATTCCTTTGAACGGGACGGGCAGACAAGGGTCGTGTAAATCTAGAACTTTCACTGCTAGATATAAAGATATAGAAATATCTTATAAATATAATCATAAACCACGACCTACAATCTGAAATGATCCCAAACAGTCACCATTACAAAAATCCACTTCAGCTACCAATGATCTTCACTAAAGGTTAATACACTATTTGACAAAGGCCGGTAAGGATGTTTTTCTTCTTTCAACGGTGGCTAAAGGGAGAAAGCCCATTTATTAAGATGAAACGGTAAAAAACAACGACCCCTAATTGGCTAAATCATATTTACTCTACTCTACTTTTACTCTACATCTACTCTATTCTACATCTACTCTACATCTACTTTTCGTTAGCCTAATAGCATAATTGCCTAAGTCATATTTTAATAGTTATTAAAGGTGAAGTAAGCGGTTTATTTATATTAATATGTGTTAAATCGCTCTTTATTCATACAGTAGGCTAATCACTTACACGATGTGCACGTTTCATAAAGCCAATCTCTTAGTGAGCTGTTTTGCATGTAATAAGCAATTAAACTTTATGTAGTATCCCAAAATTTTATCCTATCACAAGAGAGAACGCTTCAAT
Organism: Ammodytes marinus; assembly: GCF_949987685.1. Classification (NCBI taxonomy): domain Eukaryota; kingdom Metazoa; phylum Chordata; class Actinopteri; order Uranoscopiformes; family Ammodytidae; genus Ammodytes; species Ammodytes marinus. The sequence goes on along the minus strand of NC_137218.1, from coordinate 27,785,588 downwards.
CCGACACCCGTCCGCACCCGTCTCACTGCCGTGAAAATCCTTCCCAATGTCTGTTTTGATGGTTTTTATCATGTTTTATCACACTTATGGATCTGAGATGATGCTAGATAACTCGCTGCTTGAAGACCACAGTGCATCAATGTGGTGACGTAGGGACGAGCGAGGGGACTGCTAACTGCAGTCACTGACAGGAAGTTAGTTAAAAGAACCATTCCGCTTACTGGACCTTTAAGTAGGGTAAAGTAGATGTAGAGTAGAGTAGATGTACATCATATTATATATTTACACTCATCATTTAGTAGCTGTTATATCTGTGTATAATTGCTAAGCAATACTGAAATAATAATGTGTAAATGCTCAGTTAAAGCTTCCTCTCATCACTTATCATATAGCACCACCTGCTGGATATAAAGGGGAACAAAAAACTCTCTTTATGCGTAGTTGGTGCTCTGCATTTCTGTCTTTATGGTGCATGAACAAAAGGTGGAATAAATGAATAGAAGAGTTAATATTCACTGCCACCACAAACAGTACCACTGCTTTTTAATTATATATGGAATGCTATAAAAAGAAGAGTAATACTTTAGAGTTACAAGCTGGTGCAACATGTTCAACTGTAGATAAAGGCTCACCCGAGAATGGATTACACTCTACAACCAGTAAACATAACTCTACAACCTTTAATATTTAGTGATACAGTAAAGCAACAATATGTTTTCTACAGAAATGTCTGCTTCAAATGGGTTGAGAATTGTAGAAAAGTACTTGGCATGCCTTTATCATTAAAGGAATGGCATTGAACGTGCTTTGGGTTTGCTGTGATTGTTTCTCCTGTTCATACTGGTCAAAGTTAGTTCAAGTAACCAGGGGACAAATTCCACATTCTTGGTTCTGTATGGAAATACATTCCAAAGCTCAGTTAAAGCTAATATCAGGCTCAAGCATTCTGAGGCAGACAACTCAAGCAGGTTTCAAGATCATATACAGTCTCACATGTCAGTCCTCATTGTGACAGTGTCCATGGAGACACCGAAAGAGAATATCTGAAAAGGTGCAGCAAAACAAACAGCATCTGGTCCCCCCCCCCCCCCCCCCCACACACACACACACTGGACATTTGAAATCCTCTACCGTATTTTTTTAAAGAGACACTCATATTTTTATTCGCATATTTATTAACTTATTGTTGCCTATTGTTGTCTGTGTATGCATTTTGCACTGCTTTATTTTGCACTGTGGGTGGTGAGCACCATCCTAATTTGGTTGTACAAGTTTGCAGAATGACAAAAAGTCTGAAATCTGAAATCAACTTATTTCTTTTGCTGTTTGAATTTGTAAAAAAAAGTGAACAATAGTCAGATAACATTCTCACCCATCCTTGCTGATTCATGACAGTGCATGCTTTTTATTTGATGTGTATTGCATGTTAATGTAAAAAATAAGTACTATAAAACATGTGTTTGCATGCAAATACACTTGGCCCTATAGGCCTTATCAGTATGAGCCAGATGTAATCACAGTGGTGTAGTGGTAGATGCCAAATGTCATGAAGAAATAGAGTTTAAAGAATGTTTGTTCCACAACCTTAGTCACTTTAACATAGTTAAAGGTCACATATTATGCTAAATGCGCTTTTTAAATGTGTTCTAACATATCCATGGGTCCACGGTGTGCCTAGAGACTGCCAAAATATTTAAAAAATAACAATCTCTCCTTTTCTCACTCTCCCCCTTTCTGAAACCCCCACCCCTCCCCCCAATATACTCCAGTCAGAATTCTCCTCGTTTCTGACCTCAAAAACTGGAAAGCCAGAAGCTTCCACTGTGCAGCCCACACCCCTATTTCTTATTGGTCCACGGCCCTGACAGACAGAGGGCGAGGCGTATCTGGCTTTGCTTCCAGACAGGGGGCGGGGGGAGCTCAAAGATTGTATATTTACGAGGCGGAGCTGCAGCTCTTTTTTAAAAAATAGGCCATTGTGAGATTAGCTGAACATCAGCATAGTACAATACATTATCTGAAAGTTTTTTTCAGCAAACAATTAAAGAAAAACGTATTAGGGACCACTAAGACCATATAATATGGTGTATAATAGAACCGAAAAGTGTATAATATGGGAGCTTTAATATATCAGGGGTGCCCACACTTTTTCAGCTTGTGAGCTACTTTTAAAATGACCAAGTCAAAAAGATCTACCTACTATAAAAATGGAAAACATATATTTATTTAAACATATATTGATCATTCTTTATATGTACAATATAAGTTGGTGTATAATAATCATAACTGCATGAACCCATATTGCCAGGCCCGCCTCAACCTGCCATTAGGCCCTGAGGCTGAGAGGTTGCGTAGGCTCCCTGAGCGTCCGTCTTACAACACAAAATGTGCAATATTTGTTTTGATTAATAAACAAATAATTTTAAGGTAATACAGTATTTCTCAAGGGAATTTGGGAGACTGTGGTTGGGACTCAGGACCTCCCCGGAAGAAAAATGTGAGCTATTTAGTTCTATTTTCTGGAATAATTTGGAGAATAACCAAAAGGGCAGAAAGAAAAAATGTACACGTTTAAAAAATCACTCTGTGAGGTCTTTGTTTTTTTTCTAATACAGTATAGCTCAATATAGGCCCCTGATCTTCGTAGCCACGAGGAATGTAACCTATAATGAACAAGTAATTTGTTTATTTTTTTAAACAACGTTATTCAGGGCCTTTAAAGATTAGGAGCCTATATTGAGCCAATAAAATTAAAAATAAAATTAAAAATATCTATAGCTATATATAGGGGAGAGTGGCCTAAGTTGATTTTAAAGTGAGGCCTTGACAGTTATGTCTCCAACTCAAATATGTACATATATTTCAGGATGTTGTGCATCCCTGGCAATAAAAACTTTGGATCTGGAATAAACTGTTTAAGAAATATAGCTTTCGGAAAAAAAGTTGTCTTGTGGCACAACTTGCCCCCGGTGTGGTGTAAGTTGTGCCACAAGAGAGAATACCATGGGGTAAATTGTGCCATTGATATATATCTCATAAACTGTAATGCAAGACAAATCCATAAGACAAGTACTAATTTAAGGTTTATTTAAAGTAAATAAAGTAAATATTTTACAAAGATTGAAGGTAAATTTTCTTAAACAAGGCCTAGCAGATCTAGGTGGTTTTGCCTGCAAAGCTCACAATGACAAAGCCACCATTATCATCTTTCTGGCCATCTGAACTCTCATCAGTGGTGTCATTAAGTGGAATGGAGATGTCAGTCTCTTCTGAGCTACTGTAGACAATCACTTTCTTTTTGGTGACCAGCGTATACAGCCATGCCACTGGCACAACTCTCAGAAATATACTTTGCACTAGTTGCTCCGTGCTTGTGACTGCCACCTGACAAATGTGATTCTCCCTCCATTTCTGCCTTTAAATCAAGGCTCAAAACCCATCTGTACACCCTGGTTTTTCCTCCCCATTAACTATCTTACCTTTGCACTACTATCTTTGTTTATATTTGTGGATGTATGGTCTTTATGTCTTTTATTTTTGTTATTGTTATTTTACCTTCATTGTTTACCTACTGAATGCACTATGTACAGCACTTTGGACAGTGCAAACTGTCATAAATGTGCTTTTATAAATACATTTTACTTACTTACTTACTTATAACTCACCTAGGCCCTTTGGCACAAATCACCCCAACCCCAGAATTTTGGATAATAGGCATGATGCAGAAGTTTAGGGCTGACATCCTGCTAACTGTATAGACTCAAAGTGTAGCATACCAAAGCACTAAAACATGTGTCAAATGTTTTCAAACTTGTCTATAATTGTTTTTTTAGCTTAAATGTGCTTTAATCTTATTCCTTGTGTCTCCCTTCTTAACAGGATGAGTCAAATGGATGGCTCTTCTTAAATATGTGGTCACATTTTCAATTTCTTCAACGGTTTTCTAGAAACAAGTGGTGGCACAACTTCCCCACCGGCACAACTTAGGCCACTTTTTTTTTTAAGAATACCATGCGATCTACCCAAAATGCCTTCGCGATCGACCGGTAGATAGCGATCGACGTAATGGGCACCCCTGAAATATATACTGTATATGCCTGAGAGGTGGGTAAACTGTGTGGCTCCTTCCTCACTGCATCCTAGACAGAAAACATCGTCTAATAGCATTATACGTTTAAAGAAGAACTGCTTTGTTACCATCTTTATGACTACTCTGCCCCGGCCGTGACACATTTGGTTTCAAGACCAGGACAAAGCACACACACACACAGACGCACGCACACAGCCACACACACACACGCGCACACGCACACACACACACACACACACACACAGACGCACGCACACAGCCACACACACACACACGCACACGCACACACACACACACACACACACACACACACACACACACACACACACACACACACACACACACACACACACACACAAAGCCAGCAGACAGACTGCAGACTCCTCCAGGGACACATAGACATAAATCAGGGCTAAAGAGAGGAGAGTTGCGTGCCTCCCATGTTCAATGTCGGTCCAGGAATTCTTCTCCACTGACATAATGTTGGACAATCCTTTGGAGGGGCTGATGTGTCTCTTCACTGGCCAAATGTTTACAGACACATCATGCACCATAGCATGTCTGCAACGTCCATCTGTTACTCTAGGCAAATGTGTCAGTTCCACACGATGAGTGTTCCAGACATATTATAGCCTCGCACCTGTTTCTTGTTTCATTTGCGCACACATACACACACACACACACACACACACACACACACACACACACACACACACACACACACACTGCAGCATAAAACACGGACAATATAAAGAAGCCGCTCGTCAAATCTTTCATCTCAACTGTCCAACATTTTATTGAGTCATGGTTGGAGTCATTGCTGCAGATATTCAGCAAGCTCTATCTAAGATCGCTCATTATAATAGATAACATCAGCAGATTCACAGTATCTTACCTAAAACAACTTTATGGGTCTCTTTCATCTGGCTAATTGGGTCTCATGTGGCTATTTACTCTAGAAAGTCATTTATCATGCACTCAGATTTGCGAATGTGTCATTTCATAGTATAAATGTCCCTGATAGACGCAAAGGAGCGGCTATAGTTGAAAACAGTAAATTACTATGTTGTGTCATGCACACACGCACGCAGACACACACACACACACACACACACACACACACCCATTCATATGCAAGACAGAGCAGTGCTATCGAGTGGATTTTTTGGCAGCTGCAGTAAGACATCAAAGCTACTGCGGCTACTGGCAAGCATGTACAGAGAAAAGGTATGAGGAAGGGAGTGCACAACATGGTGATGTACCCAGTCTGTCAGAGGCAGTGTCAGGTCATCTGCTCTCTGCCCAGCTCCATTCATCTTGACAGATAACCATTTATACAGTATGTCAAGTTAACCTCCCTATACTACACACCACTGGGCTCTGATGTCTGCTTGACTGGGGCAATACTAGCTCCACTGACAATTCTATATAGTGGCACTGGATAAGGAGGGGAGGGGGAGAGGGAGGGGGGGGGACTCTCACAGCCTTGATACATTAACCTCCTTTCACCACAAACGACTGACTTGATGCCCGCACTGCGTCTAAGACCATGCAAAGGCAGACATGACAGGCAGGAGAACAAGACATCTTTAACAGGGACTGGTCAAAGGTTTTAAAATAAAAACTCTAGAGGCTCAGATGCCCACATTCTGAAAAATGTACTAGTCATATTGCTTGACATACAGTCATTGATGTGATGATTCTTCCCTGGCTCCTGCAAGACAGTTTGAATTGAAATGTCCTTAGCTTCATGAGCTTATACGTACGGTATGCCTTTGATTGGATTTTGCCAGTTGAAAAGCTCTGTGAATGCCAACAGTAAGCACAGCAGAGTTATTTTATGGTTCAAACCTGGAACAGCGATAATGAGTAAATCGTTAGCCTCATAGCATAATTGCCTAAATCATATTTACTCTACTCTACTTTTACTCTACATCTACTCTATTCTACATCTACTTTTCGTTAGCCTAATAGCATAATTGCCTAAGTCATATTTTAAGGGTTATAGAGTAGGGTAAAGTAGATGTAGAGTAGAGTAAATGTAGAATAGAGTAGATGTAGAGTAAAAGTAGAGTAGAGTAAATATGAGTTAGGCAATTATGCTTTGAGGCTAATGAAATGCAACTGTTTCCTCTAGATACCCCCTTATGCCCTTCAGATTTTAGACGGACCTTTAGTTAAAATCCCACTAAATGAATTAGAGAGGCTTTACAGTACGTGCACAGTAGAATTCACCACACATTCAGTCTGTCACAAGAGAGATAATGCAAAGTTCAATAGCAGTCCACCATCCACCATCTCATGCTTTGATTATCCCAATGTGTTAAACTGTAGGAGATCATATCAGCTTGCCTCACACTGCAGGTGAGCCCAAGCAGCAGGCTGGATGTACAAACAGATGGTTGGTTGTGGGCCAACAAGCACCAGCACTATAGGAAGAACTAACAACATGTTAGTTTATTGGCTTTGCTCTGCCAGACGGCCTTGTTCCTTCATATTCCTCTAACAACACCATCTAATCACACACACTCTTAAGCTTTAGTTAAGCAGTTCAGGGAAAAGCTCAGTGGAAAATTGGCTCATACTTATTAGCTCTAATCTTCCGTATGCATTATAAATATTAATGTTGCTGCTGACTACTGGTGGAATGTTTCAATGTGTGTACTATAAATCTGAAACGTTCAGAGTAATCATTTTCAGTGGCCCAATAGTGCAGTTTGTGTACTGTCTGAACATAATACCAATGAGTGATGGGGGACAGACCAGCAAGGTGCAGGTTGTCTGTTTACTTAAGTCCTCTGGTCATCTTTGGGGTGATGACCAGAGGACATATGGAACAATAATCAAAATGGAAGCCAATGTCACAAATGAGAATATGGATCAATGAGCAGGAGGAAGATTGCATGACTCAAAGGTTAGTCGACTAGCTGGATTAACTATCAGCCGTGGCATGATATTTATAGTGGCACCCGGTGGGGTCTTCTGTTGCTGTAGCCCATCTGCTTCAAGGTTAGACGTGTTGTGCGTTCAGAGATGGTATTCTGCATACCCTGGTTGTAACGAGTGGTTATTTGAGTTACTGCTGCCTTTCTATCATCTCAAACCAGTCTGCCCATCCTCCTCTGACCTCTGACATCAACAAGGGATTTTCGTCCACAAAACTAGCGCTCACTGGATATTTTTTCTTTTTCAGACCATTCTCTGTAAACCCTATAGAGATGGTTTAGAGTGAAAATCCCAGGAGATCAGCAGTTTCTGAAATACTCAGACCAGCTCGTCTGGCACCATCAACCATTCCACGTTCAAAGTCACTTAAACCCCCTTTCTTCCCCATTCTGTTTCTCCGTTTTAACTTCAACAAGTTGTCCTGTCCAGGTCTACATGCCTAAATGCATTGACTTGCTAATCATTGCTGATTAGTTAAATGTGTTATCAAGAAATTGAACCGGTGTAGGCCTACCTAATTAAGTGGTCGGTGAGTGTGTATATACCGTATATATATCATTTTAATTTTAAAATCTACTCCACTCTACATCTACTTTACCCTACTCTATAACCCTTAAAATATGACTTAGGCAATTATGCTATTATTCTAACGAGAAGTAGATTGTAAGTAGAGTAGAGTAGATGTAGAATAGAGTAGATGTAGAGTACAAGTAGAGTAGAGTAAATATGATTTAGGCAATTATGCTATGAGGCTAACGATTTTTGGGAGTTCAACACGGCCAAAAGTTGGTGAAAATTCGTACACATAAAAAAAGATTTTAACACTTTACAATGTTACATAATAGAACAAAGAATTTATTTGCCATGGGTTGAATATTTGCAGCCAGCTACATTCTCAATAAACATACACTCTCTTTGCAAGAACAAACACTTTACATACAACACATACACATAACCATCACACCCACCAACACTACAATCAACACTTTTAATTGAACATTTAGGGGCATTTAATGTTTTATTTCCTTCATACATCACCAGCACTTCACATGATCATTTTTCATCAACAGAAAAAGAAAAAAAAGTAGATCTATGAAAGATCTATGGATGTGTTTCAGCTTCCACCATGCCACCATACAATAAATAAGCAATTTTATGTCAGTACAATAAGAAATTAAGTTCATAGAAAATATGATTTTTTTTGGTTTACAAAATGGAGCATTTCATTTATTCGGTATATTATCTGAGTAAGATAATATGTGGCAATTTTAATATAAGAGTACAATTTCAAATCTCTACATGTATAATACTGAACCAATGTAAATTCATATCATGGACATATGATATATACCACATGTTCTTTGTGATTTGTAGAACTGATGTCACTGTGTGAGTATCTTTGTCACTCACAGGAAGGATATCTCGTGATTGTCTTCCTCCTGCAGGGTTACACACATGAAAATATTGTAAATGTGGTAAATCATTAACTATTCAACATGTCAATAGGTAATGATAATAACAAATGTATTTTATAGTGCTATACCCAAGGTACTCAAAGACACTTTACAATCAAATTAGTGAGCAAGCAAAATAAAAACAGGCGTAGCAACAAAGCCTAATAAATAAAAAAAAGTAAAATGAATATTGAATGTAAATATGTGAAAAAAAAATATATAATACTTTTATATATATTTTTTTAATCTTTTTACCTCACTGTTAGTGCTATCTGTGGTGGGTGTGTCAGTCTGCTTCAGCCTGTTGTACTCATCCTTATCCATTACAATTAAGGAGAGAGAAAGTACTCCGTCCTTCACCAGCATAATCACGTCTTCCAGGTATTTCTCCTCCACATTTTGTCCATTGACTTCCATCACCACATCACCCGGCAGTAGCCCTGCACTCTCCCCCGAGCCCCCAGGAACCACCTGCCGGAAAGCAGAGACAAAAAAGGCAGAAATAAAAACCTATAACTACGGTTGTGAATGGTAGAATTTTTTTTTAGGAAATCCCAATACTAATGTGGTCTGATGCAGCATGTTTAAAAATACCCGGAGGCCCTACTACTATCCGGTTGTGATTTTTATTTAGTGTGGAAATCAGCATACTATTTAGGCAATTCTGACCCACAATCCATACCCTGTAAGTTGTATCACATCGATGGAGCCTCTGTGTGAAAACAACCAGCAATGAAACCGATATATAAACAAGAGGCAAGTTCAAGGCGCAATGTTACGATGAAATAAACAAGTAAAAGTATGTCCCAATTGTAAGCCTACTGCAGTCTAACTACAACCCCAATTCTGAAAAAGTTGGGACCTTATGTAAAATGTGAATAAAACAGAATGTGATCATTTCCTAATCCTTTTCGACATGTATTCAATAAATAACAGTACAAATTCATCATAATATTTGTTTAAACTGACAAACCTTATGTTTTTTGTAATTATACACAAATATACAGGTTTTGGAGCAACATGCTGCCATCCAGACAACGTCTATTTCAGTGACGTAACTTCTTATTCAAGCAAGACAATACCGAGCCACATTCTGCACGTCTTTAAGGTTCAGTAAGCGAAATGGTTCTTTTAGCTAACTTCCTGTCAGTGACTGCAGTTAGCAGTCCCCTCCCTCGTCCCTACGTCACCACATTAATGCACTGCGGTCTTCAAGCAGCGAGTCATCTAGCATCATCTCAGATCCGTAAGTGTGATAATACATGATAAAAAACATAAACACAGACATTGGGAAGGACTTTGACCTGCTCTGCCATTGTAGGCACATACACATGAACAATTATCATATTCTGTTTTATTCACATTTTACATTTTTTGATGATCAGCTGGAGTATCTGGTAATAATAAAAGGAAAGAGTATGTCATTTGTAATGCAGGGTCCATTTGACAAAAAGCAAATAATAAATTCCTAGCATACTTTCTTTTTGTACCTTTTTGCCTCATGCTGTGTCTCAAGGTGCACACACACACGCACGCACACACGCACGCACGCACGCACGCACGCACGCACGCACATGCACACTCACACACACACACACACACACACACACTAGTATTTCATCCCCCCACCTGGCTGATGAAGGTCCCAGGGCGTCCTTCCACACAGCCCAGGTTAAAGCCAAAACCCAAAGGACCCTTTAGGAGAGAACAGTGTCGGGCCTTGCAGGAGCCATCCATCTCTTCATTCTCCTCTGCATCATCTTCACAGAACAGCAGAGGTGATAGACCCAACTGCAGACAGGAGAGACACACTGTCCCTTATATGGATGTGGCGTAAAGAGTAGCTGAAAACCATACTTGAGTAAGAGTAGAGATACCTTTTTAGGAAAATGAAGTAACATGTCACGTATTACCTTACCACTTGAGTACAAGTGCAAAGGCATCTGATTTTAAAAGTGTATAAGTATCAAATATAGTATTTAAGCGTTTATGTTACATAAGTAAAAGTATGAAAGTACAATCAGGTTAAATGCAATTAAAGTATTACAAGTAAAAGTGAGTGGTGTACTAATATATCAGATTATTACTCGTGTTTTAATGTGAAAGCAAGTTGAGGTGGAGCTCGTTCTGTATGGGACTGCAAATACATTTTATTTTCATTGTGGAATTTAACTATTTAAAAAGAAGACAATAGGCCTACTCATGTAAAGTACAAGTGCCTCAAACTTGTACTTCAGTCCAGTACTTTAGTAAATGTACTTAGTTACATCACACCTCTGGAAGTATCTTTAGTTATGGCTTGCAAATAAATCATTTTTGTTGGTTTGTTTGTGTGTTTGTTTGACCCGTTAAGGAGAGTGCCACTCTATGCATTAAGTATTTTTTTTAAAAGGCATGTATCTTTGTAAGAAGAAGAAGAAGAAGAAGAAGAAGAAGAAGAAGAAGAAGAAGAAGAAGAAGAAGAAGAAGAAGAAGAAGAAGAAGAAGAAGAAGAAGAAGAAGAAGAAGAAGAAGAAGAAGAAGAAGAAGAAGAAGAAGAAGAAGAAGCAGACCTGTGTGTAGAACTCCAGCCCCTGTGCAGTGATGGTGGTGAGGGAGACCTGTTGTCCACTCAGCCTGACTCTGTCTACAATGTCGTCATGCGTCAGCGTCTCCACTGTCTCTCCGTTGACCTCCAGCAGCAGCTCTCCGTCCTGCATGCCTGCCCTGTCCGCCGGGCTGTCTGTGTCCACCTCACGCAGGACATGAGCTGGTAGTGAAAAGACACACATATGTTTAAAGGTGCACTTTGCATTCTTCTGCAAATCATGGTATCTTTTTTAACTTTAGGGGGCCCCAAGCAGGAGGAAAATATCTGATTTCGTTATCAAATTCTGGAGAATGCTTGTTGTCAAAATTTATTTTTGTCAAAATTGGTGAATATCTCCTCACAGTGGCGGCCTTAACGATCTGGGGGTCCGTTTCAAGACCTAGTGTGGGGCCCCCCCACTTTTTTTTATTTTCTTGAAAAAAAACAAAATCTATTTAAAAAATGTTTTTAAATACATATTTCTTGTGAATGCTGTGCATGCTGCCAACAAAAAGAAAACAGATTCTAGGATCCAGTTGGTTCGTAGACGGTTTATGAGATAATGGGCCACTGGGTGCAGACTCTTAAAGGGCCCCCCCACTCCTACCTATCCAGTCAGGTACACTGACTTTTCCGCACATATACAATTAATGGTAAAAACATATTAAGGAAGTCAGTGTTTCTCAAAGGATTTAGGGATACTGTGGGAGGGACCCTCGTCCTTGTTGGGGGGTCCGGGGGCATCCCCCCCAGAAGATAATTTGTGCCTTTTTAATTAAAATGCATCAATCTGGTGCACTTAAAGGGGAAAATTTAGAGGCTATATCAAATCCTGAGATGCAGAAGGAACATTATTTTTCAGATTTTTTTTAATCAGGCAGCACTCTTTACTCTGCAACTGTAAAAACAGATGATTGGTCTGCAGACTCATGTTCTATGATGGAGAGAATAATTTCAAAAGATACAGGGTGGATAGCTACTTTTTATGAACAGTATAGAATTTACACTAGAGGTGGGCATAGATTAATTTTTTTAATCTAGATTAATCTCATTGAATTTTGGAATGAATCTAGATTAATCTAGATTAAAATGGCTCATTTGAATTCATTCATAATATGTGTGTGCTCCCTAAATAATGACTCAAAGTAAGTCTTTGAGAACGTGTTTCTCAAGCCAGGTGGCGCATCAGACCAGGGGCTCATCTCCTGTTTCCAACATGCATCACAAACTGCTTGAGGAAGCTGTTCTACTATGATAATTGGTGATGAATGAATGTTCAACAAGATGTTACTTAGTAACGCGTTAACGGCATCGGACCTCTTTTTTCAGTAACGAGTAATCTAACGCGTTACTATCTCCAAAGCAGTAATCAGATTAAAGTTACTCATCAAAGTCACTGTGCGTTACTTTTTCTGTCATTTTCCTTAGTGAAACATTTTACATAACTGCACAAATGACTGCGATTGCGATTTTATGTAAATAAATGTGCGCGCATGTGTCTCTAAACGCTCCAACTGCTCCAACCGCTCCTCTCGTCTTTTTGGTAGCGCCCCTCGTCTCTGACATGCAGCTTGTGTGTGTGCCTGTGTCTGTGTCTGTGTGTGTGTGTGTGTGTGTGTGTGTGCAGCAGCATTACGGCCGAGTCTAAGCTGAACTGTGGCGCAAAACAAATTTTTCCCCCCGATGAAATATAGCGTCTGCTATGGGGATATTTAGGATTCGGGTACGGTGACGTTGACGTTGAAGAGATAGAAGTGTTTAAAACTTGGAAACTTATAGTCACGTGGCGACCGGTGGCCACACACACCCACCCTGCGTTCCTATACCCGATTGTGTCGTGGGCAAGTGATGGAGAGAGAGAGCGGCGGGTGTGTGAGAGAAGCTTCGCTCCTGCAATAAAGGCTCCTCAAGTGTCAACAACGGCCCCCGGCTATTATTACCCGACCAGAGAACACACGGAAGGGGGTTCACCCCGACGGCGAACAGCCATCGGCCCTGGAGGGAACCATCTCCCCTGAGCTGAACAGGAGGTGGAATAAGAGATTAATGGCGATATTTTTTTTATCGCCGATAAGAGTCTGGCGTTAACGCAGCACGTTAACGCCGATAACGGCCCACCACTAATTTACACATATAAATCTTATTCCTGTATGTGTGTGGGGGCCCTAAAGGCTCATCATGAAGCCCCTTAGACAGAGCTACTAATGCTGTTTTCTTATGCTTTTGTATTTCTCCCCTACTAGTTGAGGGATTTCTTTCCTTATATTTAGGCTTATTCCTTTTTGGACCCTGTTATTGACATGATTGACTGAGCTCTGTGACAATGCGACATGAAAAGTTACTATGAGGGCGGGGCCCCATTCAATTGAATGGGTTGAAACATAGCTAAGGCTCCTCACGATCTTCACTGACTTTGACAACAAACTTTCTCGACAATCGCAGACTCCACCTTTGATAGTTTGTTCCTAAAAAAACGTAAGACACATCTTTCATCTCTCCTTCAGCAGGACTTTCACATGTAATCCTAAAGAGACAATAGATCATTTTGTGTCTTCTCACATGTGCGTCCTGACGACGCCTTCTCCAGCCGAAGGAGGAAGCCGTAGCCCTCGGGCCCAGGCAGCAGGTGCAGTTTTCTGGCTCTGTGGGGCAGTTTGTGTGGAACAGCCATGGTGGGCAGGATGGGCCTCCTCTGTAGCATGTAGTTCTTCACACTCTCGCTGTCAATCACTAGGATGGTGATGTGATCGCCGCATTTTTTCATCTATGGAAAATCATTTGTTACATGCTAGACCAGGCTGGATGCATTTAGCTTGACCGAGACACGGCCTGATCTCATGCAAGCTTCACATTCCTTTCTCTCCCTCGGATCAGTCTGAACTTTCTCCAATCTCCGTAGGGAGGAGCCCGGTCAAAAATGGCCCAGGTCAATCAGGACCCGCGTCCAGGCATAACATTCGTCCCTTATTGTGAAAGGCAGCCACTGATTGGTTCATGTAGATGTCAATCTAGTCTCCAGTCAGACCGGGCCCTCCCCACTGTCTCTTCGTTGAGGCTAGATTGACGACTACATGAACCAATCAGAGGGCTGTCTTCCACTTACAGACAGGGACGGGCTCCTCCCCCCAACAGAGATTGGAGAACTGATCTGTGCTAGAGATACAAATGTGTAACTTGGATAAAATAACTTAAGTCATGTTATTGCAATGGATCTTAAAAGCCTCAAAAGAATGTTTTGGTTTACATATGTCCGTATCATCTATTATTGTAAACATAGTTTAATTAACCAGTTTTGAAATAAGGAACAACCAAACAAAGTCAGGTACAATACTTGTGTTGGTATAAGGGAACAGGCTGAGTTGTAGTTACCATCCTGCTGAGTGCAGAGTGTGTGAGATTAGACACAGTGGCTCCGTTCATCCACACCAGGCGGTCTCCCTTCCTCACCCCGGCCTTCTCCGCTGCTCCCCCTGGGACCAGGTTTACTGAAAAGCGGCCTTTCTCTCCTACGGGGCAGAACACAGGAGGAGAAATGAATAACACTGCACAGATCTAAACTCCATGGGCGTAGGTTTCTATTCAACATTGGGAGGTCTAGTGGTTCGCCCCCATAAAATTGTGAGCATGATACATACTGTAGCATTCTGGTTACGTTTTTTGCACCAATGTGTGTGTGACCTTTCCGCATACATTTATGGTGGACATGTCTTTATATATGTAAAGGAAGAGACTAAATTCAGGTTATTAGGTGACATAAAATATAATGCAATATAATGCAGTAAGACTCTCTGGGATTCTGTATTGCGCTCAAATATCTATTCTCCTCTTTGGGGAGAAGGGGATTGTATTTCCTGATGTTTGGAGGGGGACAAATGTACCTCTTCGGAAAATATTGAGGGACACATATCCCCTCACCGATTTTGTGAGTTTGCCCACTTACAAAGAAATGAGCGGTCTATAATTTTAAAGCTAGGTTTATTTTAACAGTGATGGACAGAATATCAAAAAGAAAATCCAGAAAATCACAAATTATTTTGCATTTCATTGAGTGAAAAAAGTATTTGATCCCCTACCAACCATAAAGAATTCTGCCTCCCACAGATTAGTCCTCGTGCTTTAAAAGTATTTCTAATCTCAACTAGTTTCTTCTATAAAACACACCTGCCTCAACTTGTTACCTGTATAAAAGACACCTGTCCACAGAGTCAATAAATCAAACTCCAACATCTCAATCATGGGCAAGACCAAAGAGCTGTCTTAGGAAAATGAAAGAAACACAAAATGACCATCAATCTCCCTCGGTCTGGGGCTCCATGCAAGATCTCACCTTGTGGGGTATCAAAGATCATGAGAAAGGTGAGGGATCAGCCCAGATCTACATGGGAGGAGCTTGTTTATGATCCCAAAGCAGCTGGGACCACAGTCACCAAGAAAACCATTGGTAACATACTATGCCGTAATGGATTGAAATCCTGTAGTGCCCGTAAGGTCCCCCTGCTCAAGAAGGGACGTGTACAGAACCGTCTGAAGTTTGCCAATGAGCACCTGAACGACTCAGAGAATGTTTGGGAGAAGGTGATGTGGTCAGATTAAAACAAAATCAAATTCTTTGTTATCATAGTGACTCGCCATGCTTGGAGGAAGAGGAATTCTGACTATGACCCCAAGAACACCATCCCCACAATCAAGCATGGAGGTTGAATTATTATGCTTTGGGGGTGTTTCTCTTCTAAGGGGACAGGTGGACTTCACTGCATCGAGGGAACTATGGATGGGGCCATGTACCATGAAATACTAAGTGACAACCTCTTTCTCTCAGCCAGGTCTGTAAACATGGGTCATGGATGGGTCTTCCAGCACGTCAATGACCCTAAAAATACAGCAAAGGCAACAAAGGAGTGGCTCAAGAAAAAGCACATTAAGGTCATGGAGTGGCCTAGCCAGTCTCTGGACCTTAATCCAATAGATCTGTGGAGGGAACTGAAGCTCAAGCGACAACCTCGAAACCTTAAAGATTAGGAGAGGATCTGCAAAGAGGAGTGGTCCAAATATCCTCCTGAGATGTGTGCAAACCTGGTCATCAACTACAGGACACGTCTGACCTCTGTACTTGCCAACAAGGGTTTCTCCACCAAGTACTAAGCAATGTTTTGATAGGGGATCAAATACTTATTTCACTCAATGAAATCTTTTTTTTATGTGATTTTCTGGATTTTCTTTTTGATATTCTGTCTATCAAGTGGGCAAACTTACCAAATCAGTGAGGGATCAAATACTTATTTCCTCCACTGTATAGTGAATATACCAGGACTAGTGTTACCTTCCACGGGTGTGAAGTTGATGCCCAGACCAGAGACAGGATCCCTGCAGATGTAGCAGAGTCTGGGGGCTTTGCAGTCCTGGCCCTTGTCCCCTCTGACCAGACCTCGGAGGTCTACACCCCTGCTTAGGGCCTGCTCATAATACTCTCCGTCCAATACTAAGAAACACAATTGGTGTCCGCTTAGCCTTATCTTCCTAGCCACCTGATTCACAGAAAGGGAAACAAAAAGTAATTCCGATTATAGAATCCTTTCAGTACAGAACGATGATTAAGTTTTTTCCCCTTTTTTCTTCCCCCGAACACACCCCGCCCATATCCCACCCCCACACCCAACCACAAACAATCCTGCATCACAAAATCAGCACAAAAAACAATACACAATGTTAAAAATGACATAAACGAAATACACACTACAAGAAACAAAAATAAACAATCAATATGAAAATAACAAAACAAAAAAAAACATAAAGAAATAAAATTAAATCAAATAAAAGAGGGGAGGAGGTAGCTACTCTTCTATTGTTGTTGTTGGTTTTTTAAAATAATTTAGTAAGGGGCGCCAAATTCTGTCAAATTTATTCTCGGATCCCTGGGTAGTATAACGTATTTTCTCTAAATTCATAC
Organism: Ammodytes marinus; assembly: GCF_949987685.1. Classification (NCBI taxonomy): domain Eukaryota; kingdom Metazoa; phylum Chordata; class Actinopteri; order Uranoscopiformes; family Ammodytidae; genus Ammodytes; species Ammodytes marinus. The sequence goes on along the minus strand of NC_137218.1, from coordinate 27,768,582 downwards.
ATGACATAATGTCTCTAATCCAATGTGAGTGGGAAGGAGGAGCAGGATCTTTCCACTTGAGTAAGATAACCCTACGAGCAAGTAATGAGGTGAAGGCCAGTACCTTCAGCTTCACTTTAGGCAAGCCCGGATTTGGAGCAATGCCAAAAATTGCAGTGAAAGGGTTCGGCTCAATTTGATGCTGAAGTACTTCAGAAATTGTTTGAAAAACTGATGTCCAGAACTCAGTCAAGGTGGGACACAACCAGTACATGTTAAAGAGTGATGCCGGTGCGCTCTTACAGTTATCACAGGTCGGGTCTACATCGGGGAACATACAAGCTCATTTAGATATGTGGATACGATGTACTACTTTAAATTGCACAAGAGCATGTCGGGCGCACATGGAGGTAGAGTGTATCCGATCCAGGACTGAATCCCACATGTGATCTGTGAAGGCAGAACCTAGGTCCTGCTCCCACAGGGTTCTTATAGCTGCTAATGAGGGGCTATGCAACTTCGAAATAAGGTTGAAAAACACAGAAATTGAGCCTTTTAATGTGGGGTTTACAGAAAGAAACAAATCGACATGATTGGCTTGCGGTTAATAAGGGAATTGGGGAATTAACTTCTGCGTAAAATGCCTGATTTGCAGAAATCGGAAAAAATTTGTCTTTTCGATACCAAAATGTTTTGTCAATTGAGAAAAACTAGCAAATAGATCATTAATAGATAAATCACTGATGCATTTTAAGCCTTTTTTATGCCAGATCTTGAATGCACCATCCACCGTTGAGGGAGTAAACAAATGATTAGCTGCAATTGGGCTGAAAAGTGAAAAATTCTGCATTCCAAAATTCTTCCTAAATTGGGTCCAAATTCGAAGGGAGTGCTTAATCACGGGACTACTGTTGGGAATAGCCGAAGAGAGTGGAAGTGCGGCGCTTAAGAGGGCAGATAGAGACAATGGGCTAATAGCGCTGGACTCCATTGTTACCCAGACTGGGGCTGAGTCGTCAAGGTGAAAATGCACCCAATACACTAAAGAACGGATATTAGCAGCCCAGTAATAGTATTGGAAATTAGGGAGGGCCATTCCACCTGTTTGTTTGGGTCTTTGAAGAAAAGCTTTCCGTAACCGAGGGTGTTTACCATTCCAAATATAATTTATCATTAAAGAGTCAAGGGCCTGAAAAAAGGATTTGGGGAGAAAGATGGGGAGACATTGGAATAGATATAGGAACTTTGGGAGTAATGTCATTTTAATTTAATGTATTCTACCTATGAGAGAGAAAGCCAGAGGAGACCACTTCGATAATATTTGCTTCGCCTGATCCAATAATTTGAGGAAGTTCGATTTAAATAGGTTTTTAAAATTTCTGGTAAAACATACCCCAAGGTAACTCAGATGATCTGTCACCACGTTGAGTGGGAGAGCTGTATAATCAAGTTTAAGAGCTTCTTTATTAATCGGAAAGAGTTCGCTCTTACTCAAGTTAAGTTTATAGCCAGAAAACTGACTAAAGAAAAAAAAAAAAAAACTGACCTCCAACACAGAAAGTGCCTCCGGTAAAGAGGTGGCTGGCTTGGCGACAAACAAAAGTATGTCATCGGCGTATAATGATACCTTATGTTCAATTCCTCCTCTCCATATCCAACCTGGTATCACGCCGAGGCGTCACTTCCAGACGCATGGACCGGCGGCTCTATTTCACGCCTTGCCTGACCAGGGCGGCTCTATTACACACGCGCACCTCCCGCCGTCCAAATGAACGGAGGAATAGTCTAAATTAACGGAGGAATAGCACCAACAGGGGCCGACATGTTCTCCCAGGAATAGCACGTACTATCTAGCTGCAGCCCCCTCGGTGGTTAGGGTTAGGGGAAGGGGACAGGGAGAGGTTAGAATATAGATAAAACATTGACGGAAAACCGCGGCCGCCATTTTGACTACGGAGGTGCGCGTGTAAAAGAGCCGCCCTGGTCAGGCAAGGCGTGAAATAGAGCCGCCGGTCCATGCGTCTGGAAGTGACGCCTCGGCGTGAGATCGGGTTGCCATATCCCCTGAATCTGTTTGTTACCGCGAATGGCAATCGCAAGTGGTTCGATTGCAATAGCAAAAAGGAGCGGGCTCAAAGGACAACCCTGCCGGGTCCCACGGTGCAGATCAAAACTACTTGAGTAATGGCTGTTTGTTAATACTGAGGCAGAAGGGCATGCATATACTAATTTAACCCAAGAAGTGAAAACAGGACCCAAACCGAATTTTTCAAGGGTGAAAAACAAATAATTCCATTCTACAAATGCTTTTTCAGCATCCATAGAAGCGAGGCATTCTGATTCAATATTTCTGGGGGAATATAAAATGTTCATTAGCCGGCGGATATTATAAAATGATTGGCGTCCCTTTATAAACCCAGTTTGGTCGGGGGATATGATAGAGGGGAGAACATCCTCCAATCTGTGGGCGAGAATTTTAGCAAGTATCTTCACATCTGTATTTAATAGTGAAATTGGTCGGTATGATGCACAATCTAGAGGATCTTTATCCTTTTTTAACAACAGGGAAATACAGGCCTGATAGAACGAAGGCGGGAGTTTACCTGAGTCAAATGAGTCTGAGAATACTGAACATAAAAAAGAAGACAATTCGGTTTTGTACACTTATTTTTGTATGCTACAAATGATATAATTTCACCTCTCAAATAGGCTTTCAGGGCTTCCCAAATTGTTGCATTGGACACATCTGGTGTTTTATTTATACTCAAAAAAGTTTTAATATGTGTAGAGATGTGTGAAAGAAAACTCTCATCTGTGAGCAACAATGGATCCAGTCTCCACTGCCTTCTTGTATACTCAACGTCAGAGAAAGCCAGTTGAAGGAGCAGAGGAGCGTGATCTGAGATCACAATACGTTCATAACTGCATGACTTTAGGTCTGACATCAATGAATTATCAACAAAAAAATAATCAATTCGGGTGTAAGTATGGTGGACATGTGAAAAGAATGAATATTCTCTTCCTGTGGGGTATAAAAACCTGTATGGATCAGAGAGGCTATAATCAGCAAGAAATGATTTGATATAACCTGCAGATCTGCTAAGAGTGGCAGGTTTGGGGGAAGAGCGATCTAAGACTGGATCTAGATAACAATTAAAATCCCCACCAAGAATAAGAGAATGGGAATTGAGATCAGGGAGTTGAGAAAAAAATCTCTTAAAGAATTCTACATCATCGACGTTAGGCGCGTAGACGTTGGCCAAGATGACAGACTTATTGTGAAGTTTGCCTGAGACAATAATAAAACGTCCATTTTTATCTGATATAATGTTTGAGGACTCAAAAGGAATATTACGATCAATAAGGATAGCTGTGCCCCTAGCCTTACCCCTGAAATTAGAATGAAAAAATTGTCCACGCCAGCATTTACTTAATCGCCCATGGTCAGAGTCATGTAAGTGGGTTTCTTGAAGGAAAACTATTCCAGCCCTGAGCCGTTTTAGGTGGGTTAAGACCTTACCCCTTTTCACTTGGTGATTTAGCCCCTTGACATTCCAACTAATTAAATTAAGATTGCCCTTCATCTAGCTCAGTTATAGTGAGAATAAAAAGAGTTGCTCCGATAAGAAAAAGGGTAGCAAAATACAGAGGGAAAGAAAAACACACAAAAAAAGGAAAACACAAATAACTGAAAACCCAGCAGGTGATGGCTTATCAGCTAAACCCTCAGTTAAAGCCAACCCAACCCATCCCACCCCGAACCCTCCCCATATATTGCTCTAAACAGCAAACCCCAAAAGACCCTTACTAGTCTCACAACAAACATTCCAAGCCTTAACTTCCTGACCTGTGCTAGCTTCCCACATAGGTCTTGTACATTTCACCCCATAGCAGCCTAGTAACACTATGAACAATCCAGCAAACTGTCAAAATTACAACACACTAAACAGAAATACCATGCTCACCCAGCAGATTCAAAATACAAAAAAAAAGAAAAAAAAAAGAACAAGGCGTGAGTTAGACAAGCTGTCCAAATGGCAAAAAAAAAAAAAAAAAAAAAAAGAAACAACAGACACGCTAATCCAGCCGTTTTAAAATAGAGATACAAATTAAATAAAAAGCGAGTGAGCTAGACAATACGTCAAAATGACAAGCAACAAAAATGTCACACTCACCCAGCTGATTTACTCATTTTTAAAAAAGGGAGAAAAAATGCGTGTAGTACCATCAGTCTGAGAGTTTGGCTGGGGATATGAAAAGAGCATTTGTCCAAATTTGTATACTCACAGCAGGCAATCGTATTTACTACGGACTCACACCCAATGTAGATGTAGATTGGCCATTATTATTCATTCTGTACATCAATAATATATGTGAAGTATCAAAAACTGTCTACACTGTTCTTTTTGCTGATGACACAAATTTACTCTGCTGTGGAGACAACTTGGAAAAGCTTCTGGATACTATGGAAAAGGAATTAAACAGGTTGAAGATCTGGTTTGATGAAAATAAACTCACATTGAATCTAAGTAAAACTAAATTTATAATTTTTGGGAATAGACCAACCAACACAGAAAAGAAACTCATGATAAATGGCATAGAACTAGAAAGAGTATCTGAAATAAAGTTTCTGGGAGTATTAATTGACAACAAATTAAGTTGGAAACCTCACATAAATTATATTAAAGCTAAAATATCTAAATCAATAGCAATACTCAATAAAACCAAATACCTACTAAATAAAACCTCCCTGTATACATTTGTACTGCTCCTTCATACTTCCTTACATGACATACTGTGTGGAGATATGGGGGAACACATACAAAACAAACATACATCCGATCTTCATCCTTCAAAAAAGAGCTATACGAATTATACATAAAACCGCTTACAGAGAACCAACAAATCCATTATTTGTTGAACTAAAAACTCTTAAATTTCTAGATTTGATCGACTATAAAACTATTCAAATAATGTTTAGAGCAAATAATCACCAATTGCCTCGTGGCATCCAGGAGTTGTTCCAACTGAGAGAGAGCAAATACAATTTAAGAGGAACCTGTATATTTAACAAACCATCTATAAGGACCAATACAAAACTGCACTGTATTACGACAAAGGCTGTAAGTCTGTGGAACAACTGTAATGATGAGCTGAAAAACTGTACAACATTATCAAAACTAAAAAGGCTTTTCAGAGACAAAACACTGGGTTGTTATGAGCTGGAGCGGTGAATTTCTGTTTTGCTGTTTTCAGTTTCATGGTTTTTGTTCATCTGTTCCTTTATTTTATTATTCTATTTTTTTTCCTTTATTTTATTTTATACTTACTGAAGATTTATTTTTTATTTATTTATTTTATTTTATTTTGTAAACAATTATAAAAAATAAGAGGGGGTAGGACCAGAAAAGTTTTTTTTTAACTTCTTCCTATCCCTATTGAACATGAACTATATTATTTGAGTTATGTATTTGTTGTTTAGGATCCCATTTGTTTTGTTTTTTAATTTATTATTCTCCTTTTTTATTGCTCAATTGTTTTATTTATGTTTGTATTATTATTTTTTTAACCATGTTAGATGCTTCAGAGACGGACCGCAACCACCTTCTCTCGCCGCTCTGGAGAGTAATACGAAGCTTCGCAGGGAATAGGAGAGAGGGACGGAGACCGCGCTGATAAAGCTCAGCCATGGCCCCCCTGTATTCAGCCCGCTGCTTCACGACCTCCGCGCTGTAATCCTCGTAGAACCGGAGCTTGTGGCCGTGGTATTCCAGCTCGCCCTGTTTACGTGCCTCTCTCATGATCAAGTCTTTAATCTGGTATCGGTGGAGGCAGATGATGACGGGTCGCGGTCTCTCACGCGGGCCCGGTTTGGGTGCCAGAGTGCGGTGAGCTCTGTCCGGTTCCGGGGGAGAAGGGAGAATTTGATCACCAAAAACCTCGAAGAGGAGCTCGGAGAAAAAGGCGGTGGGGCGTGAGCCCTCAAGTGACTCTGGTAAGCCCACAATACGAACGTTCTGTCTCCTACTTCTCCCTTCCAAATCCGATAGTTTAGATTTCAGCGACTTGTTGTCTTCCTGCAGTGAAGAGCACGTAGCCTCAAGTTGCTCCAGGCGTCCGCAAACAGTTTCTGCATTCTCCTCGAGATCGGTTATACGTTTCCCATGGCCTGAGACCACGGCCTGGATGTTGTCTAGCTTAGTGACCATTCTGTCGAACGATGACTTGAACTCCGCGGCTATGGCTACTCTATGCTGCTCAAGCAGGTCCGGAATGGAAGCCATTGAGCTAGCACCAATGTCAGTGCTAACCACGCTGTCCGAGGACATATCTGACTCTGCTGAATCTCTTTTTGCTCCTTTCTTTCCTCTAGGCATTTTTCCAAATCAGTGCTAGTGTTACCGGCAATACAAGCACAAAAAAAATCGATGAAAATAGGGTTTAATCAGTTAAGTCCGAAATAGTCAGTGGGAGCTAGAGAGCGAACGCACCTACTCCATGCTCTGCAACCCGGAAGCCTGCACTTTTTTAAAAGCGTATTTCGGCTATGTATTACTATGCCAACTCTGCAGAATACCAGACCACAAATCAGCAGTGAAGAAATCCTACATTGAGTGTACAATTGAACAGATATTTATTTTTTAAGGTATGAATTTGTATATTTGGCGAAAAAAAAGCATTTTTCTGCTTGCCCCCTCTGCAACAATACAAGGCTGACATCAGCTTCATGGACGTCTCCTCCAAACTGACCGCCATCCGCATCAAGGCTACATACTAATTATGCACAAGTACCTCATACAACCACACTTCCAAAAATGTTGAACTATTTCTTAAATGTATAGGAAGCTGATCTTACATCTGGGTGAGGCACATCATCTACAAAGCAGTTGTTGACTTCCAGGAGCCTGTCTCCGTCTCTCAGTCCACTGCGCTCTGCCACCCCTCCTGGGGCTACATTCCTGACGATGTGGCCCTGGTGTATCCTCTCCAGACGCAGGTGGAAGCCGAACGACTCCCCTTCCTCTCGCTTGAGGATGCACAGACGCGGGATGGCTGTGGAGTCTGAGCGGGAAGAGGTGCAAATGTTAATAACTATATATTTTTTTAAAGATAATTTTTTGCCATTTCCAAGCTTTACAGAGTAAAAATGGGGAGACAGAGAGAGAGGGGGGTTGACCTGCAGTAAAGGTCCACGTGTCGGATTTGAACCTGCGACCACTGCAACGAAGGCCAGAGCCAATATGGAACGCGCTCTATCCACTACGCTACTGGAGTGCCCCATTACCAACTATATTTAAAGGTGGAGTCAGCAATTCTGTAGTCTCGCAAAGCCAGACCAAACTACAGCAAGTAGTATGGTCTGGAAGCACTCTGTTTAGAGCCGTCTATTCGGGTGGGGAAACCGGGGGAAACTGGGCTAGCCTGTTTGTATTTGTTTAAACCAATCACAATCATCTAGGGCGGGGCTAACCCCGGGAAGCAGCAGCGGTGTCCTGCAAAATAGTGCCGGGGGGGGACTTATTTTGATGGAACGTCTTCACGTCCAGAGACTGTCAGAGAAATGGCTAAACCCGCAAACGCCACACAAAAACTATTAAAGACAAAAGGAATAAACATAGTGTGTTGCTTTCTAACCAGCATGTCAAGACACCATACACTTTAGCCCCCGAGGAGCTCACGGGATAACTTAACCGGAGTTAACTAGCCACGTAGTGTTATCTCTGGTAACATTATCATCGGCGGTTGAGAGGACGGCTACGGCGGTCGAGTAGAATTTTTAGCATTCGAGAACTTATGTCCCCACCTCCTATCGCTGTAGTCAGAGCCGTAGTCCGTCTGTTTACAGGCAGAACAGGGTTTTGACGTTGTGAGCGCTACACCAACTGCAGCAAGTAGCCGTAAGAGTTGCTAGGTGATAGTGGAAGCCGTTGGAATCTTTCCCCGTCGCTAAAACACCGCTGCTTAGTCCCTAATTCACCAAAGAAAGGGAACGGCGGATCTTAATCTAGCTGGTTATAAGGTCCGGTGCTCAATTCAAACCCCCACGCTTCATTTTCCAGAGTTTATGAGGGTATTTCTGCCCGGGGGTAGTTGTACAATGAAATTGGACAGCTAGGCTAGGCTGCGTCCCAGACCGCCGCCGCCAATATTATTATCCCGAAGTATCGCAACACTTTATTTCTGTCTACAGTAATGTGACTTCTCACACCCTGTGTGTGTGTGTGTGAGAGAGAGCGCTGCACATAAGCACACGGGTTGACTGTGAGCGAATTGTTTCCGAATTTGAGGGGGATCACAATAGGGGAAAGCCAGCAACCGGAAAAGGAGGGGGCTGCGTCAGGGCTGCGTAGCTTTTCGACGCAAGCGAATAGACGCTGGCGGAAGTGGTCATGCCAGACTAGCAATTCTGGGGAACACTTGTTGTCAAAATCATTGAATATCTCCTCACAATCCGCTACCTTTTCCCGTACTGTGGGTGTATAGAAAAATAAATTCCAGTGTTTATACAATAGGCTCTGTGAACAGGCACGTTGCTAGCTACAGTAGCTACCTTTGTTTGCATTCCAGTTTACATAGCATAGGCTGTGTATTAACACCAGATTTTTTTCAGCGCACTTACAGTGGAGACAGGTTATGGATGGTGTGGAGATATTCACTGGTTTTTGACAAAAAGTGATTTTGACAACAAGCCTTCTACAGAATCTTTGACTCCACAGTTTGGGACAGTGGTCTGATAAACCTATTCAGAAATGTGTCTCTGCAAGGTACCTGCGTCTTCTGTGAGGACCATCACTGGGTTGTCTATTCCCTCTTTAGGATCAAATGTGAATTTCCTGCAGAAGGATAGATGAAAGATGAGTCTTAAGTTTTCAGGTACAAAATATTGGGTAGGCTTATAGGCATGGGGGAAAAATACTTCCCTTCTGTATAACGTTACATTACATGTCATTTAGCAGACACTTTTATCCAAAGCGACTTATAACTGGAGCACACATTCATACACTGATAGCAGCAGCTACCATGCAGGGTGCAAGCTAACTATCGGGAGCAATTTAGGGTTCAGTGTCTTGCCCAGGGACACTTGGACATGTGGCGGGGAGACGGGGGATCTAACCACCGACCCTGCAGTTGTGGGTCGACCACCCTACAAACTGAGCTACATCCCTCTATATGGCCCTCTAACGTTAAAGCACATACTGTACGTACATGTATTCGCAGTAAAAGTGCCACATGAAGTAACTGTAACAACACTGCCATTAAGATTTATAGTGCAGTGTAATCGCATGCCATCCCCTTTTATTAGCATCACAATCACTCCAGCATTATCTGTGCACATTTGGCCTTATCACAGGCCAAACGTTTCAAAGATTACTATGTTCCAAAAGTCAGGCAGCCGATCATAAGGGAGTTGCAATTTTTCACATTCCTGATTGCCCTTCAAGCTATATTTAGTAAACATTTAAAGGTGGAGTCAGCGATTCTGGAGAACTCTTGTTATCAAAATCACTTATTGTCAAAATCACTGAATATCTCCTCATGATCCACTACCTATCCCTACTGTGTTTTTGCGCGCTGAAACTAAATCCAGTGTCAATACACAGCCTAGGCTCTGTATACTGGTATGTTAACAAAGGGTATAAACAAAAATGTATTTTGACAAAAAGCGTTGATGACTGACTGCACCTTTAATGTAATAATGTTCTGGGGAGACATGAATGCTGTAATTATGTTTTTCAGACTAAATGTCCATCCCTGTTCTATTTTGACATGGATAACCTAAGCATTATTATGATAGCCATAGCAATATACTGTAGTATATCAGTGCAGTATTCACATTTAAATTTGAAGAGAAAAGGGAAATTAGATTAGATGAAAAGCACACTTACTCTGTCAACTGTATGACCTCCACCAGACCTTGAAAAAAAGAGATCATATGAATGTAATGGCTTTTGCAGCATAGCAGCTAGTTTAATTAAATGTTCACATGTACATATTTACTTCATTTTTCCAAAATATATGAGTGCAGTAACTATGTACATGATCAATCTCCACTGATCAAAGGTCAGGTCAAATTTGTGCGGCAAAGCAATCACAAAGCAGACATGATCGTTAACTGTCAGTCAAATTAAGATATATTCGTTTGAACTTACAGCTCTGTGAGAAGGTATGTGGGGCTCTGTCGGCTAAATTGTGAGGCAGCATACTAACAGTAAGAACGTTTTTTTGAGCCTTGTATAGTATGACAACAAAATCTGCTGACTGGGGCACCATAAAACAGGGTTTGACTCTGTGTGATAATATGTAGTCTTTGTCCTCTCTAAAAAGGGGAGGGAATCTAGGAACATTTGAAGTTGCACACGTCAATCACACACGGGACAAAATAATTAATACAAGGGTTGGCAGGAGGTGGCACTAACATCTATCAGCGTTCTTACTGTACATGCATCGCATCACCACACCAGAGATATATTTTGTCAGAGGAGAATTACACTGAAGCCTTCAAATAAAAAATAAACTTTTTGGTACACAGCTCAGCAATCAGTGAAGGGCAAGAGAATTGTTTTTGCTGGTGGCGCAAGTCAGTTCAAGACACGTGATGGGATTTGATTACAGTTTTTTTCGATCGCTAAACCACAGTGGGCACAACTGTAGCTCAATGTGCAAAACTCTAACTACAGTCTGCACTACCAACAGTCATTGGAGCTGAACAGTTCAATTCACCTGCAAAACAGGTTCAGTGCAGCAAACACTATGAACCAGCCTCATTGAGATAACACACACTATCACTCAGAACCTGCTCAGAGTACAAACACTAGCATCAAACCCCAATACACAAATTACAAACTTTTAATCTTTACAGTTTGAATAATTCGAATTATTTCACACAAATTACATAATATTTTCTTTGATGAAAGGGTGAAATTATTTCACACGAAATTGTTTATTTTATAACATACCAGTTTTTTTTTAGGAAAACAAAAAGAAATTAAAATCAGAAGTTTGCTTCAATAGATACACATTTTGTATATTTTATTGAAAACATTTCCAAATGTAGTATTTATCTGTGTAAATATTCTATAATTGTAATACAGAAATCAATTCCTGTAATGTTGTCATTTACTGTAAGGATGCAACTCTAAGCTGTTTGTTTGCTGGAAAATTCGTATTTCAGATGCAACTTTAGATTTTTGCAGATTGGGTTGAACTCTCAACCCTGCCTCTCTCAATGAGAGACCATGATTCACAACAGGGTCTATCAGTGTTGCCCTTACTGTATTTCATCAGACATTACAGCTCTATGTCTTCCTCCACACATCCACACTCTCACTGCCACTCTTCTCCCTGTAACAACCTGTCTTCTTTGGTCCATTTCCAAAAAAATATATATTTTTGAGCTTTCCCTTTATACTGTATATGTTCACTAACAAGTCTAAAACAAGACATCTTAGGTTGCGTTCCGAATCGCATACTTTCTACTATATAGTATGTAGAAAAAAGATTTAGGATGTCCCGATTCTTGTGGCCAGATTTAGGATGGTTAGAAGTACCCGGATGTCCTACTTCATGCGGCCAACATTGTGCGGCCAACAAGATCAAGGTGCAATGTTATGATGAAATAAGAGAGTAAAGTTTGTCCCAATAGTATGCCTACTGCATCCTAACTAGATTCTTTTTATCGTCGGATGTAGTATGTAGAATAGAAAAAAGAAAGAGTATGCGATTCGGAACGCAACCTTAGTGTTTGAGTTGAAATTCTCACTGAGATAGGTGTGTAGAGTTTTGAAAATTGTGTTTAAGCAATGAAAAACGAGCTACAGTTTGGTCCGAATGAACCACTGCTCTGCATACTGTTAGAGTTTTGCACTTGTCGTTCCAGTTGTGCCCACTGTGGTTTAGCAATCGTAAAAAACTGTAAGATCAGAAGTTTGCTTCAATAGATACATATTTTTATTTTATATTTTATTGATTACATTTCCAAATGTAGTATGTATCTGTGTAAATATTCTATAATTGTAATACAGAAATCAATTCCTGTTATGTTGTCATTTACTGTAAGGGTGCAACTCTTACATTTTTGTTTGCTTGAAAATTCGTATTACAGATGCAACTTTAGATCTCTGCAGATTGCGTTGCACTCTCAATCCTGCCTCTCTCAATGAGAGACCATGATTCACAACAGGGTCTATCAGTGTAGCCCTTACTGTATTTCATCAGACATTACAGCTCAATGTCTTCTAGGTCTTCCTCCACACATCCAGTCTCACTGCTTCTCTTCTCCCTCGAACAACCTGGCTTCCTATTTTTGAACTTTCCTCATACTGTATATACAGTATGTTCACTAACAAGTCTAAAACAAGACACCTTCTTAGTGTTTCAGTTGAAATTGCAATCTGCAGTGTTTAAAATGCACTAGGCTGATATCCATTCTGTTTTGAATGTGTGGTCTACAGTTGTGACAGCAGTGTGTTCCTTTTGTTCACCAGTATTGCTACCCCTTGGGCTCTTACGTTAAAATTAGAATGAAACACCTGACTGATCCAAGGTTTATGAAGCCTTACATGGTCCGCTGTTTTTAAGTGCGTTTCCTGTAAGAACATAATATCAGCCTTCAAATTCTTAAGGTGAGTAAAAACCCTAGAACGTTTAACTGGACCATTCATAGATTTGACATTCCATGAAATAAATCTTACTGGGTGGTCCCTTACACTACCAGAGTTAATGGTGGTCATAATTTAGGTTGCTGAGTGGGCTGGCATGGAAGGAGTGTGGCAAGACAAATAAAAAGATAAGTGTGGGCAAACAACCATGAGAGTAGCAACAAATGTATATAAAAAAAATAAAAAACACACAACACACAACACAACAGCAAAAACCCAAAACGACCCAATCCTAGGCCCTCTTTCCCAAACAAAGAGAACCGCAGGAAAACATAGAAGAACCACCAATGCATCCACCTTCTATTACTTGGTTAGTCTAGCTAACTAGCTATACTATCCTCCAAGAGCCTGGCTCCATATGAGGTGGGTGTGTGTAAACAAAACACATTATTTAACATGTTAACAAGAGCTACAGCATATTTAACATAGCATATTTAACACTGCGACAACAAGGTCACAAACGTGTCACCATTGACAAGTGAGAGGCAACTTAAGGGCGTCTAAGTGAGGCCAGTTCAAGAACTATAAAAAGAAAAAAACAATCGGGGAATACAAAAAAAATTAAAAAGGAGCCCCAGAAACACAGTGAGAACCTCAGTGAGAATTTCAACTCAAACACTAAGGTTGCGTTCCGAATCGCATACTCTTTCTTTTTTCTATTCTACATACTACATCCGACGATAAAAATAATCTAGTTAGGATGCAGTAGGCATACTATTGGGACATACTTTACTCTCTTATTTCATCATAACATTGCGCCTTGATCTTGCCTCTTGCTTATATATCCGTCGCATCCCCGTTTGTTTTCATATGGAGGCTTCGTCGATGTGACGTCACTTCACGTGCGCACTGGATTGTGGGTCAGAATCGCCCAAATAGGATGCACTTTTCAACACTAACAATGTTGGCCGCATGAAGTAGGACATCCGGGTACTTCTAACCATCCTAAATCTGGCCACAAGAATCGGGACATCCTAAATCTTTTTTCTACATACTATATAGTAGAAAGTATGCGATTCGGAACGCAACCTAAGATGTCTTGTTTTAGACTTGTTAGTGAACATATACAGTATAAAGGGAAAGCTCAAAAATATATGTTTTTTTGGAAATGGACCAATGAAGACAGGTTGTTACAGGGAGAAGAGTGGCAGTGAGAGTGTGGATGTGTGGAGGAAGACAGAGCTGTAATGTCTGATGAAATACAGTAAGGGCTACACTGATAGACCCTGTTGTGAATCATGGTCTCGCATTGAGAGAGGCAGGGTTGAGAGTTCAACCCAATCTGCAAAGATCTAAAGTTGCATCTGTAATACGAATTTTCCAGCAAACAAACAGCTTAGAGTTGCATCCTTACAGTAAATGACAACATTACAGGATAGATTTCTGTATTACAATTATAGAATATTTACACAGATAAATACTACATTTGGAAATGATTTCAATAAAATATACAAAATGTGTATCTATTGAAGCAAACTTCTGATTTTCATTTCTTTTTGTTTTCCTAAAAAAACTGGTATGTTATAAAATAAACAATTTCATGTGAAAGAATTTCACGCTTTCATCAAAGAAAATATTACGAAATTTGTGTGAAATAACTCAAATTATTCAAACTGTAAAGATCAAAAATTTGTAATTTGTGTATTGGGGTTTGATGCTAGTGTTTGTACTCTGAGCATATTCTGAGTGACAGTGTGTGTTATCTCAGTGAGGACAATTCATAGTGTTTGCTGCACTGAGCCTATTTTGCAGGTGAAGTGAACTGTTCAGCTCCAATGACTGTTGGTAGTGCAGACTGTAGTTAGAGTTTTGCACATTGAGCTACAGTTGTGCCCACTGTGGGTTAGCGATCGAAAAAACTGTAAATGTCATTCACCCACCAGTGTTTTTTCACAAGTGCCTCCAATGTCCTGCTGGGTGAAATTAGTAGCCAGCAGAGATCCTGACCCTCCTAGGGGGTCCGGGGGCATGCCCCCCCGGGATATTTTTTTTTACCTTTTTGAAGTGAAATGCATGAATCTGGTGCACTTTCAGAGGAAAATAGAGGCTAAATCTGAGGAATTTTGTGTGAACAAATATTTTGGAGACACTGTGTCGGATGAATTAGAAGCTATTGAAGAAAGACATGGATTTTCCATAAAAATATTTATTTAAAATAAAATATTATGCAGGGTCTGGGTTGGGCTTGGAGCTCTTTTTCTTTAACGAGACATATTTCTCTGTAATATAGTGAATGCATTTAAATGCAGTGAGAGGAACGAAGCAGAAGAACTCTTGTCCAGCTATCTTTATTTCCACAGACAAGGCTGAAATAGGCTATAGACTATACACAGTGCATGGGAAACTGAGGGCAGCCCCATTTCCAAATGTTTTAAAATAAACTCAATACACACTGTGCATGGACGTGAATGTGACGTGATCAGTTAACCTCAGATTATCTCCCAGATGATCTGATTTAATTATTAGGCTATTAACTATCTAGACCAAAACATTGTATTCCTTTTTTGTAAGATAACTTACATTTGCTTAATATGATGTTAATATCAAAAACACAAACTAAAAAATTTTTTTTTTTATTTTTTTATTTTTTTCACGTATTCATCTGCGCCCCCCCTGCAACAACTCTACGCCCCCCCGCCCACAGTTTGAAAACCACTGGTCCACATGAACCGCTGCTGTGCATAGAGTAGTTAGAGTTTTGCACTTGTCGTTCAAGTTGTGCCCAGTGCCCACTGTGGTTTAGCGATCGAAAAAAACTGTAACATACTTTTCACCTAAACGTGTATGTGACTGATCATTTATTCATGCTGTGACATTCATTCTTATCCAGTATCCAAGTTTTGAGCTGCAGCAGGGATCCATTTTGGGCCTCTGTTGTTGATTCTGTACCAACTACTAACTACTATCCTTTAATGCGATGTGGGGGTGCGTGTAATATTAAATTAGTGAGCAGTGTATAGAAAGAAGATTGTCAAAGCACTTTCCCTCTCAAATCTGGATTTCTGTCAATTCTCCATTCCATTTTACCACTCTGCTAACTCCGGTTCATCACTGGTTATCACCAGCGCTATCTATGTGATGAGGAATGTTGTCCTTGACTGTCTTAGATAAGTAAGAACTATTGGTACTTATTTATCTAAAAAAAAGCTATCTTGTTTGTAAAAGGTTCAGGATCCGGCGGCCTCCAGTCATAAGTCATCTATTGAAAACAAAAAACACTTCCTCCTCTCTCTACCTTGTTATATTTATTTATGCCATCCGTGTACGAGTGTGTGTGTGTGTGTGTGTGTGTGTGTGTGTGTGTGTGTGTGTGTGTGTGTGTGTGTGTGTGTGTGTGTGTGTGTGTGTGTGTGTGTGTGTGTGTGTGTGTGTGTGTGTGTGTGTGTCTGTGAATGGGTGAATGTCGTAAGCAATGTAAAGCGCTTCGGGGCTGAGAAAATCAGCTAAAAAAGCACTATATAAGTCTAGTCCATTGATCATTTATTGTCTCCATCTGTCCTTAACCAAACAGGTTATCAGTGCAGCAACAGGGCGCATATATGCTCAACCAACTTAACCTGAATAAACAAATATGAAAGGGTTGAATAGAATTCAATAGATGTATTATTTGCTCATGGTTACTCATCTGCTACAGAGTGGTCACTCTGAGAGGGAAATGGAAACAGCTCATGCAGTGTACCATAACACAGTCCTCTGCACTGCTTATCTGTCGGGATCATCATGTTACTGACACTGAGTCCTTGTTTCTCTCTGACACAGCCTCACATAAAAAGAAAGTGTTGTGATAATGTAACTAGCATGCTCCCAGATGAAATCCATCTAAGGTGCATTAAGCAAGTGCCTCAACCCACACCTTTACGGACAATATTGAGGATAAACAATGACAATGTATAAATTAAGATAGGCCTGCACTTTTTTTTATTCTTTTAAACTTTTCATGTTATTTAGACGTATTTAATATTGTCTATATGTGGTTGAAATAAACTACATTAAACTAAACTAAACATCTCTCACCACCCCCCACCTCTGGCTGAATATAGCTTATACCACAGGCACTCCGGAGCAGCTAATGGGCCACTGTTTGCTTTTCCTCACCATCAACATTTCTTTTCAATCTTCTATCTAGGGCACAGCGACTCTCCAGATACAGCACGCACTAAGCAAGCTAAAGCTAAAGCTGAAGCTAAAGCTGATCTGGGTCTGCTAAATAGTCCCATTTGGATTTCTCACTTTGTTAAAAGGGAACATTTTGAGTTGTGAATGATGATCACAATGATAACCTATATGTTTTTCATTTTTGAAAGCACTAATATCCAAACAGTTTGAATAGCTTCATCACGTCAAGGTGTAGAATGTCAAGTATTGTATTTCAAATGTAGTTTTACTGAGACACATAGATAGTGGTTGTTAATTGCCTGCTAAATGCAGCACAAGCATGAGAAATACAATGGGAATTCAAAATGTATACAGTGTATATGAAGAAAAAAATGAAATATGATCAACTTATACTATACTAACAAACGATTGGTAGGTTTGAATGGATTACCTGTGCTTGATGTCATGTTGTCTGACTTTCCCATCAGCTGAGCAGATGTAACAGGGGGAGTGTAAGTGCGCGTGCTGACACTTATTCTGACCGGAGAATCGAGGCTCCTCCCCCATGAAGGACAGCAGGCTTAAAGGAATACTTCACCCATACGGAACCAGCGTTCTATCATTATAAAATCACTATTATAATATAATGAATGAGGTTTTTCTTCCCTCAGTCTTCCCTCAGTCTTCACTCAGTCTTCCCTTGGCCCAGTTGTCCTGTTAATCCTAACCCTTCACAGTAAGGAAAATGTAGGGTTAGACAGTGAGACCATAAAACACTCTTTCTGCCTTTTCTCAGGCTAAGATGATCCGATTTCATTTTTTTTGCACATTTATACTAAATAGGATCTCCGCGTTCAATACAGCTTCATATTCCAACCGGTGAAGTAGGTCTTTAATGTTTAATCTATGTGTGAAATGTGGAGGACAGCGTCTGCTTTGCATTGTACTGTGTGTGGTGTATATAAGGCTACAAGCTCCCTACTGTTCTTTCTCATTTGAAGTGACTTTGCACTTCTTGTTCTGGAAAAAGTTACTATTATCTGTTTGCGTCCTTTATCTCTCGGTTCGTGCCAAGGCCAAAGCTCGGTCGCAAGTTACACAAACAGACCGTGATGTTCCAATAAATAAATTAAAAAAAATAGAAGAGGGGGGATCTTTCATTTCAGCCATTGTTGCAGCAGAAGGAATGGTGCTGCTGATGCCCATTTTGTGAGCACGACTAACAAGTGATTGACTGGAAATACACAGTGAGAGACCAAAACATTGTTATTGTTAGTCTAATCTATATTTCATGTGAAGGGCTCCAGGAAGCACACACAAGCATAAGTAAAGACCTTCTGATGTGCCCAGGCCTAACACCTTAATAACAGACAAATCAGTAAACCTTCAACAACAAAAACAATTAAGTTATATGTATTCATTATGCACTGGAATACACCTGTTGAACACCTTGTTTTTAAGTGCAAACTGGAAGAGTATGTTCCAGATCTGAGTCATACTTATTAAGGATTTCTGGACACATATGAGTTATGACCATCCAAAACAAAACAAAACAAAAAGGCATGGCATCTCGTCATGAAATGAGAAAGCTGTTCATTATTATTCAATTACAGGTTATTCTGGAAGATGTTTCTAAGTGCACACCTTTGATTGTGAGAGGATGGACAACACATGACCCGTGGCCATTAGGTGTTTAGGAGGGTTTGGCATGCTGTCATTCAGGATAAACTGGACAGACTTGTGCAGAGTCAGATTGGGATGGCCACCTGTGAGCACCTAATTCAGATTGTGTTAGATTGTGTTAGGTATGTGTCACTACAGCATGTTAAGAATACTTCCATATATATATACAGTGTCGTGCGAAAGTTTGTGAACCCCTTGAGCCTTTTGGAATTTTATTTATTTTAACCATTATTAATAAAAAAAATTCAATACCAGTATTTTTTATATGAAATAACAGATGTTTGTTTATCAATTCAACATTTTTCTTTTCCAGAAATCAATTGTTAAAACAGATAAAACAAATTATTTGACAAATGTTGTATGTGCAAAAGTTTGTGAACCCTAAGCTGCATTGCTTAAATCGAGCAAGGTAAACACAATCAGGTGGGCCAAACTGATTGATGAAATAGACCAATGTAGTGAGAGATCTTTAGGGAAGAAATTGGGCGCCACTAGATAAAACAAAGATAAAACCAGGTCAGTTTAGGCTCACCAAACTGAACCCATACAGGTCAGACATGCTCAAAGGGGAAACAATCTCAGAGGATCTCAGGAATAGAGTTTTGATGTTGCACATTTGTCTGGGGACAGCTATACATTCGTATAAAAAAGTTTGAGCTCCATCGGCCCACCGTGAGGCAAATCATCTACAAATGGAGAGCTTTAAGAGTGACTTAACATCTGCCTACAAGTGGACTTCCTTCAAAAATATCTTCAAGCACCACAAGAAAAGGCATTTTTCAGGTAAAAGCCAACCCACACATTACATCTGGAGATTTGCAGACCATTTGCCATCACCATTCTTCACTTGGGAGAAGGTTCTGTTGGTGGTAGGCAGAGTTGCGTTTTTGCCCAAACATGGCGGTTTTGGTTATGACCAAACAGATCAATTTTGGACTAATCTGTCCACAGAATAAGACTTCAGGTATCTCCAGGTGCTCTCTGGCAAAGCTGTGACAAGCAGTTTTGTTCTTTTTTGAGAGCAGAGGCTTCTTCAGCAACCCTCCCTTGAAAGCCATGTTGACTGAGTTTTCTTCTTATTGTGGAACCATGCACATCTGTCCCAGATGTTGCAAGAGAGGTCTGCAAATCACTAGATGTAATGTGTGGGTTGGCTTTTAACTAAAAAAATACTTTTCTTGTGGCGCTTGAAGATATTTTTGAAGGAAGTCCACTTCTAGGCAGATGTTCAGTCACTCTTAAAGCTCTCCATTTGTAGATGATTTGCCTCACGGTGGACCGATGGAGCTCAAACTTTTTTTGAATTAATTTATAGCTGTCCCCAGACAAATCAAATCTGTGGGCCAAAATCAATTTGGCCCACCTGATTGTGTTTACCTTGCTCGATTTAAGCAATGCAGCTTAGGGTTCACAAACTTTTGCACATACAACATTTGTCAAATAATTTGTTTTATCTATTTTAACAATTAATTTCTGGAAAAGAAAAATGTTGAATTGATAAACAAACATCTGTTATTTCATATAAAAAATACTGGTATTGAAAAAAATGAATTAATAATAGTTAACATAAATAAAATTCCAAAAGGCTCAAGGGGTTCACAAACTTTCGCACGACACTGTATATATAGAAGTATTCTTAACATGCTGTAGTGACACATATATATATACAGTCATATGAAAAAGTTTGGGAACCCCTCTCAGACGGCATTATAATTGACTCTGCTTTCACAAAAAAAAATATAAAAGTGGTATGTCTTTAATTTACCAGGAACAGCTAAGTACTGGGATGTTTTCCAAACAAAGATTTTTTGAAAAGCAGTATTTGGTTGTATGAAATAAAATAAAATGTGAAAAACTGGCTGTGCAAAAATATAGGAACCCTTGTGGTTTTGTTGATTTTAATGCCTGTAACAGCATGTAAAACTGATGACTTTAAACACAAAGTTGGTTGGATTATGTTGTTAAGCCTTGAACCTCATATAAATGTCTGTTTAATCATGAGAAAATGTATTTTAGGTGCCTAAATGCAAGTTGCACTTCTCTTTGACTCTCTGCTGAAGTGAGACAGAATGGGATCATCAAAACAGCTCCCAAAAGATCTGAAAAACAAAGATTGTTCATTGTCATGGTTTAGGGGAAGGCTACAAGAAGCTTTCCCAAAGGTTTCAATTGTCAATTTCGACTGTAGGGAACGTTGTCAGGAAATGGAAGGACACAGGCATAGTGGCAGTTAAACCCAGGCATGGAAGACCAAGAAAAAAACAGGAGCGGCATAGGTGGAGGATTGTGAGAATGGTTGCACACAACCCACAGATCACCTCCAAAGACCTACAAGAACATCTGGCTGCAGATTGTGTATCTGTACATTGCTCAACAATTCAGCGCAATTTGCACCAAAACATCTGCTTTTTATAAAGACCAAATAACTTAATTTTTGTCTCATCAGTCCAAAGCATTTTCTTCCAATATGAAGCTGGCTTGTCTAAATGAGCTTTTGCATACTCCATGCAACTGTATCTGTGGTGTGGGCGCAGAAAGGGCTTCCTTCTCATCACCCGGCCATACAGATGTTTTGGTGCAAATTGCACTGAATTGTAGAACCATGTACAGATACACAATCTGCAGCCAGATGTTCTTGCAGGTCTTTGGAGGTGATCTTTGGGTTGTGTGCAACCATTCTCACAATCCGCCGCATATGCCGCTCTTGTACTTTTCTTGGTCTGCTAGACCTGGGTTTAACTGCAACTGTGCCTGTGTCCTTCCATTCCCTGACAACTTTCCTTACAGTAGAAATTGACCATTTAAACCTTTGGGAAAGCTTCTTGTAGCCTTCCGCTAAACCATGACAATGAATAATCTTTGTTTTTAAGATCTTTTGGGAGCTGTTTTGATGATCGCATTCTGTCTCACTTCTGCAGAGAGTCAAAGAGAAGTGGAACTTGCATTTAGGCACCTAAAATACCTTTTATCATGATTAAACAGACCTTTATATGAGGTTCAAGGCTTAACAACATAATCCAACCAATTTTGTGTTTAAAGTCCTCAGTTTTACATGCTGTTACATGCATTAAAATCAGCAAGACCACAAGGGTTCCCATATTTTTGCACAGCCAGTTTTTCACATTTTATTTAATTTCATAAAACTAAATACTGCTTTTCAAAAAATCTTTGTTTGGAAAACATCCCAGTACTTAGCTGTTCCTGGTAAATGAAAGACATACCACTTTTATCTTTTTTGTGTGAAAGCAGAGTCAATTATAATGCTGGCTGAGAGGGGTTCCCAAACTTTTTCATATGACTGTATATATATATATATATCCGGAGGAAAAAATCTCCTGAAAAAGTTAAGAGACCAGTCTGGAATTTTCTTCAATCTTCATCTCTACATAACTTAATGGAAATGCTCTTACTGACAATATTCTTACTGGGAATTTGGTAGAAATGTTGTCAGTAGTTTATAGAATAAAACCAAAATGTTCATTCCACTCAAACATATGCCTATAAATAGTAAAACGAGAGATACGGAACATTTGGAGTGGTCTCTTAATTTTTTCCAGAGCTGTATATATATCTTTTATTTCCTTAGCCTTTTATATCTACATAAGAGTGTATAAAATAGAAAATACTGATGAAAACAACCAAGTTCCAAGGAAAAACCATTTGGTTCTTGATAGCTTGTTCCCAAGTTGAAGCAGCTGTAAACCGGCTTTAGCACCGGCCCAGAACTGGAACCTGGTACCTGGTACCTGTTGGTGGAAAAGGGCTAAATGATTGCTAATTGAAGCCTTAGTCCACTAGATGGCAACACAATCCAAATAAACTACTGTCTACTGAATACAGTTCAAGATAGAAGACCATTTTTAATGAAATACAATGTCATTTCAATCAATCAATCAAACTTTATTTATATAGCACTTTTCATACAAGCAAACAAGCTAAATCATCCAACAACGTGCTGATTACAATCCCCTCCCCCTCCCACGACACACCCAAAGATATGCAAAAACAATCCCCCCTCCCACTCATCCCAAAGCCATGACTTTGTGACAAAATAAGAAATTCATTCAAAACAGGAATGAAACTGTGCTGAGGAAATGCCATCATCAGTGAGAAAACACTAGAGACTATAAATTTAAAGAATTTAAAATAAAAATATCAAATAAATAAAAGCTCTTCATAGTGGCTAATAAAAACATAAACAATACATAGGATAGAAATGAATTAAATTAGAATAAAAAATAACTAATAAAAAAGTAAAGAAAAGCAGACTACATATATAAATAAAATAGGCTATAAAAGATAGATAAATACAGTAGATTGTTTAATTCAAAAGATAAAATAAATAATGAAATAAATGAAAAAATAAGTTGTTTCATTAAAAAGCCTGACTATAAAAAGGTTGGTTTTGAGTTTGCCCTTAAAAATATCCACACTCTCTGCAGCCCTCAGGCAGGGTGTTCCACAGACGTAGTAATACAAGGCTGCCTCACCGTGAGTTTTTGTACGAACTTTTGGAACTATTAAAAGACCACTGCCAGAAGAGCTGAGGGTTCGAGAGGGTTCATAAAGGATAAAAGCAAATCTGATAAAGAACTAGGACTAAGACAATTAAGAGCTTTATAAACCAATAAAAGGATCTTAAAAATCAATTCTGAGGGACATTTCAATTAGATAAAGAAAACTGTATTTGTTGTTACGTGATCATATTCTAGTATTTATAACAAGCGTGTTTGTAAAAAAAAAAAAAAAAAAAAGTTCTTTCAGGGGGTTTTGTATTCAACCTTCCCACTGTATAGGTTTGGATGCTGCACTAGCAAATGCAAATACAGCACCAGGTCCAGACATTGAGCAGATCACCATTTTGTTAGCCTCATAGCATAATTGCCTAAATCATATTTACTCTACTCTACTTTTACTCTACATCTACTCTACTCTACATCTACTTTACCCTACTCTATAACCCTTAAAATATGACGAAGGCAATTATGCTATTAGGCTAACGAAAAGTAGATGTAGAGTAGAGTAGATGTAGAATAGAGTAGATTTAGAGTAAAAGCAGAGTAGAGTAAATATGATTTAGGCAATTATGCTATGAGGCTAACGATTTCAGATCTCACATCAAAATGAATTGACTTTATTGTATGTGTGCAGCCAGCGAGAACAACATTCGTCCTCTTGCTTGTAAGGTGCAAAGGCCCACGCACGGTCAATTAGTAACTTCCTCAGCATGACGTTCAAAGGTTAAGCTACAATATACTGTGAGTTTGAGGACAGGAAGTATGGCGACTCCAGGTGATTTACAGTGTGAAAGCGTTTTTCTGTGTGTGCCACTTCAACTTTGCATATACACAGACGAGGAAAGATTGAGCTGAAGGAAGTTGACACTGCTAAATGACAGACATTAAAGGTGCAGTCAGCTATTCTGAACAACGCTTGTGAAATCACTTTTCGTCAAAATCAGTGAATATCTGTCCAAACTATACTGAAAAAATAACCCAACGCTAATACACCTAGGCTCTGTAAACAGGCATGCTCCTAGCAACGATGGGTCCCCTTTGTTCACATACCCTTTGTTTTTATACCAGTTAACAGAGCCTAGGCTGTGTATTAACACCAGATTGTTTTCAGCACCCACCCCCACACACACACACACGCACGCACGCACGCACGCACGCACGCACACACACACACACACACACACACACACACACACACACACACACACACACACACACACACACACAATATGGACAGGAAGCAGATCATGAGGAGATATTCACTGATTTTCACAAAAAGGGATTTTCACAACAATTGTTCTCCAGAATCATGAATCGCTGACTCCGGTAATAAGTCATTTTCACAAAGGGCCACTCTACCAAATGAGAATCGAACTAAGGGCCGAACATGTCATTTACTGACATGCCTTCTTTTTAATCCAAAAATAAAAACAAAAGATTTGGCACCACTGGAATTCTATCAGAGAATGCACTGTCTCACCCAGAAAATGATTGCAATAACAAGTGATTTGGCATAAATATTTGTATTACATTTGTTTCCAACTGAAAAATACCATAAAGAAAATAAAAAAATGCCAAATTGGATGCAATTTTACACAAAACTCAAAAAATGTGCCGGACACAATCGCTTCCTGTATCCATCATTACGTTTTCTACACAATTTTGGACCATTCTTCCTTTACCATCTGCTCCAGGTCGCTCAGGTTTGAAGGGTGCCTTCTCTGAACAGCTGTTTTCAGATCTCCCCACAGGTGTTCTATGGGATTCATCTGGACTCATTGCTGGCCACTTCAGAACTCTCCAGCACTTTCTCTTAAACCATTTCTGAGAGCTTTTTGAAGTATGCTTTGGGTCATTGTCCTATACTGGAAGACCCATGACCTCTGACGGAGACCCAGCTTTCTGACACTGAGCCTATCTTGTACATTGCGCTCCAAAATTCCTTGATAGTCCTCCGGTTTCATGATTTCATGCACACAGTCAAGGAGTCCTGTGCCAGAGGCAGCAAAGCAACCCCAAAACATCTTTGAACCTCCACCATGTTCAACTGTAGGGACCAGGGCCGCCGCTCCCTATACGCAGGGTACGCAGAGTGCGTAGGGCACCAAGTTCCTGGGGGGCCCCCCAATTTTTTTTTTTTTTTTTTTTTTTTTTTTTTTATGAAAAAGGAAAAATATATGATCCGGGGGCCCCCCTACATTGAGGTTTTTTAAAAAACTTCATGATGATCATTACATTACAAAAAATATATAAATTAGTTATGAACAGGCCCATTGTTGTTTTGTCTTAATTGTGCAACCTATCCAGGGTGGATTACTGCACAGGCATACCAGGCACAGGCCCAGGGGCCCAGGGGGGCCCTTAGCCAGAGATACTGATAGTAACTTTTCATGTTGCATAGTCAAAGAGCTCTGTCACTGATGTCAATAACAGGGTCAATAACAGGGTCCAAAAAGGAATAGCCTAAATATAAGTATACTCATCAGAATGTAACAAGATAGAAATCATCATGGGCCCCTCAACTAGTAGGGGAGAAATACAAAGGCAAGTTAAAAACAACAGCATTACTAGCTCTGTGTAAGGGGCTCCATGAGGGGCCTTGAAGGCCCCCTCACACATACACAAATAAGCTTTATATGTGTGAATTCTAAATTGTTCATAAAAAGTAGCTATCCACCCTTTATCTGTTGAAATGGGCCCCTCCATCATAGAACATGGATCTGCAGACCAATCTACTGTACTGTTTTTACAGTTGCAGAGTAAAGAGTGCTACCTGTTTAAGAAAAATCTGAAAAATAATGTTCCTTCTGCATCTCAGGAGTTGATATAGCCTCTACAATTTCCTCTCAAAGTGCACCAGATTGATAGCCTGGAAATCCAGACCCTGATATCTTGAACGATAGAGGGTCTGGCGACGATCAATAGTAATTTCCAACTCAAGGGGCGGCTCCTACTCGTGCATTTCAAATGCCACTGCACGCAGTTGGATGGCACTACAACCAATCAGAGCGATGCACAAGGCGACGTAAGCCCCTTTCGTTTAGCGAACAGCTGTTAAACTGTTAAATTAAACGTTTGCCGTTGTCGGTCGGCAAAATAGAACATTCCACTTACTTGCTAATGAAAGGTTTGAGTGCCGTCTTCCAAATCGTTAAGGGTCGAGGCCACAGCAGTCTCAAACTCACACAACATATCCGCAGCCATCTCTGATGTTTACTATCACGGCTTCGACGTCGCATGCAGGTCACTGTCGTCATCCGGTTACGTCCTCCCCAGAGTACCATATAAGGGGCTCTGGCGCGCCCGCCAGATTTCTGGCTTTCATGATAAGCTTCAACGGAGCGTGTCCAGACCAACACGCGCAGCAAATTTAATTTGCCAGCGCCTAGTGGCAGGTCTGGGAATGCCAGGCTACCAGATTGATGCATTTTACTTTAAAAAGGTAAAAAAAAATCCGGGGGGGCATGCCCCGAACCCCCAACAGGGTCCCTCCAACAATACCCCAAAATCCTATGGGAAACACTGACTTCCTTAATATGTTTTTGCCATTAATTGTATGTATCTGTATGGAAATGTCAGTGTACCTGACTGGATATTTACGAGTGGGGGGCCCTTTAAGAGTGTGTGCCCAGGGGCGCATTATCTCATAATCCGTCTATGAATTTATCACTCAATTCCTTTGCAAAGGCAGTTAGTAGGATACGAGGCAACTTTTTTCACATGTTAAGCTGTTCTTTCTATTAGTAAATGCTGTTTGCAAAAACTCATCACTACAGCAAATGTGCCAAAAAGTAGTCGCAGAGATCTTGCAAGGGCAAAAAATTTCCGAGCATCTTGGTGTTTTTTTTTGTTGGGGGGGGGGGGGGAGGCACCACTGACAATTTAAGCTTAGGGCACCCAAAAGCTTAGCAGCGGCCCTGGTAGGGACTGTGTTCTTCTCTTTGAAGGCCTCATTTAGTTTTCTGAAAACACATTCATGTCTTTTACCAAAGAAATGATATCCGATTTGGAAGAAGTTTTGTCTATTCACTTTTGTGTTTTTTTTATTGCAAACAAATGACATAAACATATTAATGCCAACACATTTGTACTTGCAAACATTTTCTGGGAGAAGTAGTGCATTATCCGACAGAATTCCAGGGGTGCCAACACTTTTGTCCATGACAATGTCAGCAGACATTCCGTGTCCTTACCGTCGGGAGCATGTGCCACGTGCGGGTACGGCACAGGCTCAGCATGTAGAATAAAAAATAAATAAAAATTTACCTTAATTGATTCGCGGGCTGGATCACAGCCTGAAACGGGCTGGATTTCCCCCCGGACTCCCTTAGGAGGGTGGGGATCTCGGCTGGCTACTATTTTCACCCAGCTGGTCATTGGCGGCATTAGCGGAAAAAACTGGATGTGTGAATGACAATTAACAATAGTCAATCATTTGGGCAGCACTAACATTGGACAGGGCCTCCCTAATCAAATTCTGCTTAGGGCCCTATGAAGGCTTGGGCCGGCCATGAGTTTGACACATGTGGTATAGACTATGCTTTTGTGATGACAGCCTCCTAACCTCTGCCTTCTTAAAGTGCAGCAGGGAGAATGATAAAGATAGTCAGGGGAGAGGGAAAGAGAGAGAGAGAGAGAGAGAGAGAGAGAGAGAGAGAGAGAGAGAGAGAGAGAGAGAGAGAGAGAAAAAGAGAGAGAGAGAGAGAGAGAGAGAGAGAGAGAGAGAGAGAGAACAGAGCCAATGGGGCTTTCTATGGGACTTTTCAAATCCTGGTTCGGGGTCCAGGTGTCGGCCCCGCTCAGTCATCCCTGATGGGACCCTCCCAGCCACAGGGAGACATTGAGCAGCTCCCATCTGGGTCCAAACCCTTGCCAAAGCACTGGAGTCTACTAACGGTCAACGAGATCGGTAAAGTCAGTTACCTTTTTGTAAGCATGATTCCATCTACACATTCCGTCTCTTCTTCATAGGACTGGAATCCCTGTTGAGTGATGAGACACACTGAGGCCAGACATTGCAGCAGGCTAATTAAGTAAAAGTGTTTTACATTATAGATCATGAAGTTTTGCCAGTTGATTACTGACATTAAGAAAAATAAAAAATAAAGTGACAGACATGTTTTAATACATTTTCAGCAGGTTTCTGAGAAGAACGTGTATCATAGATCAGACAATGAACAACATATGAACAAATCCTTCTGCAATAACCTGATAATGATTATGGAAAGGTAAGTTGATGTAAGTGCTTTAGAAGTTGAGATTTTTAAGTATTTAAAAGAAAATTATGTTGACATAATGGCCATTAAAGATGGTTGTGAGAAATATATAGACACATACGGACAAGATTTGGTCAAATAAACACCTATATACACGTTGGACCTTTTTATTTATACTTTAGTATGAAAGAAGACATGTTATGGAAGCAAAATAGGCAAAAAAATCTTAAAATTGACCAGTGTTTGAAAAAATTATGTTTTTGCTTGCAGTGTCTCGCCTTAAACAGAATTGGGGATATCTTGATAGAGAATGTATGAGGGAAGATGAGGGCATTGAGTCCAAATGCCGGCCTTTTATCGTGACACACATGGCTTCTCTGTGAGTGTCTGTCTTGTGTTTCCTCTTCTCCCTGTGAATCCATGGCAACAGCAGCGTGAATGGTCTATTCAGGACAGCCTCCACTATACAGCCGCTGCATATGGATCAGCTAAATGTTTATGCTGCTCCTTGCAAACACCTCTGACATCTCAGCTGTGTAGTGCAATGCCAACTATTTGGTTACTGATCATGATTGCTTGCTCCAAAAAAAAAAAATCAGAAAAAAAATTAAGAGTATTTTCAGGGGGTTTATTCATAGCCTACATGTAGTACAAGTGTATAGTGATGAAACTTTTTAGATGTAAACTCTATTTTTGTATGAATTCGGTTGAAATTCAAAGTAAAAAACATTGGTGGTTGAATACCATTTGTAAGGTTTAAATGAATAGTTCACTGCTCTATATTTCTTGAACACGGTGATACCAGTTGACAATGCAGGAACTCTTTCTTGAAGATTTTTGTGAATTATAAACCCTACTACGCCCAACACTTCCTCTTAACGTATGATTGTGAAATGCTGAAGTGTGTTTTTCTTTTTTTTTTCTTTTCAAATGATTGGCCATTGGAGGATACTTCTGGATGGATCACACTCCAGATGTTGTGTGCAAGGACTCTCGTGGTATGATGCTCTTTGGACAGTTCATTATGACACCAGAGAAAAACACACAAAATGTCATAACATTTTATTCATGTTGTTGAAAATAACTTAATTTACTGTTGCCTGTTATTGAATTTAGAGTGTGCACTCTAAACACTCTACATGCACTTGTTCTTGTTGTTTATATTCAAAAAGGTTGTCAATGCACAAACGTAGGCCTATGTCTGTGCTGAACTGATGTAGTCCTGTTTTTCACATAATAATTGACTTAGTGTTACTATTATTATCAGATAGATATTAACACAATGAAAAAAGAGTAAAACATTGTATTCTAGATTGCAGTTTTACTCTTTCCTATCTTGCCACCAATTATAAGGTCAAACAACTCTGATGATCTGCACATTTCTATTGCTTAGACACAATAGATTGTCTATTTAGTGTCTCTGTATATAGGCCCTAATGCTTTTCTTGCAAGGAAAAGTTTGGGGACCTCACTGCCATTCTGCGGGCGTCATGATGTGTGAGCAACACCAAATTTCCTGCGTTCACTCTTTTCTTCGGAAGCCAGAAGTGCTGGCTCGGCATTATGACACCTCTGCTATTAGGGATCAGCTCCTTTCACAGCATTCCGTTTTACATTGTGCAACAAGCTTACATCCTCTGCCAACAGAAATTGTGGATGTAAAAAAGGGAAACGATCACTTTGGTGCAAACTCCACCCAACAGATATATCGCACGTTCCTGACATATTCTGCCTGCAGGCTTCGATGCAGATCTTATTATTTTATAGGCTGTGATTTTAATTTGTCCGATTTTCTTGAGTCATTTTGCCTTTGCCTTGCACAAAGTAAAATGTTGGCGAAATAAGGATAATTGGGTCTTCAAATTTAGCTTAATTTGCCATCTTTTGCTATAGCATAACAGCTGGTATACGGGTATGAACTTGCAAATGAGATATTGATCTCAATGTGTTTTTCCTGATTAAATAAAGTATATATATATATATATGAAGACGCTCTTTGCCTAATCTACCTTTGTCTGGGAAACAGTTATAATAGGTCTAATAGGCTATGAAGTGGGACTCTACCACACACATGCATGCACAAATGTATAGGAATTTAAAAGGCCTGTTATGTGTTGTGGCATTTTGGCTGCAATGTGTGCCAAGATCATAAGTGTAGGTGAAAGGTCATTCATTTAAAACAATTTGTAATAAATAGTCTACCTGTAATATCTAGCAAAAGGCAAATTAAACAATTTGATCTATAAGAAAGAATGTGAAACATACCTAATAAGACCATATGAAACCACATTTTAATAAATTAAAGTTGAATAGGCCTATTTGAGGGGAAAAAATAAGTTGAATCAC
Source organism: Ammodytes marinus (assembly GCF_949987685.1). Classification (NCBI taxonomy): domain Eukaryota; kingdom Metazoa; phylum Chordata; class Actinopteri; order Uranoscopiformes; family Ammodytidae; genus Ammodytes; species Ammodytes marinus. The sequence continues at coordinate 27,738,087 of NC_137218.1, read as the reverse complement.
TAGCTTGAGTTCAGAGGGCTCTGATTGGCTGTGAAGAACAAGTGTACAACACGTAGGACTGACGTTAATTTACAAAGACGAATGATGTGGCAAAAATCAAAGGGCGAATAGAGAGAAGTAGTTCCAGTCTTATATTTGTTCTTGTGTACTTTTAAGGGGAAGTCTTGTGTTGCTCTTTTGTAATTTAATGAAAATATGAAACACTGTAAATTATCAAATTAAATAGTAATCATACAAGCCACAGTGCACTTAAAAAAAAAAAAAAAAAAAAAAAAAAAAAAAAGTGTGACTGCGTATTCATCCGCCTGCTTGAGCGCACTTCCATTTCCGGGATGTTTTCTCTGCTGACCAACCTCCACCGCCATTGCAGGTCTAGGGTAGTCGGTGTAGCGGCAGTCAGTCGTTAGCCAGGGGAAGCCCGTAAGCAAACAGGTTTGGGACGAATAACAAAAAGTACCAGCACACCGACAGCACCGTTTCCAAACGGCTTCGAATTATTTCATTTGGACTTAAGACTAGAAGCTCCCTGGCTGTCCCGGCTAGTATCCGAGAGAATAAGCCGTAGTTTGTGTTAGCAGTAGAAGAAACCGGAGGAGAGTGCGAGAGGAACCGCCATGGCTCAGATCCTGCCTATTCGCTTCCAGGAGCACCTGCAGGTATGTGGATGAATGGATGGTTCAATCGTTAGCTCATGGTTGTCTCTCAGCCGCAATCCCTGCGAGATGCTCTGTGGCTCCGGGGACTTTTCAAGAGCCCCAAGTTAAGGATTGCTAACAAGCTAAGTTAGCCTCTGAGAGCTATGCTAACTAGCTTGACAGGGTGGATGACGTTTATCTTAGTTAGCATCTAGCCCTCTTGCTAACACTTTGACCAGCAACCTCCTGTTTATAATATAAACCAGGAAAGTGTGCAATAGACGAACTGAGGTTAAACACGTTGATATTCAGTCAGGTTCAGATATGTTGTGTTAACCTTTTTCGGACGTAGGCTAATAGCGCCTTGGACACATAATCAGAAAAAGTATCGCTTTCTCGGAGTTGCACTGCTGTCTGTAAAGATGGTAACTGATAATGCTGCGATACGGATTGTTGTTTGAACATCTACAAATGTAAAAGTTGTTATTATTTTATAACCCCTGCTGGCATGGTTAAATTGCAATCTGTGCCTGGCTTACCATCACACACACAGTAACGTGTCAGCTGATTGGAAAGTGTAGACATGTCCTCACTTCTACAGTTCCCCCTATGTGTGTGTCAGTGGCGTTGACGTGTATAACATGCCTCGTCTTATAATATTTGAGAGTGATTTCCCGAGCTCAGGAGCATATCACGTTGTCCGGTTGTAGAAATGGTCATGTGATGTGTTGGCTTGTCCTACTACCCGTGTTGAATGACTTTGCTAAAGTTGGCTGAGGCTCAAAACGTTAGCTCTCAAATGACTTGTGCACCTGTGTGAGGCAAACAACTCCTTTGTGATACGGCAGTAATGAAGCTAGTACACTTACACTTATTTTTTTTTAAATACTAGACAAACAGGTGTTTTCCTTGATTGTGCAGCCTCTGTACTATCTGAACTGTGCTTGCTCCCTGGTTTTAAATGGCCGCACCTTTACTATAACCCCAATAAAAATGCCAGTCGCTCAGGTTGAGGAAGCGGAAACCTCGGTGGCTTTTTCCGATGCTTATGGATTCCGTCTGGAATTGCTGACTTTGTAAGACGTAATGAATAAATGATAGTGGCGTTTGGTGTGTCATTCGAGCTGCAAACGAGAAATGTAATCCTGGCTTCTACTACCTCTCTCCAAGTCTTTTTTTATTTGTTTTGTCACCACTGGCATGGTGGTCTGGTCAGCCTTATCAGACTGATGATCCAGCTTAATTGTAACAATGACAACTTACCTCCTGTGATTCAGGCTTTTCCTGTTGTTTCCTTTCATTTCTTAGAGACTCACCCTGCGTTCCACATCCCATACCTTTTCTTTTGACTTTTCTACACACACACTGAAGCATGCTGGTTTCCACAATGCAAAATGCTATTGGATGTATTAGGGTATGTTTGGCATCCTACATTTTTTTAAGGCATACTAAATAGCGTGGAGATATGGGTATTGTAACACAGGGTCTCAGCTCAACACTTAGTAATGATACCAGGGTTTTGACCCTGATCCCTGCATTGAGGTCAGGGTCAGTAGCATGGGACTTGATTGTTACTTTCAGTATCTGGCTCAGCAGGGAGGGTGAATGTTTGAATCCTGGCTGCTGTTCCTATTATTTTCTCATAATAAATACATTATATTATATACTAATAATGGTTAATGGTTACTGTGTTGGCCTATTGCAAGAGATTGTTTGTGTAGACTGAACTTCACAAAGCTATGCAAAGGCTATTGTGCACAGTAAGAATAAAATGATTGTGGTATGATTTGTGACTCTTTTGTTAAGTCCTCCTGGAGTGGGACTGCAAAGGGAGGATGTTACAGAAGTTTTATTACTGTGGGTTCTGTGCATTAAAAATGGAACTCATATTTTATTTTCAGCCTGACCCTACATCTTTGCAGGGAAAAGTGTACTGGTAGATTTTGAATAAACTGTTAGATTATTTCAAGGAAGGGTGGTTTAGACTCCTTGTCATTAAAACGTGTTTATCAATTTTGATGGTTGTATTTTTTTCTGACAGGAAATGCCATTCTTTGACAAGTGTTTTTTTTTCCTGATTTGTGTCATTGGCACGTCACAAGGTCATTGAGTCTAACCAATCAACTCCCTAGGGATCTCCAGCTCCTATCACTTATGCATGACTTGCATATGAGGTTTCATGCATGTTTCACAATTGGGCCGTGCGATATGACGATATAAAAAAACGTCCATCGTGTCATTTAATGCAATATCGGTTATTTCGTTGTGTTGCAAATCACACTCTTTAGGACACAAACTATACATGTAGCAAGCAGTTAATTTACTGTTAATTCAAACTGAACACTTCCTACAGCACAATACCAGAAATGTAGTGGTCGATTCCAGTGAAATTCAACTATTCTTGATACCTATTTCGATACCACAGTAAAAAAAAAAAAAAATCCCATGTACTTCAACATACACGTCTTTTGTTAAAATCATTTTAACATTATTAAAAAACAACATTGGCCTTCAAATATTTAAAACAAACAAACAGGCTACTGTCCTTGATTAGGCCTATTTCTTGCTGATATTGTTGGCTATGTGTGTGTTTGCTGATTTAGCTCAATTAATAAGAAAATAGTATAGTCTGCACACACACAATGTATTTACACACACAGACTGCAAGCAGTAGTTCAGATTAACTGACATGGTGATGACAAATAAAAAATCTGTCCTTAAATATTTATTTAAAAGTCTAATGTTTTATTTTGATGACAGATGACACAGACTTTTATTTTATTTACACAGATTACACATGAGGACGGCACCCTATGGTTAGCCTACGTTAGCCTTAACACAATAGAATTTAACCATGGCAACGTAACTAGTTGAATTCAAAGCAGTAGCTGTAGTAAAACGATAGTAACGTGTATTTTAGGATGAGAATAACACCAGATTGGTTGTTGTTAATGTAACTTTAACATGAACTGAAACTGACTCACCTTTAAATGATTTGAATGAATCTGGATGTTGGTCTTTTGAGGTGCTTCGCTAACTGTGAAATTCCCCCCGGTGTGTGTTTGGTTCGTCTCCACTTTGCTGCGTTGGTATCTACAGGCAGTCTGGATTCCTCGGTAGCAGCAGCAGTGCTCTTCTTCCCACTAGTCTAGGCAGAGCTGTCTCTTAGCTGCGGGTGTCGACATCTTCAACATGTAGTTGTTGTTGTCCCGTTAGCACGCGCACCTGTAGCCGTTCTTCCATTGGCATAACAGCAGACTAAAACACGTATAGACGTATATGCTGCCCCCGTCCACTCCAGAAGAATTGCACCTCCGGTACCTACGGTGACGTAAACGCGTTTTAAGAATTTTGGCATCGACTGATACCGTAAGTATCGGTTCCCGTGACATCCCTATTAACATTAAAAGCATTTAACTGGTGAAACGGGATTTTTTTTTTATTGCAGAAACCGGCACTTAGCGCTTCCTAGCACCACTGCGCTTCCGCCACTGGCAGCATATCTTCCGTGTGGTAAAGATATTTGGTCCCTGTGGTAGGGATGCACCGATCCACTATTTTTAGTTCCGATTCCGATATCTGGGTTTTGGATATCGTCCGATACCGATACTGTCCGATACGATATCATAATTATTCTACATTTCTTTGTTTGTTGGTATGTTATGTGAAAGGCTAGGAAGGCTTAAGCAATTCTTATTTAAAAGAGCAAGAAATATACACAAATGCATTGGGGCCGGCCCGAATAATTCGAATATCCAAAAACTTGTTTGTTAAGTTTGTATTCGAAGCTCAATTCAGTATTCCAAATATTAATTTTTTATTTATTTTATGTAATTTTTTTGCACAAGTATCTTAAACTGCAATATATGTTGTCAACAAATATTACTACTCAGATATACACGTTATAACAATTGTTAAAATATAAATGTAATGCTCATTTCAAATAAATTATCAAATTATTTGAACTTTGACCTACTTGGCCACCGTCCTTTCAAAGAGCAACCGGTGATACACCAGCTGTTGGCTACGTGACATTGTCAGAGCGAGGCAAACTAAAAGCGGCACCAAGCGCAGTAGGAAGACAGAGAGGGAGGAAGAATATCAGCATATGTGTTTCCCTTAACTTTATACCACAACATTAGCGTGATCTCGGAAGGGAAAGCAGTGCTCGGCGAAATGCTAACGTTAGCTTAGCTGTTTGTTTACATTCCCTATGCAGCGCTGCTATTGCAAATCAACAGTGACTGCCTTGCATCATAGGAATACGCGGCCAATTCCAATTCCTGCGCCTGCAACCTGGAACAAGCTCCAGCAGAGGCTGAAGCTGTCCAGTTTTATTTCTTTAGGGGATGTTAGACTGCTAGTAGGAAGGCTGTTGAGACAGTCCGTGGGGGTCTGCACTTGTACATAACTTAACTTGTACTTAACTTGTTCTTTGCCCTTTGTACTGCGTTATTTTACCGTTTGTGTTCTGTGTTGTGTCTCCTGTATGTTTAGTTAGTCTGTAACTTTGTGTTGCTGCTGATGCCTACCCGAACAGGTCTCTCTTGTAAATGAGACCCTAGGTCTCAATGAGATTTAAATAAAGGTTAATAAAAAAAAATAATAATAATGGATATATGTGGAAGCGATTACACCACGGCTCGTCTATTGGACTTGCATATTACATTTGCAGTAAAATAGCTACACAATGAACTGCATGGCGGGTTACTGAGCTTTGCTTGTGTTGTTATCTCTGTAAGTGTATTAACACTCCTCCAACAAAGTGTAGATTTGCTGCACGGTGTCTCCGCTGCACCATTACTTTGATCAGCGTAGACATGTTGTTTACAAGTGTCAAATTGCAGTGTGGGCTATCTACTAACCAAGTTTATTTTACCACTGATACTGTTAGTTTAACCTGATTGATTAATGTGGTTTCCCCCCTATATTGTGACCCCGCAAACAAGATTTCAAGATATTAATCAACATGTACAATAAAAAGCAATTGCACTGTACTATCAAATAGGTGAATATGTTATCATCTGGGATTAACATTTTCTTTTACAGGGTTCCCGCGGATCCTTAAAAAGTCTTAGTCTTAAATTCATAAATCTAAAAATAAGGCCATAATTAGCATTAAAAAGTCTGAAATCCATCTTTCAAAGGTCTTTTAAACAATTTTAACCCATGGTATGTAGGATTTTATGATTGTAATTGGTGTCAAATCTAAAAATAATACGTAACGTTTTTTTTAAATAAATTGCCGAATAGTTTAATGAGAGCGGAACCAACAAAACATTTGTTTGCGGCCGTGACTCAGAGCAGACACACGTGGCTCTGGTAGCAGTCGGCCCGCATCATGGGAAAGTGTAAATTCAACAAAATTTGGCTATCATTTCATATCAAGATATTAAAAATCTCAGTGGTTGCATGTTACATTTAACACAAGTCAAGTCACCACTTTGAGATGCATTTTATTTTTAGTATTATAAGTTGAAATTGAAGTAATGCTAATTAGTCTTTGGTTTTAGCTAACTTTTTTCAAAATGAAGCTTGGATTAGCTTTAGATATTTCTTGATTTAGTATAGGGAGACAATAATATACAGAGCCAGCTGTACATGCTCAACAGCTTGAAAGTGAGCATTTCCTCTCTAAGAGCTCTCTCGCTCAAACTTTGCAAATGCATCCGCTCAACTTGCATAGCTTGCAGTTTTATACATCATCCATTCATATAGTAAAGTGTAGTATCCAGTTAAATAACTTTTAATTGTAGAGGTGTCAAGTTACCTCACACAACATATTGTATGCACTAGTTTGCTCCATGTTGAACACTTATCCTAGCAAACTGAATATGTGAAAGATGAATTAATGACTTCCTCCTATTGCACAGGAGCTTTCCATCAGGAACCAATATCAATTCCAGATTGGTCCTTGATACCAGTGCATTCCTATATGATTTAATTCTTTGTTGACAAAGGCCTCCCTTGCAAATAATATTTAGTGAACAGAGTTTCCCCCAGAAAATGTCTTAGTCAAGGTGGTCACTGCCCAGGGTCATGGGAGGCGCGGCGCGGTGCCAATGCACAGTAAAGAAATAAACAACTGCTTATTTGAATACAGAAATACAACAGACACTGACCTTAAAGTTGTGCAATTTTGTTTGCTATGTGCAGGTACAAATGTTGTGCAAACATGCAGACAGTACAAAGCACAATTTAAAAAAAAAACTTCTACTGTTTTGGTGCAATACCATGCGGTAGTCAAGGCGGGGGGCTGGCGTTGCTAAGGCGGCCGCCTTAGCCTTAAAGCGCTGGGGGAAACACTGGTGAAGACGGTTTGCCAAAAAGTCGCTGTTTTGTGGAGGGAAAGCCTTTGGCTTAATAAATAGTACATTGCTTCAGCGCAGTAGTTCACATACAGATCCATAATGATATGTTATTGTTCATTTGACTTGATCTGGGTATGTAGATGTTTTTTAAGTATAAACAGTAATATGTGATGTTAACCAAACATGGCATCAGTTAGCTCAAAACCCCCACCAAGAACCTTGTTGTTACACGTGTAAAATCATTGTTTCCCACACACAGACTCTACTTGGGCGACCCTCTAATCAAATGTAGGCAGTACAGTGTTTCCCACAGGTTGAGAATGTACTTGTGGTGGTCAGGTGGCAGTGTGTATTTATTGATAAACAATGAGTCAATGATGTTAAATCATTTAGAAAGGCAAACCTATTTACATTAAACAAACCGGACTATAGGGTTGTGAGGTTTCCAATTTTTTATACCTTATTAAATCGTCCTCAAATTATACCCTGGTACACGGTATTACCTTTGTGAAATTACGTTGGCCGTTTTATAATTTCTTCTCTATTTACTACTTCTGCAGCAGCTGTAGCCTTTTTGTTTTAGGTTCCGGCTTAACACTTCATTTTATGAGATCACATTGAACTAATCACGATGAGCTAGGCTATCTCCCTGCCAAATTCTCATTTCAACCAACAGCGCTTGAACACATCACCATGTAACGTGCCATCTTTGTTCTCTTCTATTTATCCGAGAGGCTGTCAGTGACGCGCGTTGCCCTTTTTTGACAGGTTCTTTATCTGACAAATTAAGGGTATCTCTCACAGGAGTTCTGTTATCCGTCAGCTTCTTGGGCCGAACTGTAGTTAGTAGGGAGAGATGGTCTCTCTAAGAATGTCCTTGTTTTTGCTCGGCAAGGCTAACTAGCTTAAGCTGCCCGATCGACTTTGCAGGAATGAAGTAGCGAGACATATTGCGGTCGCATTACTGTCTTTACTTTGATCCGACGGTAGCCTACACGTAAACTGGATGAGGCTCTTTAACTCCAACGAACGCAACTGTAGCATATGGGTCCGCACACATAGCTGCACCACGATAACACTCACACTGACATTTTTTAAAAAAATGATTTTTTCTTTATTTATTGAAAATAATGGAATCCGGGTTTTATCTACCTGGACGGGTCTCAATTTTCCTGGGCTGGCCACCCAACTACAGCCTATGTGTGAAACAATGCAGTAGCCCTGTTTGCACCAAAATAACTAGTTCCCGGAACTAGGAACCTTTTGCAGGAACTACGTGGGTTTCCACCGCAAAGCCATTAACGCCACCGCAATCTCTCGCTACGTCATTCCTCTGCTAAGTTGATTGGGAAGCTAAAGCTGGTTAGCCCTGCAGCTACGAGCCAAAGCATGGACAATTGCTTAGAGAGACCAGCAACTCCCAACTACAGTTTAGGCCTAGAAGCTGAGGGATTACAGAACTCCTGTGAGTGATCTACCCATCATTTGTCAAATAAAAAACCTGTCAAAAAAGGGCAGCCTCTGGGATAAGTAGAAGAGAAAAAAACGGCACGGCACATGGTTATGTGTTCAAGTGCTGTTGGTTAAAATTAGCTTATTAGTTGGCTCATCATGATCAGTTAAATTTGATCTTGTAAAATATAGTGTTAGGCGAGAACTAAAACAAAAAGGCTATAGCTGCTGCTGAAGTAATACATAGAATAAATAAAACAGCCAACACCGTTTACACAACTGTAATACGGTGTTCCAGGGTATAATTTAAGCGCAATTTAAAGGTATCAAAGGGTACCGCCCAACCGTATAGTCTGGTTTGTTTGATATGTAAATAATCTAGAGGTGGGCATAGATTAATTTTTTTAATCTAGATTAATCTAGATTAATTTTGAAATTAATCTAGATTAATCTAGATTAAAATGGCTCATTTGAATTCATTCATAATATGTGTGTGCTCCTAAATAATGACTCAAAGTAAGTCTTTGAGAACGTGTTTCTCAAGCCAGGTGGCGCATCAGACCAGGGGCTCATCTCCTGTTTCCAACATGCATCACAAACTGCTTGAGGAAGCTGTTCTACTATGATAATTGGTGATGAAAATAAATAATGTTCAACAAGATGTACTTGTGTTTACAAACTGTTTATTCAGTTAAACATGAACTTTGAACTGTAGGCCATAAGAGGTAACGATGAATTGTTTAGGGCTGCAACTAACGATTATTTCAATAATCGATTAATCGGTCGATTATTTTTTCGATTAATCGATGAATCGGATAAAAAAAATAAACATTTGTAAATGCTGCATCTTTATTCAAAAACTGAACATTACTTCAAATTCACAGTGCACACTGAAGTGTCAAAACACCAGGTTATTGCTCCAACGTCCCGGAACTATTAAAAGTAATATTAAATGATAAAAAATTAATAATAAACTTAACTGGGATAACACAAAAAAAAACATACAATGTATGATATACATTTATACAGTATAAGGGATGTCCATGGTAAACCAGTCAACCGATAATATTTTTAACCGGTAAATACTAACGGTTAAAAAAATTAAATCATCTTAATTTCTCTCAGATGACAGTAGAGTTAATTTGTATTGATATTGATACCATTTTCAAGACTCCTTAACGATCCAAGTCTTTATTGATATCAAAATTGATAATTTTCTATTATTTTGTTGAAATAGAACTTGTATTATTGCTTTAATTGCTGATATGATCATAGCTCTAGATAGGACATGAAACAGGTCATAATTCCATTCCATCTTTACTATCTATTTTATCTTGCTGGGAAAACAAGTTTCGCCAAAATCTCAAATTTCTTTTTTTTTGTGTTGCATTTGAACACATCAATCATATTACTGAGCCGGCCTGAACACATCACAGTTGACATGTTTGCTACTTTTTTTAAGCTAACTAGCTTTATATCCTTCCGATTTTAACATGGATTTAAAATCTGGATCACTATTTTTAACTGACGGGACTTTCTACACCGTTCGGTTGTATGATTACTGCCGCTGCATTGAATGACTGTTGATGCGCCGATGCCGATTCTCCGAGCACGTCTGCACACCGTCTGCAGCAGCAGCTGACAGAGTTTTTTTGGACTAGACGGATACTGAGTTGATGGAGTTTTTTTTAACCCAAAGAAAGCAAAGGTACAACACTTTTATATAGGCCTGCAGTCCAGTGTTAGATATGACCAAAATACAAGCTGTGGCCGCTCACACTATAGCTTTCCCGCACGTGAAGCGAGCCTTCACGTGCGGAAGGGGGTTCACCCCGACGGCGAACAGCATCTCCCCTGAGCCGAACAGGAGGTGGAATTAAGAGATTAACGGCGATATTTTTTTTATCGCCCGATAAGAGTTTGGCGTTAACGCAGCCGTTAACGCCGTTATCGGCCCACCACTAAAATAATCTAAACATCAATTTGGTTTTACTACATTCTGGTCACTGTATCATCGGAACCCATCAGTTAACTTTGTACAGCACTTTGGTCAACTGATGTTTTTAAATGTGCTATAGAAATAACTTTGACTTTAAATTGCATGTTATTATAACTAAACGGAATAGAATGAAACACAGGACGCAAAAATGTATCCTCAAACACACTGTTTTGGAAGGTAAATGACAGCTATGAAAGTTCATTCAGATATATGTGGGTAGTTCTAAATAACACCTATGTGGTCTGAGAAAGGATTCAGTTCTCTAAATGTTATGAAATGATTGGACTCCAAATCTGGCAGTACTGACACTAAATGCATATAATTCCAGTTTATATACTCAGTTGTGTTTTATAATACATGTAATAGTTGGCGGCAGCACACACCTGTTCCCTTCCATTTTCCTGCTTTCCTGGTGGCAAGGACTTTAGTTTATTGTATCATGCTCTTTAAATGAAAAGGCTTGCATATTGCACTTTGAAGCCATGTTAGTAACAAACCAGCTGATATCTCGTGACTGGCTGGCTGGTGGGGGATACAGATGTACTTTGACAATCTGCAACACTGTCAAAATGTAAAGATAAAGGCTTTTTGCATTTCGGGAAAAATAGGAAACTGCAGTCCCCAAAAAGGAATCTGCAGGCTCCTCAAACTAGCTCAGCAGAAAGTTGCCTGTATAATGGAGATGGATGGGGTTGAGAAAAGGCCTGCACACACCCCTCTCCCTCCCCTTATCTAACGGTAAAGTAAAGGCAGCCCTCTTGCTCCTCACCCCTGGGCTTGGTCACATGTCCTCCCACCAGAGTCACATGGGCTTGGAGGAGGCAGCAGCCTGTTGTTTCAGTCCTGCTAGACAATGGCTCCCTGGTTTCCTGTTGTGGAGCAGTGCAGTCAAGTGCTGCAAGCCTCAGCACATTACAGAGCACATCCTTCCCTGCCCTGCCTTGAACTTTTACATGTTCTGGACACACACACACACACACACACACACACACACACACACACACACACACACACACACACGCGCAGGGCTTTTTGTCTGCTGAGCAAAATAGCAGACGGGTTCCATCAGCAGATGGGGTCATGCTCTGGGTCATTGGGAATAGTTCAAATCTGCTGGCTCATTCATTATCTCTTTAAGTCAGTAGCAAGCATCAGCTCAATTATATGACTTTCAGTGGGATTTCTTCTCAGATTGACTCAATTGAAAACTGGATGGAAAATTAGCAATAAAGCATCCTCACCAAGTCTGCATGATGTATCAGTTATTTGTATTTGGCAAGAGATGCATATAAATAATGGTATTGTTTTGGAGAACCATATCCAATGGTATCCTGTTTTATTGCACCAGTTGCAGTAAAGTCTTCAATGGCTAATGGGAAAATACAACAATGTTTAATTAGTTGTATGTAAAGGTGCACCGATTGGTTTTTGCCTTGATTGCCAGACTCTACCGAGAGTAGGGGTGTGCACGTGTACACGTGTACACGTGTAACCGTTTAGTAAATCATAACCGTTTAGGAAAAATCAATAAACGAAAACCGTTTTTTTTTTTTTTTTTCTTCAAATTTTAAAGTTTTTAAATATGTTCTGGAGACACGCGTTTATTGATTTTACATCACTAATAAACTAATTGGGGAGGATAAAAGCTAGTCTGCCGAGAATCTGTCTGTCCCTCGGCGAGTGTGTGTGAGTGAGTGTGTGAATCGGCGCACACACACACACACACACACACACACACACACACACACACACACACACACACACGGGGAGTCGCCGTGCTGGGACTCGACTCACAGCCATGGAAGAGTGATGAAAGATAACCTAAAGATTAAAGTTACCCGGTTGACGTGAACTACGCTCGTAAGTAGCCCGAACTTTATAACACCTGTTCAACATGCATTTAACGTGGACATGTAGAAAGCGATAGGCTATATTAATCAGGAAATGAATGAAGCGCGATTATGACGGCGAACGTGTGTGTGTGTGTGTGTGTACCATGGACCTATTATAAGAGGTGTGTAAACGAGCGTAGTTCATGTCAATTGTGTGTTTACAGGCGAACGAACGCGTATGTGTGTGTGTGTGTGTGTGTGCGCGCGCGCGCGCCTACAAGACGGCGGGGGCACGAGGACAATGACGTCACGGTTAACCGTGTACACGAAAAAAAAGGGGTCGTGTAACCGTTTACAATTTTTTGTAACCGTTCACACCCCTAACCGAGAGTATCGGCCGATACAATACATATCGTATTGTGCTAAAAATATCATATTGTGACATCTAGGGATGCACCGATCCACTATTTTTAGTTCAGATCCAATATCGGAAAATACCTATATCCAATATCATAATTATTCTACATTTCTTTGTTGGTGGTCATGTTATGTGTAAGGTCAGTAAGGCTTAAGCAACACAGACATTTAAAAGAGCAAGAAATATACACAAATGCATATAGGTTTATCTTCATACACTCACACAAAATAATCCCTCTCAATGTTCACTTCTGTCCCACTAGAATATGTGGTGGTGTGTTTATCTGCACAGTCCTCCTCTCTCTGACTGTATTTTACATAGTAACATTTGTTGGTATCGTTTTAATAAACAGAAGATAGAAGGTCTATCAGGTCTAAGCTCCAGCCAAGCTCCTCCCTGCTACTTCGCAGGGAGCACAGAGCAGAAGCCTCTCCACTTCCTTGACTGGAGTTAGCTTTGGTTAGCTCAGTGGTTTACACACTGATATGTACTGTTTGTCTAACTGGAAAGCGCAGCTCGCTCACTCTTTCATAGTTAAAATAATTTAGATTTCAAGAAAATATAAAATAAAAATCTGGGTTGTCAGTCCGATATCCGATACGTAGAGTCAAGCCATATCGGACCCGATATTCTATAGGATCGGCTCCATCCCTAGTTACATCCCTACTCACCAAGCAGTGTCTGTCTTTCTTTATTCCAAGGAACGGAGGTACCTCCATTCCTCGTAATGTCCTGTTTTACGAATACTTAAAATTGTGATTGAAAGAGCTTCCTGCTGTTCCCAGAGTAAATGACTGATGGTAGAGAGAGCTACAGTGTATCAATAGAGGAGAACCCTCCTCTGCCTCATACCTAGACACACACTTCAGTCTGCTTTACAGAAATTAGAGAAAAATTATTTCAAGAAAATGTCAAACGGACTATTCACACAGTCTCAACTCTCAGAAGCCCCTACATTGGATCTTCTGATATTGTGACATAGAAAGTGTGCAATCTTGGTTTTGAAGTGAAGTTTTTAGTAATTCCATTTCAAAGGAGATCGCAGGTTTTGAATCTTCGATCAAACAAACCGTTGCTAGCTATCACTGATAGCACATGTATTCTCTCTGGTCCCCCCGCTGTCTGGTGTTTGTATACATGTTGCCTTTGTAAACAAGGCTTCTGTACTGGACAATGGCAGTGATAAGAGGCACAAAGCTGCAATGACGTAACCGTATGATGTCACCCTCCACACAATAAAAAAATATATATTTGTCAAAGCTTGCTTCAGACCACTTTTCAGTTCTTTCTTTAGCTGGTAGTAATACTTGCTCTGTAAGGTCGTCTAATGGCAATGTCATCGAGAGGGAACCAGGTTACACACCAGTGAAAGAATGTGGGAGGGGCGGGACAGTGGGGAGGGTGTGTCCTGCCATTGATAAAGGTGTTTCCATTTGGTTTTAGCAGTTTCCTGGAACTGTGCTTTTTGTTTGCTGATTAGGATTCTACTGCGGCCAACTAATACAGTGGAGCTACACTGTATCGTTAGCAAGCCTTGAAATGCTCACTCACTCACTGTCTACGTGGGTAAATTATCCCTGGTCAAGCAGTCAGTATTACTTTACATTTTAAATAAAGAACACAGATCATGAAACTTTTAACATTTCCCTGTTCCCAGCTACTAATACTGTATCATTTTATCATAGTGATCAGTTATTCATGACCTTAGGCTATCATCAAAGTAAAGCTCCCTACAAAGAGGTTTTGTCACAGTTTTGCACACAACTTAATGCTGCTGTACTAATGTTTTAAATGTGTGGAGAATATGCACTGTTAAAGGCCACAGACTGGGCTTCAATGAAAGGATCTTTCAGTCTTGATAGGGAAAATCCAAAGACATTACACTGGTAGTTGATTGTTGCATTTAGTACTGCTTATTGCATAGCTTCAGGTGATGATACAAGACATTTTTTAATATGCAGCTGTAGTATATTTCTGATAGATTGCAAAAGACGGGGAAGTTGCAAAACATGGCGTATTTGAAATGTTTTTCGTAGTTTCATTTCCTTAAGACCTTACTTCACAACAGCATGTTCATTTGCAAGCTGACACTGAAGTTCTGAGTAATGATTGCATTTTTTGAATTTACTGTTCAGTGTTATAGGTCAAATTTGATCCACACTGATTTCATGTTACACTGCAGCGTTACCTGTATACCAGAGTGTGTCTTATCCGCCCACAGCCAGGTATTGCTGTGTCAGGGTTCTGTGTGAGGCAGGCAGGATGCCCTGGTTCCAAGCCTTGGCAGTATAAGCTGGACTGCAGAGCTTGGTGGTGTTATATGCTGCAAAGCATTTGGCCCAATGCCTCAGGGTTTTTATTGAGGTTAAACCTCTTTACGTCCTGTATCGCATTGTTTGTTCTGCTGGGACACCAGTTAGTCAGGGAAACCGCAACAATGCCTAACATCAGGTTTTTTTTACTGGCTCAGAATGGGGCTTTGGGGGGTGAATATGTGGACCGACTCTGTTGGGGTCGCAACTATGTGCAACACTAAAGATGAACGTCTGTGGATTTGAAGAGGGGTTTGGAGAGGGGAGTTTCTGTCCAGCTAAAGAGCATTTCAGTCAGCCGGTCACTCGCTAGTGTTACCATGGAGCTCACTGACTCTCAGACGAAATCACCTGAAGAACCTGTATTAAAGAACCTAATATTTAATTTTAATGTTTTAATTAGGCTATATTGTACTTTCACCCATTTAATTTTAATTGCTGCCACTCTTCATCACTGTGTAAATGTTTCAATTGTTTTTCTCTTGACGAAATGACGAAACAAAAAAACGTCCATTGTTTCATTTTATGCAATATCGTTTATTTCGTTATGTTGCCAATCCCACTCTTTAGGACACAAACTATACATGTAGCTCGCTGTTAAAGGTCACATATTATGCTAAATGCACTTTTTAAATGTGTTCTAACTAGAGGTGGGCATAGATTAATTTTTTTAATCTAGATTAATCTAGATTAATTTAGGAATTAATCTAGATTAATCTAGATTAAAATGGCTCATTTGAATTCCTTCATAATATGTCTGTGCTCCTAAATAATGACTCAAAGTAAGTCTTTGAGAACGTGTTTCTCAAGCCAGGTGGCGCATCAGACCAGGGGCTCATCTCCTGTTTCCAACATGCATCACAAACTGCTTGAGGAAGCTGTTCTACTATGATAATTGGAGATGAAAATAAATAATGTTCAACAAGATGTACTTGTGTTTACAAACTGTTAGGCAGGGCTCAACGCTAAGGTTTTTTTTCACTTGCCCTGACGGGCAAGTGGGTCTGAATTCTACTTGCCCGAAGTCAATTTTTACTGGCCCCTATACAATTTTTTTTATATTAGTCATGTTCAAATAATTGTTATATTTGCTTTTTATTGACAATGTATAAACAAATCATGGACAGTATTATAGATGAGTTAAGGGTCATACTGAAAGTGGAGGCTATAATTCAAATATTATTTGAGTTGGAACATTTGTAATTTTTTTGTTTCTAAACCTACAATAACTGCAAACAAGACATGTTTTATGCAAACAAAAATCATGTAAAGAACTTTAACAGCACCTATTTTTATTTGTTTTACCTTATTCCTTTTACAACAGCAATTCTTTAAAACTTATTTCTGCAAAAAAAAATTAGGCCTACAACAATCTGTTTTAAAGTTAAAGGCTATTATTTTAATGTGTGTAGGAGTGATTTGATTCAAAATCTAAAAATTTGGCTCAGGACAGGCTGTTTTGAACACTTTTCCAGTAGCTTACTTTTAAGCTTCCACTGCCTCATGGTATGTGAAGTCAGACACCTCTGGGTCATTTATTGAGATCTATGCAGGCTGTAGAGATGTTCCTCTGATAACTGTTGCTGATGTTTGTGTTGAACTGCACATTAACTGGTAGTAGGCTACTAGCAGCAGAGCTAACGTTAGCATCCTCGCTACTAGATTCACGTTGGGTGCATAATGCATTTAAAAAACGCGGATATTTTCGCTGCTTTTCAGACGGTCGGGGTAGACTTCACTCCATTTATAATGTACTCGTTGGCTTTTGGACTTTCTGTCACACCAACCTACTGCGTGTAGTTCTCTTCTCTAGCTCTCTAACTGGGTGTGTGTGCTCACCGGTGTTGTGCCGAGTCTGCTTGTGTATGTGTGTGTATCGGCAGTGGAGCCCCGCCCCCCCTTCACAAAACGGAGCAGAGAGGAGAGGAGAGATGCAACGTAGCAGACACTACGCGCACACAAATTAGCGTTAATGTAATAATTAGCACCAGTTAAATATGAAAATAGACCATATATAGATTACGTGTATTTGGCGATTCAAAAAAATTAAATAAAAAATATGACACACGGAAGGGGGTTCACCCCGACGGCGAACAGCCATCGGCCCTGGAGGGAACCATCTCCCCTGAGCCGAACAGGAGGTGGAATAAGAGATTAACGGCGATATTTTTTTTATCGCCGATAAGAGTCTGGCGTTAACGCATCACGTTAACGCCGATAACGGCCCACCACTAGTTCTAACATATCCATGGGTCCACGGTGTGCCTAGAGACTGCCAAAATATTTAAAAAAATAACAATCTCTCCTTTTCTCACTCTCCCCCTTTCTGAAACCCCCACCCCTCCCCCCCCAATATACTCCAGTCAGAATTCTCCTCGTTTCTGACCTCAAAAACTGGAAAGCCAGAAGCTTCCACTGTGCAGCCCACACCCCTATTTCTTATTGGTCCACGGCCCTGACAGGCAGAGGGCGAGGCGTATCTGGCTGCGCTTCCGGACAGGGGACGGGGGGAGCTCAAAGATTGTATATTTACGAGGGGAGCTGCAGCTCTTTTTAAAAAATAGGCCATTGTGAGATTAGCTGAACATCAGCATAGTACAATAAATTATCTGAAAGTTTTTTTCACCAAACAATTAAAGAAAAACGTATTAGAGACCACTAAGACCATATAATAGAACCGAAAAGTGTATAATATGGGAGCTTTAAGTTACTGTTTATTCAAACCGAAGATTTCCTACAGCGTAACTTCACATTAAAAGCCTTTAACTGGTGAAATGTGAGTAAACTTTGACTTTTATTTTGAAGCAGAAACACTAAGCACTTCCTAGTTCCTAGCCCCGCTGCGTTTCCATCACACTATTTCCGCCCGACCGCACCAGGCTTTTCTCGCTTGTGTGATAATCAAAGTTAATTTCGGACACTGAAACCTGTCGGTGTTTGCACCATGGAGAGAGGATCATATATACCCGCTGACAGAGTCGAGCCGGCGTTACCCAGGCAGCGCTAGACAGGCTCGCGGGGATAGCAGCCGAGCTAGCGGGGCAGTTCGGCTGCTATCCCCTCGGGCTGTCAAGCGCTGCCAGGCTCGCAGTGTAAAGTTCCAAGAATGCTCGGCTGCTCTCTCAGCGGTGAGAAGCTCCTGCGCTCCCCGGGGCGGTCACCCTCTCCGCGGGGTGAATTTACAAGTCGCCGCAGCCTCAGCTAAAGACAGAGGATAGCTCCATTAGGCTAACGAGCTAGTGGAATCCACCAATTCAGTCAATTCTGTGCCATGAAACCCCACACAGCCCAAAACTACTCAAATGTCACTTTTACATTTTTCTATTTTGTTGAATGCTTGAAAATTTGCGTTTGAATTAAAGCAGAAAATAATCAAATATGGGTCAATACTTTATTTGTTGAGAATTTAATTATTTATATGACATTTTTATATTTATTAATTGAATTTACAGAAAATATGCTATATCGTCAAATGTATCGAATATGAGATTTTGGTCATATCGCACAGCCCTATACGGAACCGGCGTTTTATCATTATAAAATCACTATTATAATATAAGGAATTAGGTTTTTCTTCCCTCAGTCTTCCCTGTGCCCAGCTTGATTTCCGTTTTAAGATGATTATCAGGACAGTTGTTACGTTCAAAGTTGCCTCCATGTAACAATGGTGCAACTAGTAGTGGTCCTGCCAAAATGCATCTGAAGTGTTTTGTAATATCATTGTCAGTCAGTCTTCCGCCCATGCTTGGAGAACTTGGCATTGGATTGTAGTCCTCCACCCAGCTCCGCTCTTGTGTACTAAGAGTTAGGCTTGGTGAGCTCATCTGCGGGCTGTGTTAGTGCCAAGCAGCTGACCAGTGTGTCTAAAGCCTTCCTACTGGACACTGTTGTTGTCTGCTCAGCAGCACCAGGCATTTCAATGGTTTCACTGTTGAAAAAAGTTACAACTGTAAAAATGTAAACTAAGTAACTGGGGCTCTCACCTGCAAAGTTTCATCTCTGCTTTTCCTTTGCCACAGACGTTTCTTAGTAATGACGTCTTCTCAAATTGGCAGCTTGTACGGAAGCTTGATTGATTGATATTTAACTAACATTTCTGAAGGCTGTATCACTATCTGTTCAACCTCTAACATACCTCCCTCGTCTTGATCCTCTTTCTCTTCACAGCTCCAAAACCTGGGGATCAATCCGGCCAACATAGGCTTCAGCACCCTCACCATGGAGTCAGATAAGTTCATCTGTATCCGGGAGAAGGTGGGCGAGCAGTCTCAGGTGGTGATCATTGACATGGCCGACCCTAACACGCCCATCCGGAGGCCCATCTCAGCTGACAGCGCCATCATGAACCCAGCCAGCAAAGTCATTGCACTTAAAGGTAAGGCACAGAGCACATTTCATCTAAACCAGTGTAGCAGTAACTAGAGGGAGAGAAATGGACAACATGATATTACTTAACACATTTGAACTTGACTAAACCCCAATAAGGTCGAAACAATATCCATTCAATAATTCCAGTAGTATTTCTAGATTATTTTCATCTATTTCTGTACATAAACATCCAGCTACTTTTAGTTTTCACTACAAACATTTGTCCTGTAAATATTCCAAATAGCATATTTTTATTCTTTTTGTCCAGCATCCATGATTGCTTTGACTTTTTGTTGTTTTTTGTTTTTGTCTTTTCTGTGTTCCTTTTTTTTTTCTTTTACTGCTTTCTTATGTGTTTGCAGACGGTGAGTTGAAATTTAACTACTTCATTGTGGAAGTTAAATCCTGTTTTCAAGAAATTATTGAATGATTCCTGTTCCGTATTGCCCCCTTTTTCAGTCAACAAATGAAGCTTTTTTGTCATTATATTGATATACAGCTGATCTGTCCACAATTGGGACACTTTAAAGTCAGTCTTTGCTCTAGTAAGTTAATGGCCTAGCTTTGCACATGTCTCATATTTCTTTATGCATTTCTGGATCATTCTTTGAGACAGGCTTCTCTCACACGTAGGCCATTGAAAATATCTCTTCGTAAACAGGATTTAGCTTTCACAGCCCTTATAGCTTGCTGGCATTCCATCATTTTTATTACATGTACAAGTGATTTTGAACCTGTTTTTACATGTGGTTAATACTGTGGGTTAAAAAATGATTTCACATTAATTCACATTTCTTCTCAATTTTCATTTTGAAAATCCATGTCTTCTTCCATCTGTGTGAAGTGGTAATTACCCAAACCCTGTTGTTTCACTTGTTTTCCTGCTTTATTTAATATAATAGTCAATTCATTTTAAAAACCTCTGAACAACTTGTAGTTCTCCATATCAAGAACTGAAGATAAGTGTTTGTTACCAACTACAAGAGAGCGTAGACTTAATGCACATACTAATGTTAGTGAGGGGAACCCTTCCTTTTATAAGAGGCCCCAAGAGTACACTTTGGATCATAAACTGGGAGGGTTGGTTGTCAGGGTGTGAAAAGTACAGAAGATACACAATAGGCGTATGTTTAGCTCCTGGCCACGTCCTTTATCCAAATATCGAAAATAACATCAGTTAAATGGCTGGTCTTATTTTTGGCTAAACGTTCACAGCCTAAAGCTATGAAATGAGTGGATGTATAAGGCCCCCCTTTTGTCTTTCAGATTTCCTTTTGAAATTTAATTTATAATTTGAATCGTTTCAAATTATCCTTACCCTATTTATTGTCATGACAAAAAAATATGTACCCCTATTCGTGTTAATTACTAACCCGGCTTGAATATATATTGATTCCAAGCAAAAGTGCCTTCTACACATAATTTAGTGGTAATGTTTGTTCATGAGGAGGTCATAACTTGTAGGGTGTCAGTTTTGTTGGGTTGCTGCCTGGACTGTTCATAGTAAAGATGAGTGATAGTGTGTGTCTTTCTGTCAAAACTGGCCCCTCCTCAGGTTTCTTTGCTGACTGTGCTCTCTGCTCAGGACGTTGTACAAAGTGCAGTTTAGAAATTGTGCCCTGAATTTTTATAGTTGTAGAGTTGTAGCTGACAAACATGTGACACACAGCCATGTAGCCTTATGTATTACTATCTCTGCATAGTTAAATGTTACACAGCAAACGCATACCTGAAAGGCTGGACAGTGTATGGGAGACTCCAGTTAAAGCCCCCCCCCCTCTTCCTCAGTGATTCTGCAGTGTAGGATCAGTGTAGTAGACCCCATTGATCTGTCCTGCTCAGTCAACCATAATGATGCTTCTCAGCCGACCTGATCATGTGACACAGTATCCAGCCTTAATCTATCCATGTAACCATGGCTGTGTCTTGATTCAGAGACCACGCACTTGGTAGGACGCAGTCTCGCGGTCTATGAAGGCTATAGCCTATGAAGGCCGATTTTAAGGCCGGTTTTAAGGCCAACGAGCCTTGTTAAACGAGACGGTCTCCGCAGGTCTCGGTTTACGAGCATTTCCGGTTTACGTAACAAGCCGTTACCTTGCGTGACGACTCGCCGCTCCTGTGCTGCCTAGCAACCCTGATTGCTGCCAACGGAGACAGCCCTGTCAACGGAGGAAAACATAAAAATAAGTTGTCTACCAGACGAAAAGAAAAAAAAGTACAAGAAAAAAAGAAAGGAAGATAAAAGTTAAGAAGATGGAGCAACACGTTGCTGTTTTGTTATTTTTTATTTTATTTTATGCAATCTCTGAAAAAAACGCAATGAATCTTGGGATATGTTGGGCCACGAAGGATACATCTGATGCAGCCTTCAAAACTGCTTCAAAACCGTGAAACGAAGGCTGCATTTCACGACCGCATATGAGGAGCCTTGCAAGAAGCCTTGCAAATGGGACAGCCTTTGCGCGCCGCTATGACGCAATCGGTCTTCAAATGCAGCCTACGAGGCCGGTTCCAAGACCGCAACCCCTGAATCAAGACACAGCCCATGTCTGAATGACGGACATAGTACACACACACACACACACCACACCACACCACACACACCTCCAACAGCTGATTCATGATTGAATTCAAATTTCCTTTGCTTGCTCTTTGAAAATGTTGGCTGCTGCTGGTGGCTCCATTTGCCACAATGCTTACTGTACTGGCAAA
The DNA here is from genome assembly GCF_949987685.1 of Ammodytes marinus. NCBI lineage: Eukaryota > Metazoa > Chordata > Actinopteri > Uranoscopiformes > Ammodytidae > Ammodytes > Ammodytes marinus. Next base: position 27,716,045 of record NC_137218.1, on the reverse strand, counting down.
ATGATCATGACTGTTGTGCTAACGCATTGGTCTTTGCTTTTTTCTTCTACTTTGTTGAAGAGTATTGAATAATGAGCAAACAAGGGAGTCACACTGCTTCATAATCAAGCTTTAGCTCACTAAATTAACCCTAACTAATGAACCCAAACGAATGCAGGTGAGTGAACATTCTTTGAACATTACAGTTTCTGATCTGTTATCAGGACACCACAAAACATATTAACCTTCAATTGTAGACAATCAATCATAATCATTATTGGAAACCTTTCCTGCGACTCTGGTCCTAAAGTCTTCTCCTAGCTCAATCCCCTCCCCCCCTAATTGTGCCTGTATGTATCTGTTTAACTGTCATCTTCCACTGTTTTCCATATTTGGCTCAGATGCAGATGTGTTTGCCTTCTTTGTGAGTTGTTTGTTGCCTCCACCCTCTGTCGGCTTTGTTTCTCTCAGTGAAAGCTGTTCATTTGTTGGGGTGGGCCACGTAGTCGGACATATCGATTCATGACATGTATACACTTTATTAATTAAACATCTTTCAAGAGCTACGGGCAGTAAAATAATACTGTTAAAAACTCTAAATAAATACTGTGCATCATATCTTATGACATATTTTTGTGCTCAAAAAACAGGTATGCAATGCATGTATTCAGTCACTTACACTCTCACAGACCATTAGGTGCATTGTTTTTGTCTTAGTTTGGTTTACTGTATTGTTCACTAAGTTGCATCTAGCATTAGACAATATTGCAGTTATTTTTTTCATATTGGCTGCCAATTCATAATGTATTGATAGAGTTTGGAACACTTAAATGTGCTTGCTGTGCCTGACACAATGACACTTTGTTTCGCCTCAAGAGGCCAAAATTCAATTCACCTGTTTAATTATTTCTCTGCCAGTTGTCTGGTTACACTTCAGATAGGACACACATTTCCGACTACAGCATGTATGGCATCCCCTTTCTATCAGTCATGGCGTCTTTGCTTGATGACCTCTATGCCATGACTACCAATATTTCAAATTTGAATCTTCCTTTCCAATTGAAATTTGCCATTTATTTTCCCGTGAGTGCACGTGAGGACACACTGTTGTCAGAAACTTTAACATATCTCTGGGGCCTGGGTCCTGCCCCCCCTTTCCCTCCCCTAATAGCCGCCAAAACCCTTCAGATCTTCAACATTGAGATGAAGAGCAAGATGAAGGCGCACACCATGACGGACGACGTTACCTTCTGGAAGTGGATCTCCCTTAACACTGTGGCGCTTGTGACTGACAACGCGGTGTACCACTGGAGCATGGAGGGGGACTCGCAGCCTGTCAAAGTCTTTGACCGCCACTCCAGCCTGGCAGGCTGCCAGATCATCAACTACCGCACAGACGCCAAGCAGAAATGGCTTCTGCTCATCGGCATCTCAGCCCAGGTAAACAATATTAAAGGGTATTCTTCTTCTTTTTTTTGTAGCGGGGAAGGTTGCTCTCATCTATAGAGAACACAGTCTTTTTAAATCCATAAGTAACCATGAACACACACATGCCCCTTTCCCACCAATGGGAACCAAGTGCCAGCTCCGGGCTGGTGCTGTGACCCCAGGGTTGCCGCGGATCTTGAAAAGCATTAAAAGTCATTAAATTTAAGTTTCAATATTCAAGGCCTTAAATGTCTTGAAAAGTCTGGAATTATTGGGTGGGCGGCATTAAATTTAATCAGGGGCAGAATTAATGAGCTTGCCTTATTTGTAGGCCTGTCACGATAACAATTTTTTCTGTGCGATTAATTGCCCCAGAAATTATTGCGATAAGCGATAATATTGCCGTTTTGAGACCATTTTCAACAAATATAATGATAATGGCATAATAATTATCATTATATGCAAGTAGGCCTACACCCTTTCGAAGATCAATAAACTTTCATTTTTAAAGAACACTGGAACTGGACGTCTGGAAGACATTTAAAATATCCAGAATAAATGAACAAAACAACCAAAAACAATAAATAAAATTGACTCAGTCTATTTGTTTTTTTCCCAAGCTGGGAAAACTGCATCGGGTGATTGTGTTTAAGGTGAAGATTCAGTGTGTGTTGTATTGGCGCGTTTGGTTGATATTAGAAAATGCTGTGCTCTCAGCAAGCGCATCATAATTGCGCAGGTCTGAGCAAGACGGCTCCTACTCAAAAAAGGCTATTGTTTTTAAACAAATGCGACATGTCGGCTCGCTCAGGTTAGTTGGTTCGCCCCGGCCGTTGGTTTTGAAGCCGATGTGCTACCACACGGCAGCTGTCGCGTTCGGCTTAGACACCAACTTATTATTCCTCCACATTTTTGTTTTCTTGCTCTCCTCCTCACGGGGCTCTCATGCTGCACTCTGTGTAACGCCAGGGCTCCGCCTCCCACACAGAGTCCATGCAAAAAGTGACTGACACGTGACAAGGTGGTTTACTCGTTGTGCCCTCAACTCGGCCTTAAAGGCAGCGCTGCAGGAAAGGCATCATTAACCATCACCGAATGCCCTAACCCTGCGCGCTGCCTTGAAGAATTCAGTTGGGGCAAAAAAAACACCAATCCCGGCGAGAGGACAGATACACCGGAGTAAAAACGTTTGATATCCAGTGTCTTTGATAGAGAGAGACACGAGGAAAACAAACAAGCAAATTATCGCAGCTGGCAAAAAATTATCGCTCATTTTAATTTATCGCGCAATTAATTGATTTATTGCATATCGCGACAGGCCTACTTATTTGTTTCTTTCTAGTTTTCTAGTTTAATTGTTAGATTTCTATGTTTTTATTTTATCGGTGTTTTATATACTTCAAAGATATTCGGCAAGTCCGACACCTACGCTAGAGGCAGTACGGCCGTGTGAGGCTGGGTACCGCGTTCAAAACGTAGAAGAAGAATGTGTGTTCCCTGCTTTCGAATTTGAAGTCGGCCGCGGTAGAGCAAAAAAGGAGAGAACGACGCGGCGAAATGCATGCCAAGCTATTATAAATTCAGTGAGAGGTGGAGGGAGGACGACAAATACCGTGGCTGGCTTTCACCCCGCGACCGCGACCACACGCTGCTTGTAGGTGCGCAACCACCCGCCCGCTGATGATATAGGTAGGCTACTGACGCAACTCACACAACACGTTGATTGTGTTTAGTAAACATTTTATTTATCTATATTTATAAATAGCTGCTCATCAGACGTTCATTCAACTCATTCAGGTCACTTTGACTTGGCGTGAGCTCATGGAGTGAGACGCGGGTCTCTATCTCACTGCTTTCTGTCACTTTCTTTCTCTCCACTCAGCACTCCCTTTCTGACAGCTAGATAAAAACTATTGCCGATCCTCCCATCAATCGCAGATAGTAGCCTACGTTTCCTTTGCCAATCGGTACAACCCTATTACCCGCGCTTTATTAACCTGAATGCCTGCAACAGTACTGTATGAAGAAAAAATTACTTTGCGCAAATTACCGCAGGTCTCGTGAGCATAGATGTAAATCTACATACAGGTGGCTAGGCCAACATACGATTTTGAAATTGCAAAAACCTCCCTTTACCTGTGGAACCAATTTTTAAATAGTTTCTCATAAGTTCTGAAAAAGAAAGTTAATGGACTAAGTTTGTTATTTATTGAATACGGAATTAAAATATGAACATTCGGATTATTCTTCCCCAAAAAATATCCCATTTTTAATTTAGCCTAATTAAAATATTGTATGCTGCACCTAACATATTTTCTAAATTGATTAAACTCTTCTTGTTACTCGATTAATCAGAAAATGTAAACCAATTGATACAGTTCTATAATTGGTTGAAAAGGTGGTAATGATGGGTTTTCAGGTTGCCTTTAAGCGCCAACGCGCCCGATCTGGCGCTTGGTCATTTTGTGTCAAAAAGTGGTTCAACGCGTCGCTTCGCAGCTAGTCTCGCTGCGATCAGAACCGACCCGACACAACAGCGATCATGTCCGCACAAAAACAACAACAACCCGGCCAACAATTGTGCCAAAAGACAAATAAACAGCAACTGAACGGAACAAATAGCCTTAAAACAGATTCACGCCACTCGGAAATGAACACAAACAGCAAGGCAGCACCATACCAAACACATTTACAGCAGCATTGTGTGCAGGGCAGTAGAAAATAAAGGCAACTAGCCTACATTACCCTACCTGGCTGTGACAGGGGACCGTGGCTGGCGTAGATATAAACACCGGTGCTTCGCTGTACTCGTTGTGAAAGTTTCCCGGACTAAGCCGTTATGTTTGGCTTCATTATATGGAGGTGGTGGCCGCACACAACCGGGTGAGTTAACTAATGCTATCCGACCGGCGCTAACTTGGTTTATCGGCTAATGCACAGCCGCACATATTCACTGAATTAACCAGGAAGCCCATTCTCCTGGTTCACTTTCCCCACTTTCCCCACGTCTTGTAACCCCGAGTGGCTTCATACAGCACCAGGCAGCCAGCCGTAAACACATTCCCTCCTCGGTGTTTGCCTGTGTTGTCCTCCGCCTCCGGTCCTCGTGTCTGTGACGTCGGGTCAAGCTCACCGCTGATTGGCCAACGCGGCTAAACGTCACGCAACGGAGCGTTGAAAGTTCAATTTTTTCATCTTTTTTCATGGCACGTTGACGCTTTGCTGGCGCGTTGACGCTTTGGTAACGCTTCCAAAGCGCCGCTTTGCCGTGGCCAACGGATCCTCGCGCCTAAACCAATGGTTCCCTATGCAAAAATAGGATTTTTCAACGCCGCCACCACACCCAACGCGCCCGCTGTGTTCTCACCTTTATACTATGTATTTGATGGTAAATGCAGGAGGACATTGTCTTCATTCAGACTGCTGAACATTTTTTATTTTCTGTAATTAGACAGCAGTTGTTAGCTAAAGTGCATTGAATATTTGTTAGTCAGATTTAATGCAACCCTTTACGGAGTATACTGTAGTTTAGTTTGTCGATTTCTGTTACCGCGGTATTGGTATTATTTTTTCATTTTAGAGGTCTTAAAAAGGTATTAAATGTCTTTAAATTTGAACTTTAAAAATGTGCAGATACCATGTGTGACCCATTCACCACTGGTTTCACTGGCACAAGTTTTGAACCGCTTCGTTTCACACCGGACAGAACCGGCAAGAGAGCAACATCATGACGTCACTGTAAACGTCTGTGTATGTCGCCCAACGTCGCTGCTCTCGTGGCTAACGCTAAAGCTAGCGCTAGCTTTAAGCACAACAACAGTGGCGGACACGTCTTATTTTTACACATGTTGCCTCTCACTTTGCTTTGTTAACCAAAGACGACCTATTGAGCATATTTTCACGGGTCGATTTGATCGCTACGTTTGGTAATTATGTTATGTTTACGTCTCGTAGTTGCGGTGTTTTTAAATATGGCAGGCATGAGGTTTGAGTTGGTCTGGTTGGTCAGGATAATCCATTCCCCGGCCCCTGACGTAGGCGGTTCGCATTTCCAGACCAGCTCAAACCTAGGCCTGCTCTGGCACCAGTTTTTCCAGCCCAGAGCCGGCTCTCTGGTGGTGGGAAACCAAAAAGACTGGTACGAACTGGGCACCAGCTCTGATCTAGCCCATCTGATCTAACAGTAGCTTTGCCTTTCGGCCTGTTCGGTCGGTCAGGTTGTATTTATACATATTTATGTCTATTGTTTTTGCTTCTTTTTTCACAGCAAAATCGTGTGGTGGGAGCCATGCAGCTGTACTCTGTTGACAGGAAGGTGTCTCAGCCCATCGAAGGCCATGCTGCCAGCTTTGCCCAGTTCAAGATGGAGGGCAACACAGAGGAGTCTACTCTGTTCTGCTTTGCTGTCAGAGGCCAGGCCGGAGGGAAGGTGACTGATCTAAATAACATCATCCAGGAAAACCAGTTAATATCCTCATTGCCATTCATGTATTGCAAACCCTGTCTTGTTTCTCACTCATGTTTGTCCCTTTGACACACAGTTGCACATCATTGAAGTGGGGACTCCGCCAACTGGCAACCAGCCCTTTCCAAAGAAAGCAGTGGATGTGTTCTTTCCTCCAGAAGCCCAGAACGACTTCCCCGTGGCCATGCAGGTGTGCAGCGCATTCCCATCATGACAACCCGCCTCAGACTTTAGAGTTTAAGTGAACGCATCATTTTGTTTGTATCGATCTAGAACACAATCCAGGGAGGTCAATAGGACAATAGGTCAGGCTGATGTTGAGTATAATACATCCAGCTATAACCTTTGTTGGACAACAAGACAAACTGCTTCAATGGGTTTTTCTGAGCTTACAGACAATACATTCAGTTCATTACCGTTTAAAGTTTTTTTCTTTCCTCATATTGGAATGAAATGTCTATTAGAGTGATAGCCCTTGCTCAAAGAAAAGCAGTAGAATGGTAAAGCAAAACAGTCTATTTAGGTTTGACGCTAAAATATTTCGTCTTTGTCGTTTTTTTTTGACAGATAAGCTCCAAGCAAGATGTGGTTTTCCTCATTACCAAATATGGCTACATTCACCTGTATGACTTGGAGACGGGCACCTGCATTTACATGAACCGCATCAGTGGAGAGACCATCTTTGTCACCGCTCCACACGAGGCCACCTCAGGCATCATCGGGGTCAACAGAAAGGGACAGGTAAGGATGTCAACCAGTGCTGAAGGAAATGAAATGGATGTTAAGCGTTAGCTGATGTTAGCTGCTCAGTCTCGTTAATGTGAAACCAAATATTATTCCTCAAAGCTATCGCACAGCCACAACGGAACCACAACTGTATTATGTATCCATGTTTGCTATCAGCTAGAACAAGTCCAGCATATTGACACAGGTGAATCAACAACAACGCCGTCAACAACAACAACAACTCCTTGTGCTGTCCTCATTGGGTGAGCTCAGACTGTGCCAGGAGGTATTATAAATAATCCAAGGTGTAGTGTTTCAACCAGCCAGAGGAGAGAGAGCTTCTGTCTTACTGCCTTTTGTAAAGCTGCACCATGGAGGAGAACAGGATCCATCCAGCTGATGAATAATGTTCCAGCCAGGCCACACACAACATGAATAATTGAGTGAAGAAAGGAAAGCTGATCTGAGCCACTGACGGATATCGTATGGCGGGGGCAGCAAAGAGCAGATGTGTGTGTGTGCACACATTACATGCACCAAACACACGCACGCACGAACGAATAGATAACTGGACACTGTCTTGGCCCTACCATGCGAGTTGAGTAGGTTGGTTACCGACAATATTGGTAACCTGATGCTTAGTAATACATCGATACAATACTTTTACTACACGTCTTTGATTGTGTGGAGAAAGTTTAACATTTTAGTCGAGATGTAGTTGAATATTTGTTGTGGTAAAGCAATACTTGGATTGAAAGTTAATGGTGAGGAAACAAATAATGTACGCCCACCAGGAAAAAGTTGTATCCCCTCCCACCCAATTGAAATAAACACACAGTGTGTGGAGTAAGTTTAAAAATAAATAAAAGTTTGAAAGAAGTAAACGGTGGGTTACCACAGAGATGTCCTGTCCTAACCCCACTCCAGGGCAAGTTGCAAATAAATTGGTGTGCACATAAACCTCCTGGTTTTAATAATTTTAAGGACAAATGCCTCATTTCCACCGAGTAGAGCGGGTCGGATCGGAGCGGTTCGGTCCGGGTAGTTTGGCTTTTCATTTGCCAAAAGTTGGGTAGGGTACGGTTTAAGCGCACCCAACCGCTCTGAGCCGCTCCAAATCTCAGTACTCCTCCGTAGGGGTACTAGCCGCCTGAAAGGGTGCCGAAAATGCGGAGCTACACACTGCCGTCATTTGATTGGCCGAAAGAATAATTTCCGCCATGTGTAGTCACCTCGGCAAGAGTCTTGTGTTTTGGCGAAAATGTGAGCACAGCACTGTTTATTGTGTGGTGTTTTTCCTCGTCAATAAATTAATCAGTTGGTTACACTGTGTCCCACTGCGTAGCTGCCGCAGCCAGCACTGTTCGCTCACTGTCTATGAGTTGCACCGAGCCGTCTCTGTGTGTTTACGCCATAGCCTAGATAAATACACGCTCACAACAACACGGGGGGAATAAATAAAAAAGCGGCTGGTTTGACCGAGCAAAAACGAGAGACAGCTGGCTTGACCACAGTTGGTCGAAAGAATCATTTCCGCCTTGAGTAGTCACCTCGGCTAGAGTGAAGAGAGTCGGTGTGTTTTGGCGAAAATGTGAGCGCGGCACTGTTTATTGTGTGGTGTTTTTCCTCGTCATTAAATGAATCAGTTGGCTACACTGTGTCCACTGCTACGATGTCACGAAGCTGCCGCAGCCAGCGCTGTTCGCTCACTGTCTCTATCAGTTGCACCGAGCCGTCTCTGTGCTTTCAACAACATAAATAATATGGGGGAATAAATAAAGAAGCGGCTGGTTTGACCATGCAAAAACAAGAGACCGCTGGCTTGACCACAGTTGTTCCACAGCCCGATAGTTTGACCCACATTCTGGCGGCGGCTATCGCAGTCCATCCTAAACCCCGCCCCACCAGTAAGGGTAGGGTCATAAACCCCGCCCCACCAGTAAGGGTAGGGTCATAAACCCCGTCCTACCAGTAAGGGTAGGGTCGGCGGTGGAAACAACACCGAGATTCTTAAAAGTGAGCTGTCCCGCTCTGAGCCGCTCCGACCCGACCCGCTCTACTCGGTGGAAATGAGGCATTAGTGTCTGGGAGCTACCATCTCCATGTCCATCTCTCCAGTACCATTGCTTCCACCCTGCCTAAACTGGTCCCTGTAGTTGTCATCAGGTTTGTTAATGGGAGCTAGGGATGTAGCACTGCCTATTTGTGTGTTTGAATCGTAGCATCAGGATCTCTGATACTGTGCTTCAGACCAGGCAGTGTCTATGTGCCAGACCTGGCCTGACATTGACAAGCACAGTTATCATCATGGCATATTTGTGCTGCACACAGAGCAGCCAGGGTCAAAGGAGGGAAAGCCACAGAGCAAGAGGGGGTGGAAAGGGCCCAACACCCAACGCATTCACATGATGTGAAGTGGGAGGCACAGCCTGGTGCCCTCAATCCTCTTAGTGCTGGTCCTCTCACCCAATCACAGCCTACACCTTATCTTCCATGTCATTAGCATGGCAGACCTGGGGTTTTACTATTTTGTGTGTGTCAGGGCCAGTGTTATCACTCGATACCACAGCTCATGTGTCATCTGACGCTTGGTGCTCTCTAGTAGCCAACGGTAGTTCTGGCAAGTTTCTGTCTTTTTTCCATCATACTCATGACTCTGTTTCTGTTTGTAATCTTTCCTGACTTCAATGTTAGCCTCCTCGGGTGGTGAAAAAAATCCATTCATGTAAAAAATCGGGCTTCCAATCTTCTGAGATTTTTGAACCGATTCATAATTTGCAAACATGGATTGGCACATAGCTGACTGGATTAGATCCTAAAATCCTCCATTGAATTGAATTTAATTGAGAAATCGATTCTGAATCGAAACCCTTACCCCAAGAATATAAATCTGAACGCATCATGGGATTCCAAAGATTCACAACCCTTCTCTTCTCTTTGGGCAGCAACCACACATACATACTGAGTATGACACAGGTCAACTTATGGACCTATTTATTTTTTCCTTTTCTATTTTTTTATTTCAACTCCCACCAATTAGTCCAGCCACGTTATAGTGCTTAAAGGAATACTTCACCCATACGGAACCAGCGTTCTATCATTATAAAATAACTATTATAATATAATGAATTAGGTTTTTCTTCCCTCAGTCTTCCCTTAGTCTTCCCTTGGCCCAGCTGTCCTGTTATTCCTGACCCTTACTGTGATGTCACAGTAAGGAAACTGTAGGGTTAGACAGTGAACCACTCTTTCTGCATTTTCTCAGGCTATGATCCGATTTCATTTTTTTTTGCACATTTATACTAAATAGGATATCCGAGTTCAATACACCTTCATATTCCAACCGGTGAAGTAGGCCTTTAAGTGACTCTGCTTTAGTGGCAGGAAGAATGAGGTCTCGTCCTCCGTGTTTAAAGCTGGGCCAGTGACCTGCTAGGCGTTTGTAGAGGGGCCAACACTGGCTGTCTTTCTCCTTGGGCCCCCCCTCCCCCTTTTCTCCATCCACGCTTCTCATTCAGCTCATTCTCCTCTCTCTCTGTGTGTTGGCAAACTGCTCACAACAGCCATGCGTTACACTGACCCACTAATGATACATTTGCATTCAGCAGCCATATCCCAAGGCTAGACAGCATTTAATGGAGTTTAATGCTACTGCCAACAGTTATGTTCAATTGAGCCAAGTGAGCAAGCGTCGCTGCCTGCTTACTCGGCTAAGGAATGTGTTGATCCCACTGCCATCTAGATGAAGAATAGAATAGTAACATTTTGTCATCATCATACAATGTACAACAAAATAAAAAACGTTATGTATGTACAACTTAAGACTATCCATGAATAGGTGGATTGTATTGGTCTAGCTTTACTTGGGAGCCTTGCTTAACATTGTGTGGTTGGGGGTTAGGGGGCAGTTCATATCAAAGAAGCACATGATAGGAAATATTTACAAAAAATAAGGTGACAGTGAATTGATTTTCAGTGCAGTTCAGTTCACCAGACGGCCTTATTTCTAAAGTAACTCAACCAACTACAGGAAAATACAATAGTTTATGAAATGTGGTGCTTTTAATCACATTTATTCAAACAAAAAGCCGACCAAATCTGGCAGCATGATTACAGTGTTACAATGACAATCTCTACTTTATGTACCTGCCTAACATTCTCTTATTTCCCCCCTGTAATCCAGGTGCTGTCTGTGTGCGTGGAAGAGGAGAACATCATCCCCTACATCACCAACGTGCTCCAGAACCCAGACCTCGCTCTCCGCCTGGCCGTCCGCAACAACCTCGCCGGCGGGGAAGAGCTCTTTGCTCGCAAGTTCAACAACCTGTTTGCTGCCGGCAACTACTCTGAGGCTGCCAAGGTTGCTGCCAACGCACCAAAGGTACTCATCCTGATAGCATGGGGTCAACTCTCTCCAGGGATTCCCCTAGAAGAGCTGTTTGGCATGGTGGTATTAGTGCTGCATCCTTTGGTGAAATTGTGATTCATAGTGGACAATATAATGCGATAAGCCATTGCGATCATTGATGGTGTCTCAATGTAAAACAAAAATGAGTTAGCATAGAAAATATAAAAAAAATAAAACTTGGATGTAAACTACCCTACTGTTTTCAAATTAACTTAAAAAATAAATAAAGTTTTTTTTATTTCCCACTTTGAAAATGAATAATGGGGTTCTGCCATGCCTGGAACACACTGGGGGGGAAACCCTGCTCTGACAGTCCCAACCAAAACACATCAAATGGAACAGTTGAATGACGTTGTTTTTGTCAGTTATTTTTTGATATGTCCTCTGACCTCCAGATGACCTTTCCCCCCCCTCTCTCAGGGTATCCTGCGAACCCCAGACACCATCCGCCGCTTCCAGAGTGTGCCTACCCAGCCGGGCCAGACCTCCCCCTTGCTGCAGTACTTTGGGATCCTCTTGGACCAGGGCCAGCTCAACAAGTTTGAGTCCCTGGAGCTGTGCAGGCCCGTCCTGCAGCAGGGCAGAAAGCAGCTTCTGGAGAAGTGGCTGAAGGAAGATAAGGTATTCCAGATAGACACTCCACTCACAGGAAGAGCTTCTGTTTGTTTACGCTACTGTTATCTCACATCTCATGAGACCCATCTGTTATGTAAGAACCTAGTGGAGTTTCCAATTGGAACTGTGCAACTGGGTAACTGGGTGGTTCTAAAAGCCTCCATCATAAACATCTGGGAATCAAGTCTGAGAATCTTGAATTATATATTTATTTTGTTATGCATCCGTGTACCATATATAATGTATCATATTTAATTGTGTAATCTTTGTGCTCAGTCTTTTTTTAGTGACTTACAGTATAAATAAAGGTTGACATTTTAAGGGGGAAGAAAAACCAAATAAATATGAGGCAAACTTTCTTTTTATAAAAGAATAATGTATGCTTGTGTTAAAATGGTGTTGAAATGCTTCCAATGCTGATGTGCCTTGTTTTCATCTGTTTCAGTTGGAGTGCTCAGAGGAACTGGGTGACCTGGTGAAGGCAGTGGATCCCACCCTGGCTCTGAGTGTCTACCTGAGGGCCAACGTGCCCAACAAAGTCATCCAGTGCTTTGCAGAGACCGGTCAGTTCCCCAAGATCGTCCTCTACGCCAAGAAGGTAAGTCTGTCTGGCTGAGATCTTAATTGAGCTCTCCCAGATGTGATCAAATTATGAAACGCATGGCCAACAAAAGGAAGATACGCATTATTTGAAATGCATTTCAACACAGAAAGCTTTTCAATAAAGGATATTGCAAATAATTAATGCAGAAGTTCAAAAGACGGTCCAAAACTTTGTTTGTAATAGATAGATGGATAAATACTTTATTGATCCGAAGGAAATTTCTGATATGTAGATGTAACAATTTTTCATTCCAGGTGGGCTACACTCCAGACTGGATCTTTCTGCTGAGGAATGTGATGCGGATCAACCCAGAACAAGGCTTGCAGTTTGCCCAGATGCTGGTCCAGGATGAAGAGCCCCTGGCTGATATCACCCAGGTAATGAAGTACTTCCAACTATATTGTAAATGTTTAGAACAAATGTAGTTTGGCTGTCTGCTGTGAGAGTGGAATAGGTGTCTGTTGGAGATGAGTTTGGAAAATAAATGGGGTTGTAGTCGTGGAGGATTACTCAATGAATAGAATGTTTGACATTAATACATAGTCTGCAGTCAAGCCCAACATTTCCTTGAAGTCTTGGACTGGGTCACATGACAGCTTAGATATCCTGTAGTATAAAGGAAATGCACCTCTTCCTCTGCTTCCTGGCTCTGCACTGACTCTGTCACCTGCTGACACAGCTCTCTGTGTTGTGAGTGTGCTGAACAAGATTTTATAGAATACAACATATTGCATCAGAGGCCTCCTTCATTCTTAGGAAGAGTAAATCCACAAACCAACATATGTGGTCCTTTTGTCTCATCTTAAGCCTGTTAAAGGAGTGTTATGCTATTGTTATGTATTAATAGCTACTGTAGTTGTATTTTGCATTGTTCATTTGACTTAGATTTTATTAGGAATGCACATGACTAGTGGGTTAAACGTTTGAAGGTCTGCTCCCTCACTGGTCGGATCCAGAAATACTAATCCATTACCAATGTATTTCCCAGCACTTGAAACAGTGCCCCTATCATAGTCTTTTTTTTTTATTTATCAATCAAGCCAACTTAAATGTCAAAAGGATAACTGACCATTGTGTTTGTTTTAAAGAGCTCACAAAGTTATAACCCTATTCTATATGAATTTCAACCGGATTATGAAAAATGCAAAGAGGCTTTACTATTTTTCTTCTCTTGGAGTAAAGAAGTCCCGGATCGCCATTCCGCTTCATACGTCCGTGATGTGTGTAAATCTGTGCGCTACGTCAGATAATGGGTCTGTTATTTTAGTAGCATTGAAGTTTGATTTAGTGAGCTGTCATGTTTTTGCTAATGTTCACTATCTTAGGTTACACAATGTGCAGCACATTACAACAGCATTTAGCCTACATTAACAGCTACAATTGTCTACAGTGTTTTTCTTGCTGAAAGACTAGTCGACTAGTCTAAATGAAAAAACTTTGTGTTTAAACGTTGGAGGTATCAGTTGCTACTTGAAGGGCTAGATTTAAGCAGCTCCGGCAGTATGCTCTCTTTTCCTGTTTGGTTTGAGTTGTGACCGGTGAATGTCTCTGTGTGTTCAGATCGTGGACGTCTTCATGGAGTACAACCTGATCCAGCAGTGCACCTCCTTCCTCCTGGACGCTCTGAAGAACAACAGGCCAGCAGAGGGACCGCTGCAGACTCGCCTGCTGGAGATGAACCTCATGCATGCTCCTCAGGTGGACACATCTACACATACTTTTTATTCTTTTTATTCTCTTCCTCAGTGTCTTTTTACCCTAGCACCTATTAATCTCGTTTGGTTTGTTGTGTGTATATATGAGTATGTGTATTTATCTTTTTGTATGTGTTTTTTTTTTTAAATTAGTATGTATTTATTTGATTGTACTTGCTCGTATGTATTTTGTTAAAGCACTTTGTAAACCATTGTTTTTAAAGGTGCTATATAAATAAAGATATTATTATATTGTTATTACTTCACTACAAGTCATCCACTCTGTAGAGCCGGTACACATGTGTTTCTAACCTTCTATCTCTGTTTCTTGTCATGGGGTGCAGGTCGCTGATGCCATCCTGGGAAACCAAATGTTCACAAACTACGACCGTGCCCACATCGCCCAGCTGTGTGAGAAGGCCGGCCTCCTCCAGAGGGCGCTGGAGCACTACACCGACCTGTATGACATCAAGCGCGCTGTGGTGCACACACACCTGCTCAACCCAGAGGTACGCAAATGCTATCGAAAATAAAAGTTACTTCTTGTTCTTGACAATCTCATACCCTGCGTTCCAAATCACATACTTTTTATTTTTACTACACTACATATTAAAGTACAGAAGAGTTTTAGGGCCACAGGAGAGAAAAAAAAAATCAGATAAGGAAGTTTTTTTTTCATTATGTCGAGAAATGTCAAGAATAAAGACGAATACTTCAAAATGCTATTGGAGTTAGTGAGGCATTTATGTATTTTCAGCATACTACACTTGACGTGCATGTATTGGGACCTCCTAAATCTATTTCTGGCATACTAAACAGTAGGGAAGTATGGGGATTGGAACGCAGGGATAGCTTATTGTGGAGTTGTTGATTAACTCGATGGTAGATATTGTGGGCCGTCCCATGATGGATGCTCATATTTCTCTGTTCTGCCCTCCAGTGGCTGGTGAACTACTTTGGCTCTCTGTCAGTGGAAGACTCTCTGGAATGCCTGAGGGCCATGCTGTCAGCAAACATCCGCCAGAACCTGCAGATCTGTGTCCAGGTGGCCTCCAAGTACCACGAGCAGCTCACCACACAGTCTCTGACTGAGCTCTTCGAGTCCTTCAAGAGCTTTGAAGGTGAGATTCAGACCCTTTGGACGTACTCACACTAGGCCCAGTTGCCCTGTAACGTGCCTAAGCAAGATTGCTCCCTCCTCCCCCATTGACCTGTACTCATACTGCTCCTTAAGATCCAGACCAAGGCACGATTGCTTCTTGCCATACGTCAGCACCTATATATGCGCACAGGTTTTGGATTTTGGGCCTATTTTAAATAATAAAATTATATTATTATTATATTATAATTTTTTTAAATATTTTCACAGAAACTAATTTTGTAGCAAACATTCGACTTCCACCGACCAACCAAATCTTCAGCAACACTTTCTACTTGCACATGTCGGCTCATTAGCATCTGTACCATGCCCAAGCACTAAGGGGGTAACAGCACACAAAAGTCACGGTCCGGCACGTACCTCTCCCAACTGTGCCAGAGCTGAGGAAGTGTTCCATGCTTGAGTACTGAACGGAGCACTCACACTGGTCAAACAAACCAGACTTTAGAGGCCAAACGTACTATGGCACGGTACAGATGGCCTAGTGTGAGTGCGCCCTTATTCTGGCATATGGTTTCTTTAATAATAGAATTTCTTTCCTTTTCTTTCTTTTGTGAAACACTGTCATGTTTAATCCAGACAATACACAGGCCGATAGACAATGACCAGTGTGATTCTCCTTAATATTCCCGTATCGAGGCCAAACACTGGATGTGGTCTTGAGTTACATTTTTGCAGCCATTCCCTCCTTCCCATGTACTCAGCTAGATGTCCCCTAAATATCCATTAAACAAGTTAGGCCAGGCCAGAGGCACGACAATCAATAGATTGTGCAGAATAGCTTGTAGCTGAAACAGTTTAGCTCCTGAAACCATTACTGGACTAATGAAGCATAGATGTTATGTAAGCTAATTGGAAAGCTGCATCCGTGGAGCTACATTTTAAATGTCCGCTATATCTTTACAGGGGCGTATTACTGGAACAGTAAAGCTGTCATTAGATTGTTAGAGATGCGGTTGTGAACCTCCATGTTTAAAGCCCAATGCATGTGACTGTGTGTCTCTCTCAGGTCTGTTCTACTTCCTGGGCTCCATCGTCAACTTCAGTCAGGACCCCGAGGTTCACTTCAAATACATCCAGGCCGCCTGCAAGACGGGCCAGATCAAAGAGGTGGAGAGGATCTGCAGAGAGAGCAACTGCTACGACCCAGAGCGCGTCAAGAACTTCCTAAAGGTAAAGCCCCAGTCAGTGCGTTTCCATGGGACAACTAGATTGGATTAAGACATATACCGAACTTGCCACTCGATGGACCGCGTCACTTGTCTGAGTATACATGGCCTTTCAAATATCGATAAATGGCGCTGTAGCCCTTTCAACAAGTGGTTATAGAACCACATCCGATTCCTTTCCGGCAGCAACACTACTATTTATTAAATCGTCTCCTTCCACTTCCTTATGAAATCCTCCGCAGGGATTCTCGAGCAAGCGCAGAACGAGAACTCCGAAATGAGATACGATCCCTGTAATAAAGCTGGGGTCTATATGATTTCTGATTGGTCAAAGTT
Source organism: Ammodytes marinus (assembly GCF_949987685.1). Taxonomy (NCBI): domain Eukaryota; kingdom Metazoa; phylum Chordata; class Actinopteri; order Uranoscopiformes; family Ammodytidae; genus Ammodytes; species Ammodytes marinus. The sequence goes on along the minus strand of NC_137218.1, from coordinate 27,699,462 downwards.
AACATGAGCTGTACACTTTGACCAATCAGAGCGAGGCTCCGATTCTCTGTTCTTATTGGCTGTTGGGACTGTCCATTCACTTTGGCACCGACTGTTGGTGTGTAGAGCATGTCAGGGAGGGGCCAAATAGAACAAGTGGAGCGGTTGAGGTATTTGGATTCGAATCTCTATCCCACCTGCTAGTTTCTCCCCAAATCATATACCCCAGCTTTAATGCAGATAGAATGCCGACTATGAACAAGTTATCTATGTGTTCTTATCCGACTTCGCCTGTCCGTTAATGTGCCGATTTGTGTGCGAAGTAGATTGGATAAAGGTTTTTACAAGTCCTGTTGAAGTCTTATTCGTTTATTTACCCGATTATGAGTCTGCATGTAAACACACTGACTAATGCAACACTGATATTTAACAGCTCTTCTCTGTCTTGACCTGCTCCTTTGGTCTCAGTCTCTACCTTATGTATTGTATCTCTTTGTAATCTATTTTCTTGCTTTTTTTCCCTTAAATGTTAGCTTTTGAAAATGTTACACGACTGTTTTAAGGCTTAGGTTTCGAGTGTTGCAAGTTTGAAATCCTCATATCCATTTGGTTTTTTAATTCATCATTCCTTGAAGTGTTTAATCGGTGTTTTAATTGTTAGACACTTTCTATAGATAAGCTTCACAGATGAACATGTTAACCCCTAACTATAGATAATAAAATCCCTGAAGATTCTTAGCAATGTGCCTTTATTGGTTAACAATGTTCAAAACAACCTTCCTGATGGCAGTACGTTATCTTTTGTGCTTTTGTCTTTTGGAATGGCAGGACATGTATGAGGTAAATCTATTCTTTCCCCACAGTACAGAACCCACCCCTTCTTTTTATTTTTTTGGCTTTCATCCCTACTCCTTCAGTTTAGGTCCCGGGATTGAAACCGTGATTTGTATGGAGGCGTGTATGCTTATACACCACCATCCATACAACCACTGTTGTGCAAACCAGTGCTCTCTGAACATTCCGTAGCACTAGTCATTCATTGGATGTGTTGTGCTGATGTTGAACAAGTTGGGGTCCCGTCCTCCCATATTTGAAGACATCAAAGGTGTCTGTGTTTACGTTGTGCATTCCCGTAAATAGTAGCCTGTAGTTGGTTCAGCATGTTGTTTGATGATATGGACGAGGTGCGCTCTCCCAGTCTGTTGGTCCTGTGTGTAGTGTGAATGGCAGCAGTGTTTCAGCACACCAGTGTATTGTGGTACAGAGAGAACTGATGTTGGTCTGGCTCTCTGCCTGCTGCTTTAGAACATTCAGGTGGAGTTCTGTGATTGTACTGTAAAACATAAACACACTTCAGTGTGATTTTATTTGTGTTATTTATTACCAAACCTTTATTCCCCACCCCCAATATTCTATTGTGTGCAATTTTTGATTGACATAAGGAGGAAATTATGGCTGAAACATAATCTTTAATATCAATTTTAGTACCATAGTACAATAATTCACCCATGGACAGTAGGGAAGTCCCAAATAATATATTATGAACTATGAAGCTTCAGTTTGAATTACCCATGATTAATTAAAGCTTCTCAGCTCTTAATAAAGTTAAAGGTGAAATAAGTGATATTTTGTTAATATACGTGTTAAATCACTCTATATTCATACAGCAATCACTTAAACAGTGTGTGCAGTTCATAACCCAGGTCTCCCAGTCATTCAGCTTTTCAGTAATTGCCAGTTAAAATTGAGTATCCCGCTCGTTTTTATCCAATCAGGAGACGGTGCGCTATAAAGAGGTGGGTCTCTGTGCCCGTGAATGATGACTCGCTGCTCTCCATCGCGGCACTATCTGATGAAGACGGCTATGTGTTCATGTGGTGGTGACGTAGGGATGAGGCGGGGGGGGGGGGACTGCTAACTATAGTCATTGACAGGAAGATGGCTAAAAGGACCAAATCACTTACTTCACCTTTAATAGCTGAGAATCTTTCATTAATACAGCAATACCAGCAGTGAAACAGATTAGTATTCTATGAAGAGAAATCCACTGCATAGGTTCCGAATCAGGGTTGGTTGATTTGTGTCTGTATATAGAAGTGTTATTTTGGTTGTGTCATCTTACTGAACGTGATGCCTTTTCTATTGTGTGACTGTCAGGAAGCCAAGCTGACCGACCAGCTGCCCCTCATCATCGTCTGTGACCGCTTTGACTTTGTCCACGACCTGGTCCTCTACCTGTACCGCAACAACCTGCAGAAGTACATTGAGATCTATGTCCAGAAGGTAAGCCCCTCACGTGCATTGGGACCATGGATTGTACCACATCTTTGTGTTACAGAAATAACAGGGGGGCCTGTGGGTTCTTAAAAGTACTCAAAAAAATATTGAATTTATTATTCCTAAATTAATATTACAATATTATTTATTATTTTGGATTTTGTTATTAAGAGTACACTCACTTCCCAAAGCTATTGTTACTGTGTATCAATCTGAGTATATTAATGTGGGTTTATAATACATGTATTTCATCAAAAGTACATCTTACATTTCAATTTTCCATTTTATCCTTCCTACTTTTGTCAGTACGGCCTTGACATTGGCAGTAAATTTCCTTACAAATGCCATTAAAAGGGTATTAAAAAGTCTTTAAATTCCCTGGGTGTACCCTGAATAAGTAAATGAGATGAATTGTTCTGGTTCTAAGATATTTTTAGCTATTTTAACCTTTATTTATTGACAGTTGAAGATTAGAAAATGGGGAGAGAGAGGGGGGATGACATGCAGTAAAGGTTCACGGGCCTGGATTCGTACCCCACAACAAGGCCTGAGCCAATATGGTATGCGCTCTACCCAACTACGCCACAATTGAGATGTATTGTTGAAATGTGTGTCTCAGGTGAATCCTAGCCGTCTGCCCGTGGTGATCGGCGGTCTGTTGGACGTGGACTGCTCAGAGGACGTCATCAAGAGCCTGATCCTGGTGGTGCGGGGACAGTTCTCTACCGATGAGCTGGTGGCCGAGGTGGAGAAGAGGAACAGGTGCTGCACTCTTCACCCTGCATGCTTCACACCATTACCGCTACACATTCACAATGAGAAAAAGTTGATTGTCAGGAGAGAGAATGTCCCTGACATTATTTTGCAGCTTTGTCTGGAACAACGGGAGGTTGCTATCTACCGACTTTTCTATGACCCAAATTTATCCGTCAAACATTTGATTCAGAAAATGTGTTGCTGCTTTGATTTTACGCTAGTTATATAAAGAATCAAACGTGTCAAATTGTTATTAGATTGTTGTCAGATTGCCTTTAGAAGTGGTCTGCGTTGTGTCAGAAATGTAGATAAAATATTTCTAAATAAACCACACAATTACAATTTTATTACATTTATTGCTAATTCTTTAAAGAGGTAATATAGGAAATATTTACGGGATAGTTGACTATGTTACATAGTCAGAGAAGACTGTGTTCAGCTTTGAAAGTATCTGACTTGTATTCTGTAGCTGTACAGTGGTAGTTGGAAGAGGAAAACATTTACTAATCAAAGGGAGTAACTAGGTATGACAGGTGTTTTTAAAATGAGATGTATCCATAGAATTCCTAATCTGAAGAGAAACCTGTAAACATACCAAGCCTCCGAAGCCCACTTTGAGAGTCTGAACTACCTAGTGCTCCACATAGGACTTGTCTTGTACTGTACCCCAGTGACATCCTCCCTTCTCTAACAGACTCAAGCTGCTGCTGCCCTGGCTGGAGTCCCGCATCCACGAAGGCTGCGAGGAGCCCGCTACCCACAATGCACTGGCAAAGATCTACATCGACAGCAACAACAACCCCGAGCGCTTCCTCCGGGAAAACCCCTTCTACGACAGCCGCGTGGTGGGCAAGTACTGTGAGAAGAGAGACCCCCACCTGGCCTGTGTGGCCTACGAGAGGGGACAGTGTGACCAGGAGCTCATCAATGTGAGGAGGAACTCTAGAACTGCTCTCACACACATATCTACATGTCTCTGTCAGCTCTCTTTTTATGTAGAACATTAAATGTGATTCTTGTCGTCGTATCAGGTCTGCAATGAGAACTCCCTCTTCAAGAGCTTGTCTCGCTACTTGGTCCGTCGCAAAGACCCCGAACTGTGGGCCGAGGTGCTGCTGGAGACCAACCCCTTCAGACGACCACTCATCGACCAGGTGCAGTGAACACACGAGCAGTCTGGTCTCCTGTGATGCCCCCCTGGCTGCTGCTCCTCTAACCCTCTGTCCCCTCTCTCTCAGGTGGTGCAGACAGCTCTGTCAGAGACCCAGGACCCAGAGGAGGTGTCGGTCACAGTCAAGGCCTTCATGACCGCAGACCTGCCCAACGAGCTCATTGAGCTGCTGGAGAAGATTGTGCTGGACAACTCTGTCTTCAGTGAACACAGGTGTGTGGAGCTGGAACAGTGTGTATGGATAGCTGTGTTCCCCCCGTCAGTCCATTCAGAATCCAATGAACAAACCTATGTCTTCTTCTCTTTCCATCAGAAACCTGCAGAACCTGCTGATCCTCACAGCCATCAAAGCCGACCGTACCCGTGTGATGGAATACATCAACAGGCTAGACAACTACGACGCTCCCGATATCGCTAACATTGCCATAAGCAACGAGCTCTTTGAGGAGGCCTTTGCCATCTTCAAGAAGTTTGATGTCAACACGTCTGCTGTGCAGGTGGGTCACTGGCTCTTAAACCAGCTAGCTGATACCTTATTAGCCGATGAGGTGTTGATCATCCAGGTTTATTTTGTTTGTGTTTTCTATAGGTGCTGATTGAGCATATTAGCAACCTGGACCGGGCCTATGAGTTTGCCGAGCGCTGCAATGAGCCGGCTGTGTGGAGCCAGCTGGCTAAGGCTCAGCTGCAGAAGGAACTGGTCAAAGAGGCCATCGACTCCTACATTAAAGCAGACGACCCCTCTGCATACATGGAGGTGGTGCAGGCTGCTGATAAGAGCGGTAAGCAGACGTGAAAGGTGTATATTTCATACAAGGCTGTGCTGTTCTGCTTCTGCCAATAAGGCTTTGAAGCTATGTTCCACGTCTACCAATAAGGCTTTGAAGCTATGTTCCACATCTACCAACAAAAGATTAAAGTAGATCTACACCAATAGCTCAACATTAGCGTCCATGTGTTCCAGGTAACTGGGAGGACTTGGTGAAGTTCCTTCAGATGGCTCGTAAGAAGGCCCGTGAGTCCTACGTGGAGACAGAGCTTATCTTTGCTTTGGCCAAAACCAATCGCCTCGCTGAGCTGGAGGAGTTTATCAATGGACCCAACAACGCTCACATCCAACAGGTTAGCCCCTGCTCACATAGAACTCTTTGTCAATAAGCTGTATACACTATATTTACAGTTATTCGTTCAAATACGTATTTTTTTTTGTATATTTTATTTAGGTTGGCGATCGCTGCTACGATGAGAAAATGTATGATGCCGCTAAGCTGCTATACAACAACGTGTCCAACTTTGGTCGTCTGGCCTCCACTCTGGTGCACCTGGGGGAGTACCAGGCCGCTGTGGACGGGGCCCGCAAGGCCAACAGCACCCGCACCTGGAAGGAGGTGTGCTTCGCCTGTGTGGATGGGAAGGAGTTCAGGCTGGCCCAGATGTGTGGGCTCCATATCGTGGTGCACGCTGACGAGCTAGAGGAGCTCATCAACTATTACCAAGTAAGAAGGGGAAGAGGGAGGCTATTTGTTTTGTGTGTGTGTCTGTGTTACGTTTGGTTTGTAACTAATGCCATGTTATTTCAATGAATGATATACACAGAGCTGTACACTACTTGCATTTGGTTTAACTTGTCATTTGAAGACATGCGACTTGAAGCTGAACTATGTTAGATTTTCATTTTTTTTTTTTTTTTTTATTAATTTTTCACAGGCATTTTGTCCACAAAAAACATTCCACTTAAATTTGACTGTGACTAGACAAGACTTCTCTACATACTATTGTAAGCCCCCCTACATTCGCACCACAATCACGCAGGTACTCAGGAATTCACATGAGATTGGAAAAGTATTACTTGGCGACAAAAAAAACGCTTTGGATAAATCTTCATGTAATAATTAAAAAATGGCAGAGCAGTTAATAAAGAGACCCCAAATTCCCTGTTATACATGGTTACATTGTACAGCTTTAAGCAACTCTTGGCTCTCTTCCATAAACACAAGTTGACCACCCAACACTCTCCCTCCTCTTGCCCCTGTTCAGGACCGTGGATACTTTGAGGAGCTGATCACCATGCTGGAGGCGGCGCTGGGCTTGGAGCGCGCCCACATGGGGATGTTCACCGAGCTGGCCATCCTCTACTCCAAGTTCAAGCCCCAGAAGATGAGGGAGCACCTGGAGCTCTTCTGGTCCAGGGTCAACATCCCCAAGGTGCTGAGGGCAGCGGAGCAGGCTCACCTCTGGGCCGAGCTGGTCTTCCTCTACGACAAGTACGAGGAGTTTGACAACGCCATCATCACAATGATGAACCACCCCACAGACGCCTGGAAGGAGGGCCAGTTCAAAGACATCATCACCAAGGTACACACTTTGATGTCATCTCAAAACTAAAGAGTGGGTTTTTTTTTTCACAAAATATATTTATTTACATTTTGTCTTTTTTATAACACACACAAACAATTACCTGTACCATCACAACAAGGACACGAACCACAAAAAAATAAACAGAAAAAAATGAATAAAAGGTACATTTATCTCATGTTCACGTAGCTCCCAGAGCTTGACAAATTCCTTCCGCTTGCCCTTTGCAATATAAGTCAACCTTTCATGTCCATTTGTTTAGAATCATTTATATTCTTCTGTCTTGTTTTTATGTGGATTTTTCCCGATAAAGAACACAAGGGTCCTCATTGACCTTTGGGTTATCAACTGAAATGTCTTCTTTATTGCCTCAAATTGTGATTCCATGTTTGTTTGTTTTTTTTTTGTTTTTTTTTTCAAATGATACTTTTCTTTATTTTCCAAATATCATAATCATCACAACAACCAATCAACATTATTAAAGGAGCTCCAACATTGTCTGCAGGATCTGCCCAATGCTGCATTTTATAATCAAAGTAAACTATGAAAACAAAACAAATTGAATATAAATAAAAGAGAAAGGAAAAAGCAATCAATATATTTGTAACACATACGAGGGGTTAGAGGTGGGAAGCGGGATGTCATAATACAAGCACAAGTTTATCTTTAATTCAACGGTTAAGTCACGGTTTCAGGCCTACTAGTTGTCTGCCTTTTAAAGAGGTATTATCAGTGTATCCCTAGTCCAATCTAGGAAAGAACAGGACCCGTTTGACCAGTTCAACTACCTTAGACCATCATATAGTTCTACTAAGTTGTAGGGGTGGGAATCTCTTGGCACCTCACGATCCGATTCCGAGGTCAACGATTCGATTCAAAATCCATTCTCGATGCAATTTTTTTTTACGTACATACCTATTTGTGATTTTCAAAAAATATGGAAGTATTTAAAAACTAAACCGATTCAGTTTAATTTTCTTTCTACTCTTGTGAATCATGTTTCTATAGGATTTCTATTCTATTATTTTCTGTTATTTCAACACATTGTGCAAAAAGCATGGCTTGGAATTCAGCTCTCATGCAAAAAACGTAAACAGACAAAGCCAGTGCAGGTCATATGGGTTTGCTGCTCTCTGCCCTTTTGTCGCCAGTTTTAACAACTCGCACTTGTGTGGTGTGCATGAGCAGTGGCGCAGGAAATACTAATATTAAATACTAGTTAAAAAAAATATATATATATTTTAATAAATCGATTATTAACTTTTATGAATCGATTCGGAATCGCTCGAGAGAGAATCGCGATTAATCGGAAAATCGATTATTTTTCCCACCCCTACTAAGTTGATGGTGGCCTTTGAGATTTTATGATTTCTGAAATAGAATACTACTGATAAGGCTTTTACATTGCACCGTATTCTCTGATCCAGTGCAAATGACTTGAAATGATTTAAGACTTGTCTTTCCCCTCTGCCCCCTGTGTAGGTGGCCAATGTGGAGCTGTACTACAAAGCCACCCAGTTCTATCTGGAGTTTAAGCCCTTGTTACTGAATGATTTGCTCATAGTGCTTTCTCCAAGACTGGACCACTCCCGTGCCGTCAACTTCTTCAGCAAGGTACACCTCAATGAGCTATGTGTTGCATGATCACTCATTACGATGGAGAAGGAGTGTGGTAGATGAAATGCATTTCCATCCACCTATTATTACCCTCATTCAGTATTTTGTCAAAATATTGCAAATACGTTTTTGATGGTTGGCTGAAAGGTTGGTGTATCGACCAAGTGCAATGGAAACTCAATGTTACAAACAGAAATGCCATATGTCTTCAGTTTATTTCCACATACTGTTCCATTGTTTGGGTTTTGACTCATCTCTCATGACTGCTGAAATTGGCACCAACTTATTAACAGTAGTGAATGGGAACGTGCATGTATTGGAATTTCTTTTGCGTATTTCCCTGGAAATTCAGTTAAAATGTATGAAATGTGAAGTTGCTGAGTGAGATACTGATTGTACATTTGTGTGCACAGGTGAAACAGCTGCCTCTGGTCAAACCCTACCTGCGCTCAGTACAGAACCACAACAACAAGCCAGTCAATGAAGCACTTAACAACCTCTTCATCACAGAGGAAGACTATCAGGTGAGAGCGTTGGACCCTTCTGATGGTTTTTGGTTAAATCCTTTGATTTACAGACGTCCTTATTCTTTGATGTATGTTTCTCTCGTCAGGCACTGAGGACATCAATAGATGCCTACGACAACTTTGACAACATCTCCCTGGCCCAGCGCCTTGAGAAGCACGAGCTGATTGAGTTCAGGAGAATCGCCGCGTACCTCTTCAAGGGCAACAACCGCTGGAAACAGAGTGTGGAGCTGTGCAAGAAGGACAAGCTCTATAAGGTGCTTTTTGAACATTCACCCTTTTGACCTTTGCCTCGTTTCCACCGAGCAGCACAGTTCGGTTTGGCACGGTTCAGGTATATACACTCTATGGTTCAGAGCTGTTGAACGGCTCACTATGGTGACATCATATCAGTGGTACACAGTGTAGCCTGCTGATTAATTCAATGAAGAGGAAAAACACCACACAGTAAAACAAAGAGCTGTGCGCCAACATTACTCTTTTAACACAATTCCTCTTCACTATTGCAGAGGTGAATACACACAGCGGTTTATCTCTTGCACAGAAATGATTATTCTGTGTACCAATTAACAGACTGCAGTGTAGCTCCACCCTTTTGGGACCCTTTGGGACGGCTTTGTACCCCAAAGAAAGGCTGACAAAAAAAAGTGCGGACTAGCTCACTTATTTTGGAACCCTTTTCAACTTATTGAAAGTGGAAACGCTAATGAATGTGTGCTGAGCCGTACTGCACCTCGGCGTGTGAAAATGCATACGTTTGTGAATCAATGCTAAGGTGGCCTTAGCCGAGCTGTGAACCTGTGTTTGTTTGTATGTGTGTGTGTGGTGCAGGATGCCATGCAGTATGCGTCAGAGTCTAAGGACATAGAGCTGGCAGAGGAGCTGCTGGCCTGGTTCCTCCAGGAGGACAAGAGGGAGTGTTTCGCCGCCTGCCTCTTCACCTGCTACGACCTGCTGAGGCCTGACGTGGTGCTGGAGACCGCCTGGAGGCACAACATCATGGACTTCTCTATGCCATACTTCATCCAGGTCATGAGGGAGTACCTCAGCAAGGTGGGTCAAGTCAACCTAGCTATCACAATAAGCTTTGTCAGGCCTGAATCAGTTATTTGAACTGCTATATCATTTGATTTGGGAAACACATTATCATCCTCTTAGTTTTTTTTGTTAAACGATCACAATTGTCAGTATTCAGTGAAAGACTTACTCAGAGGGAAATCTTTTTTTTTTTTTATATATAATGTTGTTCTCCTGTGCTGCACCTCTTCTCTTCCAGGTTGATGCAGTTAAGGATCAGGTGAAAGCTAAATGCTCTGTTTGTGATCTAAAAGTATTTAACTTCAGAAGACAATGCAGCCTTGAGTGTGCATGCTGTCAGCTACACTTCAACACGGTCACTGAGAAATATTGAAATTGTAGTTGTTGGGGAATCTCTACAACTTTTACGTCTAGAAGAAGAAAATTAAACTGTAGCCAATGGACAGGGGTGGATAATTAGCGTTATGCACTTCTTGACTTCTAGCATTTAACTGCATGCCATCATCACAAGAAAAAAACAGTATGTCTGCGAGGGAACCACTGAGTACAACACATTAATCCTCAACATGTTAAACTAGTCAAGAAACAGTAGGTCCAGCAAATACATAGGTCAATAATATACAATAAGGGATAAGGTGATATTATAGGGCAGAAATACTAAGAGAAAATGTAATGCAACAATCTTGCAGTGAGGAAAAAGCATTGTAAACAGATGATCTGAACATGAGATGCATGCTGTGCCAGTTGTTAAGGGACCATAGTTTGCCCTCCTGTCAATGCCCTGTTGAAACACTTTAACCCAGCAGACTGCTAAACACATGAATCAATGGGGAGTCTGTAGGAGACATTTGAGCTTCAATTGTGGCTGAAACATCCGTTTTACCTTCTGAATCCTCCATCATTTTGGAGCAGTGGAGACGCTACAACAAAGTATATGAAGTTCTCGAAGTTAACTTAAACGTGCACAGATATGGACACTGCACAGTACGCAGCTGTATGTGTGTTGTTGAAGGTGGTTGTGTTTAGATGTATTGGCTGGTCATTGGGATAAAGCATGCGTGGAGACGTCTCTTTGCTGATTGATGGCATCAGGCTGTTGGTTGTGCCTGGCTTCTTGGTGTGAGATTCACCTCAATACTGCAGCCTGCTCCTCACTGCTACCCCTACAGCATGGGACTGCGTGTGTTTCCACTAGCTCTGGCTGGGTGGACATGTGTGCAGAGAAATGAATTAAAACAGAGCCACTGATTTTCTGAAGTAGCATGGAGAAAGGGAATGATAAAAGCGTTTTATATATGATGTGGAAGTGTACTGCTTACATTTAACTACTAGAAATAAACTGCTTCCTCCCCAAGGACCTGACATGTACATTGTGCTTATTGCTGCTTCTGACTCGCTGCCTGAAGAAGGGATTTCTTTAGAATATGCTCATTATTACAGTAAATCAGTAGTTTTTTGCTAAACAATTGTTCGCAACAGTAGAAGTCAGTGCGTACTGTGTAAAGCGCTAAAGGAAATGATTTCAAATGCCTGGCATTGTTCCTGACAGGTTTGTTTTGTTTTGCTACTGGATGAAATGTGTGGCGGCAAACTTTACGATCCTTCTTGTCAACAGATTAGGAATGTGTATGTACCTGTTTTTAACCCTGTTTTGTTTTGTTTTGTTTTGTTTTGTTTAGTATGTGTTTTACTCATGAGGTGTTGTGGCTGTGTTCTAAATGTCCTGATTTCTTTGCCTTGCAGGTAGATAAACTAGAAAGCTCCGAATCCCTAAGGAAAGAAGAGGAGCAGGCAACAGAGACGCAACCCATCGTCTATGGTAAGAGTCTTCTCATTCATTCAAATACCAGGCAATTTATCAGAATGAATTAAAGCCCCTGTAAACTTAGAAATATGAAACATGCAGTAACAGGTTTGACCACTTGATGGCAGCAGAAAGGAGCTGTTAACACAACATTGACACTCCATCACCTTCTAATGCCTACCACACACTAGAGCACTCTAAAATGACTAGAGATTGACTAGCCTGGTCCTACCAGACCATCGTACTTCATTTCATTTGTACAGAAGGTCTGGAATCGCTCAATTGACAAACATTCACTCACTTGAAGGCGGGTGTCTGTTGAAGTTTAAAACTATTGGATCTTCCCAGTGCCAATCTGGATCTGCCAACCAATCGCGTAACATTTGGTCGTGACGTATTTCATGCGCCGGCTTCTGAGCCACTGGCAGAAATCTGGCTGGATAGAACCCATTAATATACCGCAGTCCCAGACTGATTACTGAAGGGAAATGAAAATTTAGCGGAAGCATGTAGGCGGGCGGTGCCAGGCTAGAGATTGTCTTCAGATGTGAGAGGGTGTCAATCAACTCAAACCTGAAGACAATGAGTCATTAGTTCAGAGTTTTTCTGTCACAGACTGAGATTTTCCAAAGACATTGGGTCTCATATTGCAAGACTACATCTAGATTCCTTTTGAGATTATGATTATTTCCATATTTTAGCAGGTAAAATGCACTGGGTGGACTTCATTAAGTAAATATTAAGGATAGGCCTATGCCATTATCACGTTCAAAACTGCAAACGCATTTGTGATTATTGAATTTAAAAAGTTAATTCAATATTGTTGAGTCCACATCCTGGTTTATTTGCTGATAATGTCCCCTAATAACTCTACCTCATAGTCATAACCCTAAATGTGACGGTTAAGTGTTAAGGTTGCGTGGTTGTCAGCCTGGTTTTTCAGCCGTGTCTGCCAGGTAAAAGTGTCCGGAAATAGTGCCTCACAGGCGGACACAGGTTGCGACAAAATGCCGCTCCTCCTGCGTCATGTTTGGTGCTAGAGAGAGCGCACCCATTGGTTGTTGACAGTGTTCACATCATTTAACTTCCCTATTTGCATGAGCCAACCCCTCAAAACGATCATATCAAATCTGTTTGATATTGTCTGAACGTCAAGACGGGAAGAATACTGACTGAAATGGGGTCAGATGACCACCTCACACCAACCGACTGAGATTACCCGGGTCATTCTCTGCATGAAATTCCCCTCTGCCCCATTTCATCTGTCTATCCAAAACTGTCAAATAAAATAAAAATGCCCCCCCCAAAAAAAGTTTCTGTTTATGTGTTGCAGGCACACCCCAGCTGATGTTGACAGCCGGCCCCAGCGTCCCCGTGGCCCCTCAGCAAGCTTATGGCTACGGCTACCAGGCGCCTGCAGGGTTCAATCCACCAGCCCCTCAGCCAGGCTTTGGCTATGGCATGTAAAGACCAGCCCTAGCCCCAGCCTCTACACAATGCAGGCTGGAGCTACCATCCATCCATCTCCCATTGTCCTTCACCAGACCAGTACTGTGTCTCTCTGCAGGGAGTAGACACAGACAAAACATCCTTTTTGCTTCTTTTTATTTTATTTTACTTCCCCCCCCCCTCCCCTTTTAAACTGTCATGAAGGACTCAGTTTTATTTCTATTGTCAAAGAAAAAAAAAGATTGCATCACAAAGATTGATTTTTCTCACATTCCGTATTGACTAGATTCATTTTTTTTTGTCTATTTTATTTGAATGGGAAATGGTTTATGTATAATGAATGGGGGGAGGGGGCGCTATGGGAAGAGCTAGTCCTCTTCCCAGTTTAAAGAATAAGTAAGGTCTGTTTGTGAAGCATCTGATTTGCACTCTGTAGTGAGAAGAATTAATGTAGAAAACCTTTTTCCTTTTGATGTGTGTGAGCAGCTTCTTCTGTCCGACTGTAAAATGCATCTTCTAATTATTGTATATTCAGACACACACAAAAACGCTACTGTGTTCTTCTATATTTGAACATGAGAACTGCCGCTTACCATGACCGCAATCCTGAAACACTACGTCGTATACCAGTCGTGTCCCTGCACTTACTCTATGGAGGATGTTTGTCCAAGAAAAAATCCAAGAGTATTTTACAGTGAAAGTTTGATTTCTTTCCAGCAAAAAGCCCATGCAGGACTTTCTAGACACATTTTCCATTTAGATGATTTCTATTTTGCTTTAATACTGCTCTAATATGGGACCATTCCACCTTAGGAGGGACCGCAGACCTGTTTGACTAACATGCTCCCTCTTTAAAAAGCTGCAGTCCGTTTTCCAGCTGGATATCATGGTAGTTCAAACATTTACTCGCCTCACGTCCTGTCCAGGTTTTTGCCTTTTAACCTTTTCAGTCGACCCCCCCACGGCTCCCCATCCGATTCACACAAAACCAAAATCACAGGACTTGGTGGTAAAAATTTGAAGTTTTTATCAAAGGCTTTTTTCGTGTATACAGGAAATCAATCATTAACTCCTTTGAAACTTATATTCTTATCTAAATGACCTTAGATTTAAATTGTGCACTTAAAAGATACTTGATTGTGCATAAACAGGATCATAATGAATGAAACAGCAGTTTTGTTTTCCACTTAAAAAAATAAATAAAGGCTTCTTGTTTGTCAAGGACGGTCTGATTGTGTCTTACATATATAAAGATGTCTTACGTATTGTATGTACCTCGTTTTACTTGGGAGATGACGACTACTGAAAAGGTATGGGTCACATTTCACAGCTGTCCATTGACTTTGCTGCAAAGTCAGCCCCCAAAAAGGGAAGTTGTGTCCTGATTCTGATGGGTTCTAATAGTTAATAAAAGCAGAGCGATAGTGGGGTTGTGAAACGTTTTGGAGAAACACTGTAGTTTATAGTCTAATGTAATGACACACTTCTAGAGTAATGTTTCAAACAGTGTATCAGTGTTATGAAACACAAAGGTGAGCTCCTCTGACCCAGGAGATTGCAACAAAACAGCAAGTGCAATTTTTGACTGAACTGGTTTCAGTTGAAATGGTTGTCTGACAGAAGGTTGCTAACCTTTTCAAGCCAATACATCCACACAGACATGTTATCTGCATTCAACTCTGGTGTGACTCATGTCTCATTTCGTTAGCCTCACAGCATAATTGCCTAAATCATATTTACTCTACATCTACTTTTCGTTAGCCTAATAGCATAATTGCCTAAGTCATATTTTAAGGGTTATAGAGTAGGGTAAAGTAAAAGTAGAGTAAATATGATTTAGGCAATTATGCTATGAGGCTAACGATATGTTAAGATTGTCAATGCATTAGGATGTAGCATTATTGGAAAAGCAGTCGTGCTGTATTGACAACTCATTTCAAAACACAGCTGAAAGATTGTGACTTAGTTATCTTCAGAAGGTAAAAGTGGCTGCACTCAAAGACAAAATGGATCTCATAACATTAGCAGGAGGCATGCATTCCTGTTTTCCGAAGATTTAACTGTTTCAGACAGGAAAGACTATTTATGACACTGTTTTAGAGCTAAGGCTAGCTACTAAAACAAAATGACATCGTAATATTGATTCCATCCATGTATCCAGCTCTACTGCTGCAATGCAGACAATGTGTGGGGTCAAGTTGAATATTTGTATTGACCTGTGTGGTATGCTATAGCATTAAATACTTCACAATATAAAAATGTTCTTGATTTTTATTTTATTGAGATTTTGGGACTGTATACCGTTTTCAGATCAGTTTTGACTTGTCACAGAACACAGGTCAAAACTATAACCCTTAAAACTGCATTTCATTTATATTAGCCAATTCCAATGCTCTATTTTATTATAGAGTCTTATCATATAACACATTACCATCTTTGGTTTTCCTGCTGCGACGAGTCGAAATGTCTGCATTAAAACATTTTTAATTTTACTGTGGAATTTCAAAAAAATGGAAAATCCAGACCAGTGTTAATACACCGTCTCAGGTCTAAACAGGTATGTTGCTAGCTACGGTGGGCCCCTTTCTTTCTTTCTTTTTTATTACAAGCATCCTCAAGAATCACTTACTCCACCTTTTACTTTCTAATGCGACAGGCGTGAGTGCAAAAAAATGCCTCAAACTGCACAAGAAAAAGTCAAGTTTAATGAGGTCAATCCTTGTTGTATAAAAATATAAACTCATGGTCTCCCAGCTACAATGCAAATGGGTTAAGCAACCTAAACAATTGTATGCAACTCCTTCATATGCGAGCTGGAGCTCTTCAGTAGAGCTTCAGGAGTCCTGTGACTTGGTCTACCAAGTCAGCCGGACCGGGACCTACCCCCAGCACGGTGCGTGATCCTGGGGCAATTTGTGTCCTGCCTGCATCCTGGATGAGGCTGACTGGAAGCCCCAGCTCTTTGGCACTACGCAGCAGGTCAATGAGTGTGTCCTCGTTGGGGGCCTTCACCACCACCTTGGGCTGGCCGCAGTACTCCCACTGCCGCAGCATCTCGGGGTTCCTGCGCTGCACCTGTTTGTAGGCCGACACGGCGGCGTGCGAGCACTGGGCGGCCACTTTCCCCTTGCCCATCTTCAGGTCGTTGCGGACCACCAGGATCATCTTGAACTCTCCTCCCTCTCCCATTATGTTGATATCACCAGCGTCGCTGCCCGGCGCTGCTTCTGCTGCCGGCTGGCTGCTAGATGTGGGGCTGAAGTGAGCGTGAAGCTGCCAACCAAGGAGCATGCCACTGCCCAGGCCCGCTAACACACCCAGGCCCAACGGAGCACACAGCAGATCCATAGTGTTAAACCTGGGGGGGGGAGGGGGGGAATAAAAGTCAAGTCAACTTTATTGTCAATTTCTGCAATGTGTGCCAGATATGGAGAGGAATCAAATACGTTTCTCTCCGACTCAGTGCAAAGTACAAAAGGATAAGTAATATACAATACATACATTCTAAATAGTAAAAAAGCAAAACCAGACAGTATAGAAAAGGAAGTCAATTTAAAAGTGCAGTATGAAGAACCACTATCTATCCAGGTTTTAATCATGCTAACAGTTACATTTCTTTTGCATGTGTTTTCCGACATGGTTGTTTCAGAAATAGGAAGTTACACTGCATCCTGACTGCATCAGGTAAATAACCTGTTGCCAACTGAAACATTAATCACTGCAGTATTTGACCGATGGAGGGCTCTTGCCTATTTGGTAAAATCCAGGTGGTGACTTTTTTGTAGTGTATAGTGTTCATTTAATTCTTGGACCTTGGAAACAGCAGTTGAAATAACTAACCGGGTCCAACAAGGCTGGAGTTGATGATAACGTCACACTACCCAGATGTCATGGAGATGTACATGTTCAAATACCTATTACACCGTGCGCTGAAAGACATCTTTTCCACGTTTCCTCATAACCCGAGGTAATTCTCCAAGGTTCAAGAGCTTTTAAGTTATTTGCATTTGTTTGCAGAACTGCATTCACACGTGATCTCATAAATGTTTACAAGAGAATTATACACGCGTATGGTTATTTTATTGTTGTTATGTGGAACTAGCCTAGCTAGCGTTAGCTTCTTGGCTAGAGTCGAGACCGCTGTATTTAAAATAACCCCGTTTCATTACAACACTAGATGACACTTTACAGACGTTACGCTAGTGTTGGTACAAGTCATTCCCCCGTACGGCTGACACTGAAGAGTTCACCATGGTTCATACACAGCGGATAATATACTGCTTAGGCTTCGTACCTCCCGGTTTGCTCGACGTGCTGACAGCATGAATGAAATGAAAGATGAAACTTCGGCTACTTTTCTTAGGGGCGCTCTGTGATGACGTCACAAGCATTTCTTCAGAATACACTGATGTAAAATATGATTCAAATTCTGATTCAAACCTAAACAACAATATAATGCTCTATATTTGAAATGTAGGATAATATGCTGTGTGTCTCATAGTAAAATGTTTGGGCAATATTTAGGCCCAGTAACAAATAATGAGCACACATGTGGAACAAAAACAACATAAGAAGATATCCTAATATGAGAAGGCTATAATAAAAAATGACAAGAATAACATACAGAAACCAACAGAAGCAATCAAAGGCCAAAGTTCATTCCACATTCGTATATTAATATTAAGAATTTGATCTATAAAAAATGCACCCCCCTCAAAAGGGCAAGGAAAAACTCCCAAATGGAAGAACCCTTGGGAAGGAGCACAAATGAGGGAGGCCCCCTTTCCTGGGCTAGACAGGGGCAAAGTAGAGCCATTAGAGTTCCTCTGTGGATGTCCTGCTGTCCTGGTCACAGTTAACTCCAGTGTTGGTGTTGGGAGGGATCTCCCACGAGGATGGCATCTCATGGAGGTTGTTAGGTGTTAGTAGACGGGAGGGAAAGTGTGATGGAGCTGGCTATAAGGCTCCAGCAGCTCCACCAGCATGGTCCAAAGGTTGCAGTAAGGGTCTACTGGACTGTTGCACACAGGCACCATGGAGGCCATGATGCCCACAGGCAGGAGGACACTCAGGGTGAGGGCTCCTGCTACCTTCACTCCTCTCAGGCCCCGGTACAACCAGCTGGACACAAAACACAAATAAGTAAAGGGAGCAAGGAAAACTCATTGTAAATGGACTTGACTTATATAACGCTTTTTAGCATTTAAGGAGCTTTTCTCAGCCCCAAAGCACTTCACATTTCTTACCACATTCACCCATTCATACACACTCATACACTGATGGCAGTAGCTGCCATGCAAGGCGCCCTCTGATCCATCGGGAGCAATGTGGGGTTCAGTGTCTTGCTCAGGGACACTTCGACATGTGGTGGGTAGGCGGGGGATCGAACCTCCGACCCTGCACTCCAGAGGACGACCTCCCTACCCACTTTGCCACTGCCGCCCCATCATTGGATGAGTTTGTTTCCCCTTAGAGTATGATGAGTGACTAATACGTACTTGTCTTTCTTCAGGAGCCCCTCATCTGTGTCTCCCTCCTCCTCACTCTACAAAGATAACAGGAAGCTTCAGTTTAAATCTCAGAAAATGGTCCGCCTTTTATTTCTATGATCCTCTTAGTTCCACATTTTGAGAAAATACATTCATTCACTTTTCATGTCACGATGACATTTAGCGAAGAAAAAAAAAGCCCAAACCTGTCTGTACTTCAGTGTGCGCAAAGGGGCCCAATGTTGCTAGTATTGTGCCGGTTTACAGAGTCTAGGCTGTGTATTAACACTGGATTATTTATTTCTCCAATCTAAACTGTACAATTGAACGTCGTGGTTTAAGGTTTTGTGGATATATGTGCTACTTCTGTGCCGTGAGTAACCTCATTAAGTTCCCACTGGTTGTCTGGACTTTGAACTTAGGGGTAACAGAAGGAGTTGAGGCATTCCCAGCTCCCAGCAGAATGGTGTGTGCATGTTAACATACATACAGCTCCGAAAAAAATTAAGGGACCAGTCTGGATTTTTCTTAAATCTTCATCTCTACATAATTTATTGAAAATGCTCTTAATGACAAACAAATCTATGGGAATTTGGTAGAAATGTTGTCAGTAGTTTATATTATAAAACCAAAATGTTCATTCTACTCAAACATATGCCTATAAATAGTAAAACCAGAGACACTGAACATTTGGAGTGGTCTCTTCATTTTTTCCAGAGCTGTATACTGGTGTATGTATATTATATTCACCATTTCTTTAAAAGTTGTTGACTCCTCCTTCACTGCGACTCTACCAAAGAAAAACAAGCAGCATGTGAGAAAAACAGAGAGCACAACACAAACAACTGATCAGTGAAGGGCTGGGGTTAAGTAAATGTGAACTTCCGATTCCTTTTTTGACATGTGACCCATATCATCAAGTGTTTCCGTCAATCATGAAGCTCATTTAGTTTAATATTTAGTGTCATTTCATTATTTTGTATGACCCTTCCCTTTTAGCTTGAACATGTTTGAAATAAATTTAAATTAATCTATCTATCTATCTATCTATCTATCTATCTATCTGTCTGTCTGTCTGTCCGTCCGTCCGTCCGTCCGTCCGTCTGTCTGTCTGTCTATCAATCAAGCAATCAATCAATCAATCAGATAAGTGTCAAGATGGTCACCACCAACCACTGAAAGCTATGCTATTCTTGAGCAAGGCAGATTGATCTACCGGCATAACCAGCAAAAATAGAAAGAGAAATTACAATATCTTCTCCTGTTGTCTGCTGCTTAGCTGCACTCCAAGTTCCCTCTGATACTGTCTGAGGCCCTGCAGAAGAGACACAGTAAGGTAAGAGTTTCAGAGAGGGGCAGGACAAATAGCTCTCCATTTACACACATCATAATGGTGTCTGATTGTCTTCATGTGATTTTTATGTTTTTCACCAGTCTCCTGCACATGGTTTGCCCTAACAACATCGAGGATTCATGGGGAACCTTTTTTTCTCTTGCTCATGATGGCTACAGTATAAGCACACACACACACACACACACACACACACACACACACACACACACACACACACACACACACACACACACATACAATACTATATTTGATACATACCTCAATGTTGTTGAAATATGCCTCTATCTTGCCATTTTTTTCAAGTAAGGTCATGGAATTCTGTCAGACACAAAGACACTCAGATTAAGTCACCGACAACTCCGTTAGACAAGGGGCCATTTCCACAAAGAATGAATTGATGGTGATGAATGTTCTATAATCTGCTTCACACCCACACAGGTCCACTGTGACACACAGATCACAGGTTTATACGATGACATGATTTGTAATAAAGCAGCACTTATTGAATATACCTAAACCGATATAAACTCACAACTATAGATCGTATATAAAACTCACAACCCACTTTCCCCCCCTGATTGTAGATTAGCCCCATATTGTTAGCCTCATAGCATAATTGCCTAAATCATATTTACTCTACTCTACTTGTACTCTAAATCTACTCTATTCTACATCTACTCTACTCTACATCTACTTTTCATTAGCCTAATAGCATAATTGCCTAAGTCATATTTTAAGGGTTATAGAGTAGGGTAAAGTAGATGTAGATGTAGAATATATAGATAGAGTAAAAGAAGAGTAGATTAAATATGATTTAAGCAATTATGCTATGAGGCTAAGGATAATATAACTCAATATCATTTGATTTCAATATCATTTAACGCTCAAGGGGATAGACAAACAGAGAGAAACAGTGCAGTGATAATACAATGGTCTGTGGCGTGGTAAATAGCGCCACTACAACTGCTGTGGCAAATAGCATAGGGCCTTTGTAAATCTGATGGTAATTGCAACAAACCTTTGTTTGGATTTGGCCTTAAGAGTTATGTGTATTAAATAATATCTTGAATGCTTCATAAAGTTGTTCCTACCTCCTCTATTTCCTTATCTTTACTACGTAGGACTTCCTGGAGCTCCTCCAGTTTGTGCTGCAAAACACACAAGTCAACCATCACACATTTTCCCCTCATCACCACCAACCTGTTATGGGCTGGAATAATGCTTTTAATGTTTCTTTTAAGCCATCAACCTGTCAGGGACTATGGGTGAAAATGATCCTGCATGGCTAAATCTGGCACAATTACAAGTTGAACTTTGGTGCTCATGATTATTAGTGTGCGCTGTTCCTTCTAAAAAATAAATAAAATCAGCTGCTATAACTGGACTGAATAAATGTGCTCAGGGTGGATAGAAGAGCTGTTTGGGAAATGCATTGTTTGACAGGGAGAACAGTCATTTACCTCAAATTGGGGCTGGGCTTCCCTCAGCCTTTGAACTTCCTCCTGATATTTCCTTCCCAGAGAGAGTTGGTCCAGCTGAAAGAGAAGCAGCGTTTTTTTTTTGTCAATATCTGTGAATATCTCCTTACGATCCATAACTTGTGTGTGGGCGCTAAAAAAAAAACTTGTGTTAATACACAGCCTAGGCTCTGTAATCAAGCACATTGCTATAGCTACGCTGAGCAGCTTTGTTTACGTACCCTTTGTTGACTTTCCAGTTTACATATCCTTGGCTGTGTATTAACACAAGTGGATTTTTCTTTCAGTGCACACACAGTACAGACAGCAGGTCGCGAATCGGGAGGAGACATTCACTGATTTGGCCTCCACCTTTAAATGCTTCTTACTGATTTCAAGATCAGAGATAGATTTTGTCTTCAGAATGGAAAAAAAAATCCAACACAGAAGAGAGGAAGAAGAGAGGATAGAATAATACGTTTAAGGAGGAGTGGGAGGTCGTACCTGAGCGGTCAAATCCTCATTTTTCTCCCTCAGCTTCTTATTCTTCTTTTCCTGCACGACACAAAGACAAGCAACCACAGGTCACCAACTGTCACTCTGAAGCTCTGTATGCTTCACATCTCATATATAACTTTATGCTGTTTCTAATATGGCACTGCTGGCAAAGATGAAATGATAACCAGTCCTGAACGTAAAGGAGTAGATTTCATTTTTTTAAAGTACACTCTATACTGCTGACATCATAGACTACAGTCCCGAGTTCAGTAAAACTTTACCATTGGGCTATGATTGAAAAAAAAAGGAATGTCATTCACCATTGTCCTGAAGTAAATAAGGAGATTCCTCCCCTCTTGATCCGTCAGAAGTCTCTGCTGCAGGGCTTCTGCCTCCTTCTCCTTCCTCCTTCTTCTTGTACGTGCCATCTGCTGTTGGAGCCTGAAGACACAATGAAGCCCCCCCCCAAAATTTTTTTTATAAGATAGCATATTCTATTCAGAAAATAAAATGGGCATGAAGTGTTAACTAAGGGTTCTTATCCAATTACAACTTTGAACTGATAGAATAAAAAAAGTCAAGTCTAGTTAGATAGGGATCATACTCTTTGACTTTGCTCTTGAGGAACTTATTCTCAGCCTCTGTGTCGTTCATCAGTCCCTCCATCTCCAGTTCATGTCTCATCATCCTGTCATGGAGCTCTCTCTTCTCCCTGCAGCGGGCCCCAGCTTCACTCAGCCGCCTCCTGCAGACAGAGGGTTCGTACTGTCACATGTTGGTCCTCATCACCTCACATATTTTATTTCACTTCAAAAATCTATTGGAGGATAAGCCCCTTGAGATTGAGATGCAGCATCTAGTTTTTGAGAGGGGGCGGGGGGGCTCAAATATACAAGTGATTAAAAAAAACAATGACACAAAACAAACTATTACAAAGACAAGCACATACTGTACACACACACACACACACACACACACACACACACACACACAGGCTCTCACATCATCCTCCCCAAACCCCACCCTTTGCAATACATCAAAATTGGTAAAGATTAGTACACATTTGTACAATTGTCATGTAGGCTACATTATTAGGATTACCAAACAAGACCTAGAAGCAAAATAGACAATCTATGTTCTGCCCAGTGGAAACACACACCTGATCTCTTGCCTCTCCTCTTTGCTCTCTGCTGGTTGCTCCTCAGAAACATTAGGGACCTCTAACAGATCAATGAAGGTCACTGTGACCTCCACGCCCTCTGCTTCCTCACTGCTCCATGCATTACTCTGTCCAGACATGATGCCTTTTCACCTGATGTGTGCTTTACCAGTGTGCAATGTGTTTCTCACTGACAGTTACACTAGTGTTCATAGTGACACATTCCACACTCCATGTGACATCACAATGGTCTGGATTCCATTCCATAAAAGAAGATTGGCAGTGGAACACGCACAATGCAAATATATGGTTTTAGTTTTACTTATCTGATATCCATAATGTCATATTAAATGAATTACAATGTATTAATAATAATATGAATCAAATGCACAACATGGTTATCATAGTATTACAGTCTACAATATATACAAACCAATAGCAATATATTATAATTATTTTTTTAAGTTATAAAAAAATCGAAGTAAATGTTGCTTTACTACTCTTTTCTTAATGAACACTCCGTTAAACCTGCAGTGTGTAGAATGTTGGGTTTTATTTCCTAGCAGATTTTGTAGAAAGTAATTATAATATCCATAAGTACATTTAATTTAGTGCATAATAGCTGAACATTTTTTTTTAATTATTATTTTTTTCCCTTAGAAAGGGTCTCATATATGTCCATATTTCTGCATATTTTGGACCAAGGCCTAGTGCCGCCATCTTGAAAGTGTCATAGTTGGAATGTCATCAGGTGCATTGTTTAAAATTTTGAATTGTTCTTGTCCTTGAAGGCCACTGTAGCTTCTGTTATTATTCGAAAGGGGTGGAGTTACCCAGGGAGCGTTGCATTCTAGAACTTTGTATAACTTTCTTGATGATGTCATATTACACACTGCACCTTTAACACTCACTCGGTGTCACACGTTGAAACCTGAAGCACACAACAAGCATGATCTACTGGCCACGCGGGAATTCCGTTGGTGCCTTGCTCAAAGGGCCGCTCACTGTCTCCATCCAGACTTATAGGGGTGGCAGTGGCGAAGTGGGTAGGGAGTTCGCCTCTGGTGTGCAGGGTCTGAGGTTAGTTAGCTTAAGCCTACCCTGCGTGGTAGCTGCTGCTATCTGTGTATGAATGTATGTGTGACTGGGTGAATGTGTACAAAAACAATGTAAAGCGCTTTGGGTCTGTGATAAACGGAGATATAGCGCTATACAAGTCCATTTACCATACCCTACCAGTCCAACACCGACTTGTAGGCCGACACTGCCCTCTATTGAGCAAGCAGAGAGTCTCTGATCAGAATAAAATACAGCCCCCCCCCCTACAGTTAGGTAATGCTTATTAAGCCTCATTTAAGCATGAATTAATGTACCCTTATTGTAAAGAGTTACCATTACTTTTATAATTATTATTAATAATAAACAGTTTTCATGGTGTAGTGTCCAAAACTAACTTAATATTTCTCCCAGTGCCATTACTGAATCTCCTCTTTTCAGCCTCTGTCTAAAACATTCCTTTTTAGAGTGAAGACGCTGTTGTTCCAGTAACAAACAGGTGTGGCACTCTCACTTTCTGAGTGTAATATGTTTTCACCATGCACACAATGATACATTGTTTCCCCTGTGCATTTCGTTAGCCTCATAGCATAATTGCCTGAATCATATTTACTCCATGCTACTTTTCGTTAGCCTAACAGCATAATTGCCTAAGTCATATGTTAAGGGTTATAGAGTAGGGTAAAGTAGATGCAGAGTAGAGTAGATGTAGAATAGAGTAGATGTAAAGTAAATGTAGAGTAGAGTAAATATGATTTAGGGAATTATACTAGGAGGCTAACAATATGTAATAACTGCTTGCGCTTTTGCTACTATACTTTTTGTCCTTCAAACTGCTTAAAGCTGGGGTGGAGGATTTGGGGAGAAGATGGCAGTTGGGATAGAGATTCGAATCCAAATACCTCAACCGCTCCACTTGTTCTCTTTGGTCCCTCCCCTATGGTCCCTCCCTGACACGCTCTACACCAACAACGTCGTGCCAAAGTGAATGGACAGTCCCAACAGCCAATAAGAACAGAGAATCGGAGCCTCACTCTGATTGGTCAAAATGTACAGCTCATGTTAACTTATATACGGCATCATTGAAGTCCTATGGGGAAGGTTATATGACACAGAAGGCCTTGTCCCAGTTGAAAATGACTTCCCACATCATCTTCATAATAAGGTCCCAAGAGACTGGAATCCAAAAAAACAGCTTCCGCTTGTGAACAAAGAGGGAACTCTTGGAGACCAGTCCAGAGAAATGAGTCCTGAATGACTATCTCACTAAACAAGATGATGCTTCAAGCTAAAACAAGGCAACACACAGGTATGACCTGAACATGTGATGTGACCTGAGGTGTTCTTTGCCCAGATGCCATTCATTCACTGTCTGTGTGCGACCTCATACTGAAGCCTGAGACGTGTTAGTGCTTATTTATAGACCCTTTAATTAGGCTGGCTCTCCGGAGGTTCTACCAGGCAAATGATGAAAATCTATCCCCCTTCACGAGGCTCTCTCTCCTGTCCTGTCAGCCTGCTCTCCCCCCTCCCCCTGGGCCACCCTGTATCAGTATACTCTATATCCCTTTCTGGCCCCCTCCATCACCACAACCTGCACTCCAGTTATCATGCACTTCATGGGAAGCATTGCAGCCTTTAACATTACCACCAGGACTCCACCACCATGCAGGCTTGGTTGGAACCCAGATACTAACATCAGTTGAATGGTAAGTTCACCCTCTCTGCTTAATGCATTACTAAAGTATACAAAGGGCTGTTGCTATATTACAGCCCTGCTTTGTTTAATAGTGTGATTTTAAAAGGGGTCTGTCCAGTACACTGTGTTTTGAATGTGAACATTGATTGCAGCCTATCAAATGTCTCATGCTGAATGTGCATGTCCTCTGCAGTATGGAGTTTCTCATTGTGCCTGGCTCACAGTGTTACTCAACAGGTTATGGGGTTGTTTTGGTAGAAAGCGATTGCGCAATCAAGTATTGAAGCAGTGCTGCGTACGCTACTGTGGTTCACACAGGCAGAGAGAAGTGTTGTTATGAGAGTGTTTACTAGGGCAGTGGATGTGAAAAACGAAATGAATGATCAACTAAACTGTTTACCCTATACAAGTTTGGAAGAAAGCACATACTTGTACACACGTTTGTACACAATGAGCTGTTAGGCAATAGGATTATTAACAGGATATCACAAAATGATGCATTTTGTTAAGCCCTTTGGTTGGACATCACATTGTTCTTCCCAGCGCGTAGGGAACATGATAGGGTGTAATGAAGGCTATTGTGCATTAAGAATTGGCACAGTGCTTCATGTGTGTCAACGTGTTGAAGGTCTTTGAGGAAAAAGCTTTTGTTTGTGGTTCCCAGAAAGGGCCAAGAGCAGCTCTCCAAAGGCCTCGCGGTCTAATCGTCTGAGAAGACTTTTATTTTCCTTCTTTGTGACACTATGGTATATAGCGCAAATCCAGATCCAGCCTTGTTGTTCAGTACTCATGTGTGTTTGTCCTTCAAGATAACATGGGGGCACCTTAACATGCTGAACCTAACCT
Source organism: Ammodytes marinus (assembly GCF_949987685.1). Taxonomy (NCBI): domain Eukaryota; kingdom Metazoa; phylum Chordata; class Actinopteri; order Uranoscopiformes; family Ammodytidae; genus Ammodytes; species Ammodytes marinus. Next base: position 27,672,931 of record NC_137218.1, on the reverse strand, counting down.
AACCCACATGGTCTTCAGCAAGATACAGTTATTGGAATACATGTCACTGCCACTGTATGAACAATCTAAAGATAACTAGAGATGAATCAAAGCATTTCTCACAAACCTCAGGGTGCATCACACTCAATCCAAAGGTTCTAATGAGGAGGAAGTGTGGATTCATGGAAACAGGAGCCAGAGGCCAAGACCAGGGTACAGGATAGATGGGGTTAAGCTGTGTGTGTGTGTGTGTGTGTGTGTGTGTGTGTGTGTGTGTGTGTGTGTGTGTGTGTGTGTGTGTGTGTGTGTGTGTGTGTGTTTATGAGAGACACTGACAATTCCAGCAGATGGTAAGCTGTATACCTCGGAGTCAGAGTCCCCATATTACTGCTCGCTGACAGATTCCTGAGAGACCTCTAGGCCTCAGTACGAGACGTGATCACAGGCACGTGGATGAACGGGTACCCATCTCCTTTGAGTAAATATAAGAAAGAAAAAAAAGAAAAGAAAAAACTTGTCCTATAATCTGTTATTTATACTGTACATATTGTATGTATCACCATTACTTCTACTGTGTAATCGCTTATCCCACCTTTAAGGCCAAATAAAGACATTATTAGGTCTTGCATGGGCCTGATTGGTAGCCTGGCACCGCACGCCTACCTATTTTAATTTCCCTTCAGTAGTCAGTCTGGGTCTGCGGTATATTCTTTGGTTTTCTCCGGACAGATTTTTGGCGGTCAAATCAGCGAACAGAGGGAGTAGCTCAGAAGCCGGCGCATGACATATGCCACGACCAAACGTTATGTGATTGGTTGGCAGATCCAGAGTGGCACTGGGCACATCCAATAGTTTTAAACTACAACAGACACCCGCCTTCAAGTGAGTTAACGTTTGTCAATTAAGCGACCAGACCTTCTGTACAAATGAAATGAAGTATGATGGTCTGGTAGGAGGACCAGGCTATTGGGTTACCAGTACTAAAAACATACTAACAAACAGGAGGTCAGGCGGTGTGTGGGAGTGTATACAGAGCTGTTTGTGTGTGTGTGTGCTGTGTGTGTGCTGTGTGTTGTTGCGTGTGAATCTGTATTTGGTTTCAGATATCGAACAAGCATTGTAGGCAGTGTGTTATGCTGTGCTAAAGCTTTACCCTCTTCTATTGACAGCAGGGCTCCTGGTGAGTGAGATGGCAGAGTGTGTGTGGGGGCAAGGGGCAACTCAGAGCTCAGAGGCGCCTTGGCTTCTAGGAACACCTAAATGGAAAGGTGACAGGTAAGCAAAAATACATTAAACCTATATGCATAGAGAATAGAGATATTGTTATTATCATGAATGCGCCAGTGCCATTATGCCTTTGGAGAGGTTTGTGTTGTGTTAACATGAATGTAATGAGAAATATGTTAAATCCTGGTGTGGTTATTTGTGTGTGTGTGTGTGTGTGTGTGCGTGCGTGCGTGTGTGTGTGTGTGGGTGGGTGTGTGTGTGCGTGCGTGTGTGTGTGTGTGGGTGGGTGCGTGTGTGTGTGTGTGTGTGTGTGTGTGGGTGTGTGTGTGCTTGCCGTGCGGCTATAGACTCAGAGCCATCCATGGATGAGAGGAACCAGAGCGTGAAGCCACCTCTTTCCACTGTGGATCTGTTCATCACACAACCCATAGGCCTAGGCTCTGTGAACGGGTATGTAAACAAAGAGGTTCAACCATAGCAACATGTTTGTTTACAGAGCCTAAGCTGTGTATTAACACTTGATTATTTTTGAACACACACAGTACAGACAGGTAGCTGATCGTGTGGAGATATTTATTGTTTGAATAAAAAAAAGTGATTATGACAACTATCATTCTTGGGAATCGCTGAATACACCTTTATGATGTGCACGCCATTTGGTGAAACCTAATACACTGTCCATATGATGCATGTAGAAAGCTGGTAAAAGGCTAAGATGACGTGTTGTGTTTTGGTCATGCTATACACCCGATGAACTTTAACGCCAGTGTGACGGACAAAGCAGTGTGTATATTTATCAGCAGACAGCAGGCAGCCTTGACTGTCTCAGTGCTATCACCCCAGAAGACCTTCTCTCCCTCATAGCTTAGTCTTCAGGCACAGGCCTAAGGCAACCTAGAATGCAAAACAAACAAGGCATTATAGGGTTCACTTATCATCTGTTACCCTTCAATACTCCCAGCCCTTTGTGTTGATAGAGCTGCCAAGGTCTTTTTGATGTTACCTCACTCACAGAGCAACACAGCGTCACACCAACAGCAACCACGTCAGAGTTTTTCTTTTGATGACACATTCCCCCAGCATTGCACAACACGTCTTTTACACACCTAATGATCTTTGTTGACATGCAGGGCCCCTGAAGAAGGCCAGTGTACGCTCAGGGAGGGGCCTCTGTGGTGGAGTGTGTGAGGACAACGTGTTTATTTTCTAAACTACAAGAGGATGTGGTGAGCCGCTAACAGTGTTCTGACGGAGAGACACTCTAACACACTGGTGCTGCTGGGACACAGAACTACACGTCACAGCCTGCTCTATGAGTGCACAGAGTTCCTGAGTGTTTGTTGATAAAAGTGTGTTTTTTTTTTGTTTTGTTTTTTTAATCCATAGCATATGTACAGAAAGCCCTCGGGGCTGAAAGCACTGCTCAGTGTCCTGGCTCTGCACTTGTTTTGCATAAAACAATTTAAATGGGGACAATGGTTGTGAAATAAATGGGAGACAATTTTTGGTGTGTAAGAAATCGTTATGGATGTATTCATACATTCCTAAAATGATGTGTGTCATATTGTAGGCTACTTGAGACAAAAGGATCAAGAGACATTAGAGACAGATTTAAAAACATAGGGCATTCCTGAGTGAGAAGGCTGTAAGAAACAGTTCTCCGTTATAGGCTAGCCTACTGAAAGCACAGAGAAGCTTATTTTTAATTTTTTACAAGCTATATTTCCCTTTTTTAGACACACTGTTTGGGGTTACTATTTTGACTGTGCAGCAGCGGGTAACCTAATATTTTGTTAATAATAAAAAATAGCTAGGTTATGGAGTTCTGCTTAAAAAAAAAAAAAAAAAAAAAAAGTTACGCTAGGCTGTGTTACCAACGACTCTCATACCAGCCAGAAGCAGAAATGTCCCATGACTCACAAAGGGCGTTATTCACACAGGCTTAACTAAACAGTGTTGCCGTGTTAGCACCGTTAGCACCCAGGTAAGTAAGTAAATGAGAAAAAAGAAATATTATCATTATATTAGACTGACTGAACGTTATCATCGCTGGTAGATAGTGTAACCTATTTCCTGTTTAGGGCTCTTATTGTGAAAAGATGGAACACGGAAGTGTTGTGGTATTGTGGTTGATTTGAGTTATGTTTTGGAGGCTTCAATAAAGTGGCTCGTTCCGTTCCGTGAATGGAGTTTCCCGAGTCAATTATTCCTATAATACTGAAGTATAGGGACGGCCAAAACGCTCGGTTACATTGGTGGCAGCGGAGGGATTAGTTCTGCTCGGACGCCCATCGGAAGATAAGTGTGAAACGGACAAAACTGTTGAAAAGTTTAGCTAAGTTACTAGCCACTGCTAGCTCCGTTTAGTTTAGCTGTACAGTCTAGCTAGCACGCGTGGAGAATCTGCGATGCGTCCAGCGTGAGGACTTCACCCTACATCTTATCATCGTTGTGAACTCAGTTGAAAAAAAAGAAATAAAAAAAGAAAGTTACAAATAAATTAAAGAAACAGCAAAATGTGGAAGTTTGACGAGGACCCCTTGGACTACAGGCCGCGCCGCAGAGACAGACCGTTCTCCAGCAACGTGAAGATTGAACTTCCCCCACCCTTTGCGGGAGAGGAAAAGCAGAGTTTCCCCTGCTGGGCCAGGCAGTATGAGGTTGCAGTGAGAGCGCTCGTGGGAGGCACTGGAGGTGACTATGACTTTGAAGTGGTCAGGATTTTGCCGACACGTCTTACCAAAGCTGCTTTTCTACTATGGGATAGCCTGCCCGCAGCCGTTCAGGCCGACTACAATGCCGTAAAGGAGAGGTTGCAGGAGGCATTTGGACAAAAACATTTTCTAGACTGTTTCAGAGCAAACATCTCTGCCCGCCTTCGTGCTCCGGGTGAGAGCTTGGAGGTTTATGCAGCAGATATAAGCAAGCTAGTTCAGGAAGCATTCCCAGGCTACGGCGACATAGCTCAGAATGAAGAGAAGTTTCGCAGGTTTCTGGCGGGGCTCGACCCGGCCCTAAGAGCTAAATGTCACGAGCAGGGGGCTACCGATCTGGATGAGGCCCTTATCATCGCGGGCCGATGTGAGATGGCTCGAGAGGCCTTAAAGATTGACTATGGCAACAATCAGATACGCCAGACTCCTACTGGAGGCGGTGCAGCAGCATTGGTGCACTCCATATCGGATGGTGGAGGTGGGTTGTACAGAACCATGGACAGACTTACTGAGGATATGAGAGAAATGAGAATGGAAATGAGGCAAATGGCAGAGGAAAACAATAAACTGAAAAGCAGTGGCTGGGGAGATGAGAGAAAAAGCTCTCACCCCGTGCGTGGAGGCCAGTGTCAGTGTATGTGTGGTGAGCAGGGCTGCCAGTCGCGTCGCCCACGGGGGCGCTCACCTGACCGTGGCTGGCGTGAAAGAGAAGCAGAAGGAGGTCCCGGTGGAAGACAGGATTACAAGGGTTAATTTGGTGACAGAACCCCCTCTCCAACTTGGCGGGGCACTAGACCTGCCAGAGGCTCCTTCCAGGATGATTCACAGAGGAGACGAGGGGTGCGTTTTCTCTCTCCCAAGAGGGAGGAGCCTGCCAACCTGTCGGGAAAAGAGATGTAGCTGATGTTGCGGCCCAAACACCAGCTACTGCAATTGGGGGCCCTTGTGAGCGAGAAACACGTCTCCTCTCAACAGGTAACATCCAAATACATGACACAACGGAGCAACAACATACCTCATATGTAAGAGGCAGCATTGAAGGGACTGAAATCAATATATTAGTGGACTCAGGAGCAACAGAGTCATTCATCAGTGCTGATTTTCGCATGTCAGTTCCAGCACTACGTAAACGGCCCTTAAATGCAGACTTTATTGCCGCGCGTGCTGTGAATGGCCAGATGCTTGATACATTGGGCACCGTGACTGCAACTCTACGGCTAGGAGAATACTCCTGGCAACATGTGTTCCATGTGCTGAGGGGGTCCACACAAGCAGCACTGTTGGGACTTGACTTTCTTACAGTTAACCATGCACTACTTGACTATGCCCGTGGCAAACTACAATTGTGGGACACTATAATTCCACTTTTGAGTGGCAAAGACTTGATTCCAGAGTGTTGCAATATTTCCATTACCACGGCCACAACAATACCACCACTCAGTGAGATGCTGGTTCCAGTACATGTGTCCCCAGCTGGCCTCGTCGACCAGCTCCCTGACTTTGTGGGCTACTTAGCACCCAACCTCCAAAACAAATGTGGGTGTGTTGTGGCTCACACAGTGACATCAGTGAGAGATGGGATTACTACAGCCCGTGTTTTAAACCCTACGGATCAGGACATTGTACTCAGAGAGGGTATGCACCTGGGGGAGTTTTTCTCTGTGGATGAGTCCGAGCTTGTATCACTCCCACAGATTGCTGTCGAGACAGTCTCTGCTATTTCACCTACGGAGCTGCCCCCTGTGTCACTAGAGGACTCGCCCGCCAGTCAGCAGCAGAAAGAGCTACTGGGTGCTCTGCTAGTAGAACACAGGGAGATATTCAGCACATCAAAAAGGTTGACAGGCAAATGTACGCTTATAAAACACCACATCAAAACCGGCAACCATACCCCCATGCGACAGCGCGCCTACCGGACCTCACCAGACAAGCGAGAAGAGATAGACAAGCAGGTAGCGGCCCTGCTAGCTGATGGGGTGATTGAGGAAAGCTGTAGCCCCTGGGCCTCGCCTGTCGTTCTGGTGAAGAAAAAGAATGGTGAGTGGAGGTTTTGCATTGACTATCGTCGCTTGAACAGTATAACTGTCAAAGACTCTCATCCTCTCCCCAGGGTGGATGACACCCTGGATGCACTGGCAGGCTCCCTGTGGTTCACCACCCTGGATTTCACAAATGGGTACTGGCAGGTGGAGGTCGCTGAGGACGACAGGGAGAAAACTGCCTTCACAACCGGCAGGGGCCTCTACCAGTGGCGGTCGATGCCAATGGGTCTCACTAACTCACCTGCCACGTTTCAGCGTATGATGGAGCTGGTGCTCAGAGGGCTTCCCTGGCAGGTGTGCATGGTCTATCTCGACGACGTACTGATCTACAGCCCCACCTTTGAGGAGCACCTTTCCTCACTGCGGGAAGTGTTCTCCAGGATCAAATCAGCAGGCCTCAGGTTAAACCCTAAAAAGTGTCATCTTGCCCAAGACCATGTGGTGTTCCTCGGCCATGTTGTGTCTCGCCATGGCCTGCAGCCAGACCCTCGAAACACCGACAAAGTCAGAACGTGGCCCACACCAAAGACTCCGACCGAGGTGAGAGCATTTGTGGGCCTTTGCTCTTACTATAGACGTTTCATTAAGGACTTTTCCCAGCGTGCAGCCCCTCTGCACCGCTTAACATGCAAGGACACACCGTTCCAGTGGACAACTGATTGTGAAGCAGCATTTGAGTATTTGAAGGGAGTACTTTCATCTGCCCCAGTTGTCACAATGCCGGACTTTCATATTCCCTTTAAAGTGTATACAGATGCCTCCAACGATGCTGTGGGGGCTGTGTTGGCTCAGGACAAAGAAGGGCTGGAGAGAGTGGTTGTGTATGCTAGTCAGTCGCTGGCTCCCACCGAAAGGCGCTGGTCCACATTCGACAGAGAGTTGTGGGCTGTGGTGTGGGCTGTACGCCAATTCAGACACTACATTGGATCAGCTGCCTTCACCATTATAACTGACCATAAACCTCTGCTTGGCCTTCGCAGCATGTCCATTGATAAAGACCCCACAGGAAGGAGAGCAAGATGGGTGTTAGAACTGGACCCTTTTAACTGGGTCATGCAGCACAAAGAGGGTCAACAGCATGTCAATGCGGACGCTCTCTCAAGACGGCCTCCAAACCCAGGGTCTAGTGTGGTGAATAACAACTGTCAGGAGACAGCTGCTCAGGTGAATGCTGTGGACTCAGACACCCCGCCAGTTGCTCCCCAGCCAGACATTTTATTGACTCCACCGTCTGCTGTGGACCCCTACACCTCTGGTCTCACCGCAGCACAACAAATGGACACTGACAGTGAGTCCGACAGGTCTTTCATGCATGCACTTTCACATGACCGGACTGGAATAAGAGAGCTGCAAAGAACTGATCCTGACACAAGTGCAGTATTGCAATGGATTGAAGGCAGTGGGTCTCGACCGCCGCGGGGGCACATGAAAGGTAGCTCTCGGCAATGTTGGAAATTATGGACTGAATATCCCCGCCTTTCTGTTAAAAATGGACTGCTCTGCCGGACATTGAAATCTTCCCGCACAGGGGGTGACATGTGTCAAGTAGTTGTGCCCTCCTCGCTGGTTCCTGATGTGCTGCAGCACCTACACGGGGGCCCTGCCTCTGCACACTTTTCAGCGGAGCGTGTATGGGAACGGGCAAGGCAAACGTGTTATTGGCCCTCTATGTTCAAAGATATTCAACAGTGGTGCGAGCAGTGCATCCCATGCCAAACCCGCAGAGCCCCAGCGCCCAAACATAGAGCGCCAATGGGGGGTTCTCAAGCTACTCTACCATTTCAGAGAGTCGCAACTGACATTCTTGAACTGCCTATGACTTCTAAGGGTAACAGATATGTGTTAGTGGTAGAAGACTACTTTACCAAGTTTGTAAACCTGTATGCTCTGCCTAACCAAACAGCCCAGTCTGTAACACAGTGTTTGTTTGAGGACTATGTTTTAGTTCATGGTATTCCAGAGACTGTTCACAGTGATCAGGGTCGGCAATTTGAGGCTGAGATTGTACAGAGACTGTGTCAACTGTTAGGTATTAAGAAGACACGCACTACCCCATACAATCCCAAATCGGATGGCATGGTTGAACGTTTTAATCGGACCCTCATTGACCAGCTTGCCAAATCGCTGCTTGCTTGTGGTGGTGAATGGGACGATTATCTGAAACATGTAGCGTTCGCCTATAACACATCTGTTCATTCCAGCACCAGCTACTCTCCCTACTATTTGGTGCATGGACGGGAAGCTCGGGTCCCAGTGGATGTGCTGGTGCCATCACAGGTATCATCAAACTTACCTTCTTCTCATGCTGACTTTGTGACCTCTATGGCAGGGAAGCTGGAGACGGCGTTTGGTGGTGCCAGACAGAGCGGTGTCCAAGCACACGAGAAACAAAAACTGTACTATGATGGAGCCGTCCGCCACACACCATATGCAGAAGGAGATCTGGTGTGGCTTCACAATCCCACAGAGGACCGTATGAAGCTCGCTCCCCACTGGAAGGGACCATACAGTGTCCTTGCAGTGTTGGGCTCTCAAGGAGAACTTGGGCTCACCTATCGTATTGCCTGTCCTTTGGACTCTGACGGACGGACGCGGGTAGTCCATTACGACAGGCTGAAACGTTATACTCTGCCACTCCTTTCTGGCTCTTCAGGCGGCCTTCCGGCTCCCCCTCTTCATGCCCACTCACAACCGGACGGGGGACCCTCCTGTGGGGACTGGACGGCTGAGGAGCCCCTCGTTGCTGTTGGCACAGGAACTGCTCAGGTTACAGGCACCGAGGTGCCACGACAGACTGTATCGCGTTCGGGAAGAACTGTGACACAGCCAGTTCGTTTCAAGGACTTTGTCAGTTATTGTTAACAAGCTAATTCCAATGTGGGCAATATGTCTAACACTGGGAGGTATTGTATCTGTTCTTCAAATTCGGGTTGACATGCTGTTGGTATGTTGGGTCATTGTTATTTTTGAGGAGCTGAATTATACCATTTGTACTGTAACCGTCATTGGGTTTCACAAGTTAATGTGCTTATTTACTTGTTTGTCGAATTAATGACTATGTTGAGTCTAAATGGGGGGTAGAAGCTCCATGCTTTATGAGTGAGGGTATATATATATATATATATATATGTTTTTTTTTTTTCCCCCACCTTGGAAATACAACATGTTTGTTGTGACAATTTTTTTTAGAGTGCACTGAAGTTATTGATGTGTGGAAACGGGGACGTTTCTTCTTGGAGGAGGGGAGTTATGTAACCTATTTCCTGTTTAGGGCTCTTATTGTGAAAAGATGGAACACGGAAGTGTTGTGGTATTGTGGTTGATTTGAGTTATGTTTTGGAGGCTTCAATAAAGTGGCTCGTTCCGTTCCGTGAATGGAGTTTCCCGAGTCAATTATTCCTATAATACTGAAGTATAGGGACGGCCAAAACGCTCGGTTACAATAGCATGGACATATGGTAGATAGCAGCTAGCCAACGCGTTTTCCAAACTTTTTTTCTTTTTCAAAATTCTTTATTGAATTAAATTGTAAAGTGTGTACAGTACATTCCAAACAGGCTCTTTCAATATTTAGGATATCTGTACAATATTGTCATACCATTACTTATAATAATCAAAATAATAATATCATAAAATAAAATAAACATAATTTCTTAATAGAAAACAAAACATGGCTAACCAGATTTGTTAGGCTAATCTGGTTAGCCTAACAATACAAAAGGACGCTAGTGGGAATAAAGATATTTAACATAACACAAAAAATGTATACCTGCACGCGTTAGCTTACATGATATAGCAAACAATAAAGTTAGCAGTTTCACAATGCTAACTTTAGTTTAGCAAGTAAAAGTCCGAAACCTTTGAGGAAAAGCAGCACATTTAAAACATAACGTAGTCTATTTTATATCTAAATGTAACTGTTCAGATGCCCCTCGTGAGTCCCAGCACTGTTATTAGCCTAGACATTACATTTGTTAAATTATTGGATTGATAATTGATAATAGTGAGTTAGGCCTAGGCCTATAACTCGGCTATAACGTAATCCGGACCCTATTCAAAAAATAAATCAAAAGTTAGGCCTATTAGAAGTTCAGTTTTAGGCATTCAGCCCAACATTTGTTAATATAGCCTATCTGAATGCATTAATATCTGGAACAGTGACACACATTAAGCATATAGCCTACACATTGAGGTTGCACTCATAGCCTACCACAGTGATTTGAGTTCCCTCTGTTTTTCTGGTAAACATGAACACCCCTACTGTGTGTGAACAACATGTGCTGTAGGTGTACCAGAAGGTTATATATCCATTCACAGTATAGTGTTTACCAACATGACTGTTCCTGAGAACCTGCCGCTCTGTTGGTTCACACTGTACTTCCATTGCTTTGAATTGTTTCCAGTAGAAGTCTCTCTCCCCCAGAAGTTGAAATGAAAGTAAAGCCCTCTCTCTCTCTCTCTCTCTCTCTCTCCGCCCAAGGAACTGCATCATTTCCCTGCAGTCATACTGACTCACTCATAATGACCCCTCATCTTTATATTAACTCCAGCCCCCTCACACTTTGCATCCATCAATGTCTTTGTCTTGTCCTTCACCCAGGCTTGGCACCAGAGACAGACAGTGTTTAGCCTGCAGATCCTGCTGTCTATTGCATACTGTATTGAAGGAGCCCACCAGAATCAAATCAAATCAGTTTTATTTGTATCGCCCAATATCACAAATAGACATTTGCCTCAGTAGGCTTTACATTCCATACAGTACGACATTCTGCCCTTAAACCCTTAGCTCGGCTGAGAAAAAAACTCACAGCAAAAAACCCGTTATCGGGATTTAAAAAATTGAGAAACCTCAGGGAGAGTTGACTGAATACTCTGAATATGTTTCATAGTTCAGCATGACCGTACTTTGTTTTGCTGTGGCGGCGGGTCAACACCATAACTCAGTTCTTCAAACCAGATTGGATGAAAGAAATCCTGAAGGCTGGGTCTTTTAAGGGAATGCTAATAATAATTGAACATCTTTTTATAGCATATTTGCATAGGGCTCATATTGTCCACAGGTCATAGTGTCCTTTAAAAGGTGTAGACAGCAATTCTGGAAAACACTTGTCAAAATAATTGAATATTTCCTCATGATCCGCTACTTATCCCCTAGCCTACCCTGTTTGTCCTGGTGTAATTACACAGCCTATAGGCTCTGCAAATGGGTATCTAAACAAAGGATATGCAAAACAAAGGGCCCACTGTAGCTGGCCGACATGCCCGTTTACAGAGCATAGGCTGTGTATTAACACTGGATTTTTTTCTCATGGCGACAGGTATATGGAAGGCCGATCATGAGGAGATAATATTTACTGATTTTGACGACGAGCATTCTCCAGATTCGCTAACTCCACTTCCAACCATACACTCTCCTATTTAAAGTGCATTTAATGCAGTCCCTTTACTATTGATTTGGGTGCTGTATAGTGACATGTCAGATGCTACGTTTACACGACAATGGTCTTTTTTTTTTAAGATATTTTTTTGGCATTTTTATGCTTTATTGATAGTGTAGAGACAGAGGTGAAATGGGGCAGAGAGGGGAGTGACATGCAGAGGACGACCGCGGGCTGGAATCGAACCCGCGTCCGCTGCTGGCCGAGGCCCATGGGTGGGACGCCCTACCAACTGAGCTAAGGACGCCCCTCGACAATGGTCTTAATCTGCACTATAGCCTGCTATAGCCTTACCTAACTCGAACGTGTGCTTATTTGAGTGTGCCTCCATCACGTTGGTGTAACTATTAACATCTCACAAAGCTCAGTTTGACCTGATAATCTCTTATCTCCACAGGGAAAACGGTTAACAGAGCTGTGATTTAATCTTGTGTCTTTAGTGCCATGAGATGTAGTGTTATGAAACCCACACTGCCATTAAAAAGTTACTTACAATGTGATATGCAGACTGCAGAGTTGTATTCTCAGTAACTACACGTAACAATGGCCCATAGCTGCCACTCGCTCTGCCAGTAAAGATTGGGGCAACGTGCAGTGCTTTTTTTGTTTTGTTGGGTTTTTTCCTGTGAAATGGAGTGTTGGGTTGAGAGCCCGTAAGTCCCCTCCTTCTTCTTCCCGTAATCTACACACTCCATGCTTCCTCCTCATCAACCTGTCTGGGCCGGAGAGAGAGGGAGCAGGAGGGAGAGGGTAAAACAGAGTGATAGTGTTGTTGGATGTAAAGGAGGAAGAGGAAGGAACACAGAGAGATAGATAGAGAGATCTTGGCTGGCCTTACTTTTTGCTAGTTGTGTAAGAGCTGGCTGCCACCAGAGAAAGAATTGTGCTGTTCTTCTTGTCTGTCAGTGTGCTGAACACTTCTACCCTACGGCTCTGTCCTCTACAACTCTCAACAACAACCACTGTCTCCCTCTCCTTTGCTCTACCACTCACTTGCCCTCTCCCACCCTTTTAGAGTGCCCTTGTTTTGCACACTTTCACTCTCCTACCTTTGGCTGTGTCTCTGTCCCTCCCCTCCCCTGCCCTCCCCCCTGCTTGTTTTGCTCACACTCTGTGCATGTGTCTGTGCCATGTGGTTGATGGTCCCTCTCTCTGGCCCCTACAGAGTGTGTGCTACACGGAGGAGAAGACTGTGGTGCGCCTGCTGCTGGCTCAGCCTAGGCATCCTGTGCTCCCTGGATCTGGTAAGAGAAACTGTTTTCTGTCACTCTCCACCAAAAAGTTTGCCCGCAACTTGTGGTGGTTTTACTCACTTTGCCTGTGTGTGCGTGTTTAGGACAGAGCTGAAACTCAAACACAGTTGAGTGATGGTGGTTTTGCAGTGACGCAGGTTCTTAAGCACTGTGTTGATGCCGTTGTTGGGTCGTTGCTAAGGCTTTAAGGGTGGAGTCTGCAATTCTATAGGTTTGTTTTCAAAAATGAATTATTGTCAAGATCAGTGGGTTTCTCCTCCTCATGATCCACTACCTGTACATACTGTGTGTGTGTGCATCCAGTGTTAATACACAGCCTAGGCTCTGTAAAGTGTATGAAAACAAAGCGGGCACACCGTAGCCAGCAACATGCCTTTTTACAGAGCCTAGGCTGTGTATTAACACCAGATATCTTTTTCAGGGCGCAAACAGGAAGCAGATTGTGAGGAGATATTCACTGATTTTGACAAAAAGTGATTTTGACAACAAGAGTTCTCCAGATACACTGACTCCACCTTTTAATGAGATAATTATCATAAGCTTTTTGGGAGGCTACTCATGCATTTTGCACATGCGTATAGCCCATAGGTCTGTGAGTGCGTTGGTATGGGTGTTGTGGGTGTGTGTGTGCTTCAGAGAGGGGCGGAGAGGAACAGGCACTATAGTAGCCGCACTGTTTTGACAGGCAGTCCAGGAACAATCGCACTCAATGACCCCTCTGACTGAGTGCACATGAGGATAAAACCCTCTCCCTCCCACTCTCTGGGCTCCTGCTCCCCACTGTGTGGCTCACTTTCACTCTGTCTCTCTCTCTCTCATTCCTCTTTTACTCCCCTGTTTACTTGTCCAACTCTCTCCGTCTCAGAGTGTTTGTGCTTGTGTTTTGAGCGTGTGGAGGTGTTGGGGTCTCTGATCAGATCAGGCTCCCAGAACATGTGCTTGTCCATCAGTCACAGGGGGGTCAGTCCACCACCAATGTCCCTGCCCTAGTGGAGCTCAACTGGAATCTTTGAAGTGCGTGTCCTCCGAGCTGCAGTGTTTTTAAAAGGCAAACTGTGGCGCTCCTCTAATGTAATCTGATAGCTTCTTCTCTCTACTCCCCCTCCTCTCAGTGGCCCAGCTCTCCACAAGGTGTTTTAAAGTATTCTGTCCCCATCTAGTGAGCGTGGCTGCTACTGCAGGCTGTGGTGTCATGGGGTTCATGACAGAAACCTGGTGCTCCTTCGCTCCAGTTGTTGTCGTGCCTTTGAGTTCAAACTGAGATGGCTTTTCTCAAAGGCCAATTCGAGCGCAGATCATTTTGGATTCATTCTACTGTGATACATTCTTTTATATTTTCATTTGACCTTATATGCCTCAGAATAAAAGTAAGCATTTTAATGAAAGTGTAGCATAATATTGTCCTGAGTAATGCATCTGACTGTGTATTTTCTGTAGAAGTTGCTGTTTTGAGAGAGAAAGAGATTTTTTCAGATTTCGAGGTTCTGACAGATATTTCTGACAGTGAAGTATTTCTGTGGTTAGACTGCCAGCAGACAGGTTGTGCTGTTTTGAAGAACGAGGAGGACTGTGTCACTGATTATAACCTGGGTCAATCTATTCCTGTGCATTGCTTGGATGTCCCCACAAACGTATTAGTGTAAAACACTTGCAGCTTGACCTCCCTGGCTGTATACCTTCCCATCCATAAGACTAAATACTATTCTAGAAATTAAAAGGGAAGTGGACCTGTGTGTTGACCAGCTCTCGACTTTGATCTACACCCATGTAGGGCTGCAACTAAAGGCCATGACACACCAGTCCGACTTGTTCCGACTATGCAAAAAATGGAGTCGGCCGTTTCAGGAAGCTCCAGTCTTCCCGTCGCGGCCAAAGAACACACCGAGTCGACTGCTTATTTTCCGTACGCTCTGCGCTTGCGCGGAACGTAATGTCTCCACAACAGCAGGCGGCGCTAATCTGTATTGTGGCCCGAAAAAATACGAAAGCCGGAAATGATGGGACAGCTCTCTAGAGCATAAACATAGATAGAAATACGTATTTATATTTATGGACCATAAGAGCACAATTTTTAGCAGAGAGTGTCGAGCATGGTGTCGAGCAGTCAACAAGGGTTGATGCATGTGAGTACTCTCAAAACGAAACGAATAAACACATTAAAACGATGGCTAGCTGTTGTTACCTGTTTGTGCTACCCGCCTCACTTCCGGGCTTCACTGATTCGCTAGCCCTCCACCAATCAAATTGCTCCAAATGAAAGACGGTCGGCCGCCGATTGAACACGTTCAATTGGCGGCCGACAGGCTCAAAACAAGTCCGACGACCTCTACGTCGGCCGACGTCACGGCACACACCAAACAGATTCGTCTTTTTTTTTGACGACGGCGATTATCGGGCTGGTGTGTCCTGGCCTTAACGATTATTTTGATAATCGATTAATCTGTCGATTATTTTCTCGATTAAGCGATTATTAATCGATTAGTGTTTTGGTCCGTAAAGTGTCAGAAAATGGTGATTTTTTTTTATACATTTTCCAAAGCCCATGTTGACGTCCTCAAATGTATTGTTATGTCCAAAACACACAGATATTTCAGTTTACTGTCATAATAGGATTAAAGAAACCAGAAAATATTCACATTTGAGAATTTGGACATTTTTTATTAAAAAATTACTCAAAACGATTAATCGATTATCAAAATAGTTGGCGATTATTTTAAAGTGTAACTGCACCCTTTTACTTGTTTTTTGAGATAGAAGCTGAATTAAATCACTGTGTTGTTAAGGAACACATATATGCTGGTGTTGATATTGAAAAAATTTAAGAAATGTTTTGTATTGTAAATCATTTTAGAACTTTACTAAGATTTGAAAAAAACTTTTTCCTTTGGGTTCGAAAAATGACGTACATGTTGACTTAATGTACGTCATCACGTCGCCGCAAAGCCGGTCACGCTCTTCTCAGGTCCATGGCTGATCCATGAGCTACTACTGTTATACTGTCCCTCCAAGGATGTTATTTCGGGGGTTAACACACTTCACTTCTATCGGCAGTGTGTCTGCATTATCTCACACTGTATAACACACACACACACACACACACACGGACCCGGACTTGTTCATTACTTCACTTGATTGACACACGCTACCGCTCGCTCGCTCTCCTCGCTCACACACAGACTGCCGCTCGTTCACTTGCGCTACTCGGTCTCCTAACACTACGATAGAAACACCCGCCAACAATTTAGAATAAGAAAGTCCTCCACCTCAGACGACCCATCTGTGTGGCATATGAGCTCACTGTGTAGCGATAGTGCCGTTAGACTTTGTGTCACTCGATATTTCAATGAAGTCATGTCATTCAGATCTTCCTGAGTGACAGCTACTAGCAGCTAGCCCCCTCCTTCACTGACACCGCGCGCCCCCCTCCCTCCCGAAAGTCGGCCGGCTGATGTCGGAATGTTTAAAAACAATGGTTCTCAAACGGAATTCAGAATCCATGGTCTGAAAGCATTTTTCAAAATCGTGCAGTAGCTCAAACAGGTGGTGCAGTTACCCTTTAATAATCGATTAATAATCCATTCGTTGATTAATCGTTGCAGCTCTAAACCCATGTCAACATTTGGAAAGAACACCCGACATTCACTCTGTAAGTGATATATAAGTGCCGCACTAGAGATACACAGTACACCAGAAAAGTGGAACAATGAACTTTTACTGCACAGATTTTCATCCAGTCTACATGTTGACAAACCACTGAAAGGCATTCTTGATATTACAGAGAAGAGCTCAAACCACTGACAAATGAACAGCAAACGTTTTGATAATCAGTTACGTTTTGAAGTTAAACTAACCATGATCCATGGTTCCAGTCTCCCAAAACAAAATATCATCTGTGAAGTAGGCGATTTATTTATGTTAATATAAGTGTTAAATCGCTCTTTATTCATACAGTGATCACTTATATAGTGTGCACTGTGCACGTTTCATAAAGCCGATCTCTCAGTCACTCGTTCTGCATGTAATTGGCAAGCGACAGATGTGTATGCGCCTACAATGGCAGAGTAGGTAAAAATCCTTCCCAATGTCTGTTTTGATGGTTTTTATCATGTTTTATCACACTTATGGATCTGAAATGATGCTAGATAACTCTGCTTGAAGACCGCAGTGCATTAATGTGGTGACGTAGGGACGAGGGAGGGGACTGATAACTGCAGTCAGTGACGGGAAGTTAGCTAAACTGACCATTCCGCTTACTGAACCTTAAACTTTTTATCACAGTAAGCTGACTTTGGGTTTGGGTTTTGGACTGTTCTTCTGACATAACAAGTCGATCTGAAGGCCTTAAATCTGGGGAATTGTGTAATTTAAATCTTTTAATATTTTCTGACATTTAATGGACTAATAACTAATCAAGAAAATCTTGTGTGGATAAGTATATGATGGTAATCAGTGTTACTTGCAGCCCCACCTGATTCATTTGAATCATCCCTTAATTACATTTTGCCACATAGTGTTAAGTATAAGAATCTTGATGACTTGATTAACCAATTCATTGAATTCATTTGGAGCCATTATACAAGTAGGCTACAAATAAGTCATTGATAAATTGTTGTAAAGATGTTTGCATCCGGCCTAGGTCATTACTATTAACAGACAGTAGAGGATGCCCATGGTCGTAATATGTGGAAAAACAGACAAATCAGTGCAGACCACTACTGTAATACTTGACAATATTGTATCGTATTGTTACCAAGTATTTCCGCATGTTATTCACACATTAAGCTACTGCTCAATACTCGCCTTGTCTACCCAGCAAACGAACATTTTGAAAACTGAAAATCTTTCACACTATACATTACTATATCTCAGAGCATAGTGAACAATACAAATATGAAGACATACATTTCATTGTTCTCCAGTTTTTTAAGTCTCATCACATCATGAGTTTTTCCATAATATCCATTATATTTACAAGATGTGGAAAGTTGTGAATGCTAGCAAGCTATCAACCATCAAGGTCCTCTGTAGTGCTATTTTGCACATGACATAACTTGTGACTCTGTTGTCATATGACTTTCCAAGATCGTCCCCTTTTCTGACTTAAAGGAGCCCTTGATGAAGGGAATTCTTTTCATTTGGTCTTGTTAAATCGGTGCTATTTAGTATGCCAGAAAAAGAGTAAGGATGTCCCAATACACATAGTATGCTGAAAATACATAAATGCCTCACTAAATCCAATAGCATTTTGGAGTATATATTTTGTTGTGTTAGAAATAGTTGATCACACATAAACAGCACACATCCATAGTGGACATGTTTTGAACCAGTGACCTTGATTGTACTTCTTATACTTTTTGTGCTTTTAATATTTTGTGTAAGGTGTCCTTGGTTGTCCAAAAAAGGCGCCCACAAATAGAAATGTGTTATTATTATATTTATTATTGTTATAGTTGGCGGGAAAGCAGTTAAAACAGTCAAATAAAAGTAGTTGCAGAGAAAGCCAGCAGAGGGCGATGTGGTGCCAGTTACATGGGCCAACCAGCCCAGTCAATGAAACCAGAGCAGAGGTGGCAGCTCTCCTGTTCCCTGACATAGGCAATGGTTTGCCCTGTGCGTGTGTGTGTGTGTGTGTGTGTGTCCGTGTCCGTCCCGCTGAGAGATCATTGTACACTGGACAGCACTGGTTATTGGAGAAAGATAGAAAACCCTGCAAGTCAAGCGTAAAGAGAGAGAGAGAGAGAAAAAAATCACGCTTCTTGGCACAGCATCAAGTGTATTTTATCCAGCTGCTCTGCGGGAGGAGGTGGTGGGTGCGTGCTTATGATACAGAGCATGACTACAATAAAAAGTCAGGCAGGAACACTGGAGAGATCTCATTTCGGCATTGGGGCTGCGGAGGCGAGTATCAGTTCACACACACACACACACACACACACGCACACGTACGCACAATGAAAAGTCCTGCACCTGCGCAATGTGTGTACGTCATAACCATTGTGAATATCACAGTTATGAGTGAGTTTTAATCCCCCACTTAGGTTTTTATACAGTATTTGTTCTTCTAGTGACAACGAGTGTCACTGCCCTCCATGAAGCCTCTTTTAACTGAGAAGGGCTTAGCGCTTAGTGGGACTCTTTGGAATGCTGTAAATATTTTAGAAGAGAGCTCATCTGAGTCATCCACCATTAAATTACTTTCAGTAAATGGCTGTTGTTGCCATTAAGTCATTATGGGCAGCATGAAAATTGTTGTTTCCCGACGTTAAATCAACAGCAACAAAGAATTAAAGTCATTATAATTGGAGCTGCGCACGTTTCTGTTTACATAATAGCAACTAGGTAGTCTCCCCCCCCTCCCCCGTCCCGCCTTAGCTTTGACAACAACACCAATCCTATAAGATAGCAAATTACAAATCCTTGTCTTTCAGAAAATCAAAGAACCTTCTTTAGTTTTCCTATATTCAGTTTTATTTTAGGATCGGTAAATTATAGTTTGCAGACGCTTGTGTAGAAGATACAGATTTTCCCCCAGCGAGCCCCCTAACATTACGTTTCTGGCTGTTGGCAATTACCAGGAGCACAGCTTTAATTAGTGCCAACTATTGCAGTAAAGCGCTGAGCAGGTCCTGAGAGCGTGGCTTCAACACACACACACACACACACACACACACACACACACACACACACACACACACACACACACACACACACACACACACACACACACACACACACACACACACACACACACACACACACACACACACACACAAACACACACACACACACACACTGTCCCTGCATTGTTTTTACTATCACAATTCAAACACACCGCTGCTAGCGTTCTCCCGCTCAATGCCGTTTAAACAGTTAGGTGCAGTCCACCCACACATTCACACTCTGACAAGAAGAAGAATGTGGGTGATGGGAAACTCGGTCACAGCATGGCAGGATATGGGACAAAGGACTGGAGCGTGTGTGTGTGTGTGTGTGTGTGTGTGCAGGCACTATACCCCTCACTCACCTGACCATTGTCTGGCTTTTATACAGTGACAATTCTTTGCTTACATTCCCAGAAGCAAACAATAGGGCGCCCTCACGTTTCAAAACCTTGGTTGCTTTGTTTGAGTTGTGTGACTCACAACGATCCTGCTGGTCTGTGTGTGCCCAGGACAACATGTTTCCACTCATAACTAAGTCGCTTTTTCTTCTGTTTGATTAAGGTTTTTTCACACTTGACAAGTTTCGATCAGAGAGTGGTTTGATCTGATAACGCTCAGAGTCTGTTCTTTTGAAGTTAGTGTTGAATTTACTCATTGTGCCAAATGCTGTGTATACACACATGCCCTGCGCTCCAATCCCCATACTTCCCTACTGTTTAGTATGCCAGAAAAAGATTTAGGAGGTCCCAATACATGCAGGTCAATTGTAGTATGCTGAAAATATATAAATGCCCCACTAACTCCAATAGCATTTTGGAGTATTCGTCTTTATTATTGACATTTCTCGACATAATGAAAAAAAAACTTCCTTATCTGATTTTGTTTTCTCTCCTGTGGCCCTAAAACTCTTGTGTAGTGTAGGGAGATTGAGAATGAGATTCATTTTATGTTTTATTGCCCAGTTTATGATGATTTGAGGGATGTATTGTTTACTACGATGTCTTCCATTTATGCTGATTTCTTTTGGTTCGATGACTATGAAAAACTTGAGTTGTGTTTTAAAAAGGGAACCTTTTATGTTGCAACCTTTCTCTGTAAAGCCTGGGAGAGAAGAAGAAGTATGTTGTTCAGAGACCCAGCTGTACAATATTCTGTATTTTGATTGTAATGTAGTATGTGATGGTGTCCTATAAACCCATGAGGGTTGGGCACTTTGAGTGCAGAAATCAAAAACCAAATAAAAATGTAGTACAAATAAAAAGTATGTGAATTGGAATGCAGGGAGAGTCTTCTTGCCTTTGCTGTACACGCTGCCTGTCTGTCTGCCTGTCTGTTGAACATGACTGGACACAGCATATAATCTCTCCAACCCGTTCATCAAAGGGGAGAGTTGATACCCTCTTTGCATGCATGTTACCCGGGAACGCTGGGTGACACATCAGGATCAAGTTCACCAGATCTATTCAAAAGGTGAAAAGCTGCTCTTGACTCACCACCACTGGCCCGCTCGGTAACGGATCTCTCCCTCGCTTAAACTTTTAACACCTCTTAAATTCAATTTGAAGCCATTCATTTTTAACTACATCTAGATAGTGTGTCCGAACTTTATAGCTGGGATTTGATCCTCACTTCGCGCACTACTGAACAGGCTAGTATTTCTTACATACCCGTAAAGATTAATTGGTTAGGGAAATTTTAATTTTAAATTAATTTTCTTACACTGGTAAGTTGTGGGTCTCCAGCTGCTTGTGGGGGGTGGGGGGGAATTGTCTAAGTTTGGTTACCACAAAATATACCACATAAAGGGCTTTGACTTCCTTTGGCAAGAAAAGAAAGCATGACGGCCTGCGTCTGATTTAAGTTATTTATTTTCTCCCTTGTGAGGTTGGAGACATGGGTCGGCTCAAAATGACTTGTGACTTACTCATCTTCACCAAACTCCTTCCAAGATGAATACAAGGGAGGTGTGTGTGTGTGTGTGTGTGTGTGTGTGTGTGTGTGTGTGTGTGTGTGTTTGCGTCTGTCTGTCTGTCTGTCTGTCTGTCTGTCTGTGTCTTGGAGGCCCCGGGAGTCCTGTTAATACCAAGAACAATAACCACTCGCTCTCAAAGACACACACACACACACACACACACACACACACACACACACACACACACACACACACACACACACACATACACACAGCCCACAGGAAGCAAGATCCTGGGCCAAAGTTGGCTTAGTGTGTAGCCATGTCTGAAAAGGCTCCAACAAGCCATGCCAGAACAAGCCAAACCTGACCAGACCAAACCAGAGTGCTGCTGGCAGGCTGCAGGTGGAGGTTATTTGAAGCAGCATTCTACCAGAAAGGTCAGCCTGTGTTTCTTAGCTACCCGTCGCGCCCATGTATCACACACACATGCACACACGCACGCACGCACACGCACACACACACACACACACACACACACACACACACACACACCCTTAGGTGGCTCTGTGTAGCAGCTGCTGCGTCAGCCTTCTTTTTATCCTGATTGCATTTTATGGGGACCAAAATATTGTTTCAAAATTAAACTGACAAAGAAGAATGGTTTGCCCATTGTGCTTTGATCCAATATATCCATAGCATCAAATATTTAAATCAAAGAATTTACAATTTGAATTTACAGTAAATATGCATCAACCTGTGTAATTCTTATTTTATAAAATCAGTTTCCTTTTATTACTGTAGGAAGTATTAGACCAGAACTGGTTCCAATTTGGATTAATCCACCAGTAACTTTCTCCATCCGAAAGAAGTCAGTATGAAAAATAAAAAAATGAATTGATGACCAAAATAGCTGCCATTTTATTGAATTGATTTGAATCCCTTTCAGCTCTGATTGTGATGATGCACAGAAAATTGAAAATAATGATTCGTCAGTATAGACAAATATGACCTTTGCATTATAATCTGTGAAGTTAAATGATGCATGGAATTTAAATGCAAAATCTCCATCCAAATGATGTGATCTATGTTTTGTTCACATCACTGTAGACTAAGCACAGAACAGGTTTATTTCACTACATGGACCATGTGTTTTCAGGCACAGAAATCAAATCCTTAATATAAATATTGTTTTTATTTTGCCCGTTAGACGTTGGAACTGGTAGTTTACTGGTCGGATGGCAGAGAAATATAAAGATATTCCTCTATTTATTCTACCACGAGGGAAATGAACAAGAGAAAGGAAAACCAAGATTATTGGTATGATGCTTGGTTGTGTTGTTAACTGTTTAAAGTTGTGTTGTGTTTCTGAAAACAAATGACTTGATAGGATCATTTGTGAATAAATAAATTGTTCTGTTAACTTAGTAAAGTCATTAAAAATGTATATATGTAATCATTTTAGATTGTGGACGGTGTGAGGTTGTTTTAGATGCTACTCCTAAATATGATGATTTGGAGTGAAATAAAAGTGTTGTCTTTGGGCGGGGGGGGGGGGGGGGGGGGGTGTATAACACATGGTTCAGCGGGGGGTCAGAGTGAGTGTGTCTGTCTCCTTGTCAGGGAGAGGTTCCTCAACATGAGCTCATATGGTTTAACCACATGGATAAATCACTGGGAGCAGCCCCTCAAACCTCCAGCATCTCACAGCCTGTGTGTGTGTGTGTGTGTGTGTGTGTGCGTGTGTTTGTGGCCCTCCTCCATCCCTGGCCTGGGCCCAGCGTTCTCTTGCCTCCCTCAGAGCTCTCGACCGGGCTTCTTCTTCATAACGCAGTAACCTCTACTGTATGTTTGTCCGCCTCTGGCAGTCTCCCACTGTAAGGAGCGGTGGTTAACAGGTTATGCTAGCCAGACCGTGGCTAATGTTCTTAAATGGCCCTTGACAACCACAGTGAGCTGTTAATGACTGGACCGTCCTGTGGTCATGGGGCCTGAGAACTGGTCAGTTTATGGTCACCCAGTAAAGTCTGGTTTGGGGGCTTCCACCACGCCATGACTGGTGGGCAGGGAAGGTTATGGGCTTGATCTGTATGTGTATTATGATTATAACAAAAATATGAGGGATTTTATGATTCATCCCTTAATAAAATATGTATCTTTGCTCATTTAAAGATGTGGTATTTCAATTTGGGAAGGTAAGCAGGGACAAGATTATGTTTGTTTTAAATGTATTTTGTTTGTATGCTTGTCTTTGCATTGCAAACTTGATAAAAAAACATATGAATATAGTATATTAAAAAAGATGTTCGAGACAGCAAGGTCACTACTAATTAGCATTAATTTCAGAACCCTGATAATTTTTCTTGGAAACGAAAAAGAAGTTAGGCAGTGTTACCAAAACACACAACACTTTGAATGCATTCCGCCCTCATAAAACATTTTCCAATCCAATTTTTATATATTTGAACTCATGCATTGTTTTTATCTATATTGGTCAGCTTGCAGTCTTTTTCATCTGCTTTGCTGATGCATTGCTTAATTTCGTAGTATGTTGCCTTGCCAACTGCAAAAGAGTAGAATGGCCTTAAACCAGGGACAGGAATGTGTAAAGCATCTCCTGTGTGCTCCCTCGTGTCCTTGTGCATCTTTATATGCATGAAAGATCCAAATAGCTAACCTTTTAACTTTAGCCTGGTCAGATATGATTAGCATTAATAGAGTTAGATAGATAATTAATAGTATTTGCGCTCCTCTGTAATGCAACTCATAGTTCTGAACAACAATTACAAAATATAAATGAATTACAGGATTTTTTTTCACGAAAAAAGAAAATGTGACAAAGTAAAAACCCTGACAGGGTTAAAGATCACTGACCAGCCCAAGTAATGGTGAAATCTAAAATATATATATATTTTTTAAATACTTAAATTATTTTTGGATTTTTATTTTCTTTTTTTTTAAAGAAAACTTCTGTACTTTATATGTTCAGTAACTTTAACTGGGAGAAGATTACTGAGAAACTCAGGATGTAGATCCTCACTTAAAGGCATACATTCAAACTTCTGCCAGTGTATGGTATAACCTGATATCTCTCCAAACTTTTTTATAAGGTCCAGTAGAGGTGGAACAGATTCTTCAGACTGTGAGAAAACAAGTTCAGCATACAGGGCTGTGTAGTGATCCATCTTACCCAGGTGTAGGGCTCAGGGGGCAACCCTGCCGGACACCACCATGTAAACTAAAAGGGGGAGATCTCTCCAAGTTGGTAAGAACGGAAGCAGTTGTATCGGCATAGAGCATCTCTACCCATCAACTGACAGTTTTGCCCAGGCCCAACTCCAGCATGTACCTCCACTGAAAACTAAAATCTAAAGATGAGAATTTGACTCTGCCTATTCCTTTAAACATCTGACATTGATAACTTACTTTGGTTGTTTGACAGTACGGTGGTGGCACTCTGCCCTATAGTGTGATATATTGTCAACAGACATAGTACATAGTTCACTGCCGGATGCAAACTGTGTGTGCCTCCTCAGAGTGTGTGTGTGCACACTGTGGACCATGGAGAGGGGATCCCACTCTCTTCTGGAGGCCAGGCGTTGGTTTTCTGCAGGTCGCCACAGGAATTCCAGCAATGTTGCCTCCATTGTGGATCCCATCAGGGTCAAAGAGGAACTGTGTGTGTGCCTGTCAGAACTGATGTGTATTTTAGTGGTTGCAACCATCATCAACATTAGGCCTAGGGTGGCAAAGGGGGTGGGTTAGGGAATTTTGGGAATATTCAAAATTTGGAATTATAGGAATTAAAGCTGGGGTATATGATTTCTGATTGGTCAAAGTGAACATGAGCGGTACACTTTGACCAATCAGAGCGAGGCCCCGATTCTAAAAAAAATAAAAATAAAAAGTACCCCTACTTGAAATCTGGTTGTTTTAGTCAACATTATGCTAAAATTCTACCCAACTATATTTAAAATCACTGTTTGAGCCTCTGTAAACCTGGTCTTGTAAAAACCATTATATGATACCAAGTTGGCTTTCCTCAATAAGCTTTAAAAAAAATCTGATTTGAAATTAAATGTTAATAAATATTATAAACCTTTCCTTAAAAAACTGCTAGGACTGACATAACATAGTTAGAAGGATTTAGTGCATTGAGGTTGCTTTAAATTGAGTAAATTCCCGTTAATTCCCATAAATTCCCATGGAAAGTTTCCAACTTTGAAAATTCCACACATCTCAACGTAATGTAGACATGGTTATTACAGCCCACGCACGTAAGCCCTCACCACTACTCTGTCTACGGTAAACAGTTTATAACGTGGAACAATGGCTTCTCCGAGAAATTGTGTTTTGCATTGTCTCCTGATATTAATCATCTGCACTCTCTGCACAAACAAATACAGTAAGTGTGTGTGTGTGTGTGTGTGTGTGTGTGTGTGTGTGTGTGTGTGTGTGTGTGTGTGTGTGTGTGTGTGTGTGTGTGTGAGCACTTTGTGTGTGTGCCTGTTGGTCTGTGTGGGTCACTGAAAGTCAAGACAGCAACTACCTGGCTGTTGTGTGCTGGGCTGTAGATCAATGGTGAGTCACCTGGACAACATAAGATGACTGGGCTCTAGTGTAAGGTGAGAAGCAGTGACACAGTGTTAGAGAGGCAGAGAGAGAGAGAGGAGATACTCTGAGTCACACAACACTCTCTGTTGGCAGGTTGTCTATGTGTGTTTAGTAAATACCCATTACCTGAGATAGAGTTGGAAGCTGTGCGCTGGAAAAAATATCCTATTTCTTCTTGGTCACACACACATTGTGCGTGTGTGTGTGTGTGTGTGTGTGTGTGTGTGTGTGTGTGTATCAGGGCAGTGTGATCAGAATGTGTCTTGACTTCTCCTCCTGGCTCACAACATAGGATTGTCCCATTTGTCTTCTGGTTTGTAAAATAAAAATCAACCAGTCTGTGAGCATCAGACATTTTCTCTCTTTATAAGGATTGTTTTTAAGAATGTTAATGTGAGTGTGAGTGTGAGTGTGAGTGTGCGTGTGCGTGCTGTCTTCGTGTGCTTACAAATACCTTGTGTCTAAACAACAATTGAATCAGTGTCAATCTAAAGGAATCCCACCATAGAAGACATTGCTTTTTCCTGTTGCTTCACACCACACCACACCACCGTCCTGTCCTCCCACGTACCCATCCTGTCCTGCCTTGTCCCATGCAGCTCCGGAAGCTCCAGCCCCACCCCGGTGTGTGCCAGCAGATGACTTTTGGCGCTAGCACATTGCGTAATGCCAAACTGCCCCTGTGTGTGCGTCACTGGGAGCACCCTTCCTACACACACATACGCATGAGTGTAAACTCCATTGAATAGACTTGAGTACACATGGCCCCGCTTACACCGCTCCACTCCTTGGACCCTGCCTTTGTTAGCATGGATCACTACCAGTGTTACTGACT
This sequence comes from Ammodytes marinus, assembly GCF_949987685.1. Taxonomy (NCBI): domain Eukaryota; kingdom Metazoa; phylum Chordata; class Actinopteri; order Uranoscopiformes; family Ammodytidae; genus Ammodytes; species Ammodytes marinus. The sequence goes on along the minus strand of NC_137218.1, from coordinate 27,646,255 downwards.
TGTTGTCTGATCCTCTCTGTCATTTTAGACCTAGGGTTGATTGTTCATGTGTAACATAGGTTCTAGAGTAGTGGACATGCAAAGTCACATGACCTGCTGGCTTCCTGACTGGATCCTGTTCAGAATGAAACCTAATCAAACATTGTGCTCTGAGACCATGTTATCAACTGTATTGTCAGAATGAGTCACTGCAGAATGCTCCAAATGCTTTCCTTGTTTCTTTCAGACAACACACTTTGATAACTGAAGTTGTGAAGCGGGAATAGCACAGTTTTCACAGGGATTATACTTTTTTTGTACAATGTTCTTTTTTGGCAAGCACACTCACAGTGCTCACAATTTGACCTTTGATTAAAATAGGACATTAAATGACTCTTGAAAGCAGGGTTGCTATGTGAAATGAAATGATCCCTTCAAAACAGGTGTGTTGCATTAAATTGAACCAATACATGTTGAGCTTTTTCAACTCTTTCTGTCGGGAAGCAATGTAACCAATGCTGGTTCTTTATTTCACATGCCAGAAGTGTGTTAAAATGGAGATTTCCCACTCTTCTTGATGTGTTTACTTGTCTGTATCTATGTAATTAAGTTTAATTGTGTGTGTGTGTGTGTGTGTGTGTGTGTGTGTGTGTGTGTGTGTGTGTGTGTGTGTGTGTGTGTGTGTGTGTGTGTGTGTGTGTGTGTGTGTGTGTGTGGCGCCGTAGGAGTCTTTCTAGTCAGCATTGTGGATATTGGGATGACTTCTTTAGTCAAGAACACAAAGCCGGCAGCTCAATAAACTTTCAGCCTGCAGAGATCCAACGTGCACCTCTCTCTCTCCCTCTCTCTGATTCCTCTGTTTTCTCACTGGAAGCTCATTGAGTAAATAAACAAGAGGCAGAAATGTAAACCAGCCCAGGCCTTATCAAAGACAGTGGTCCACTAGGCTAATGTAGCCTATCTCTCTTACAACAACTACAACAACAGGACATGAATACATTCTGTCTGTAGAGGGTTCTTCTTAAAGGTGAAGTAAGCGATTTATTTATGTTAATGTAAGTGTTAAATCGCTCTTTATTCATACAGTGATCACTTATATAGTGTGCACGTTTTATAAAGCCGATCTCTCAGTCACTCGCTCTGCATGTAATCGGCAAATAAACTTTTCGGGGACCCCACTACTGATAACCAATCAGAAGAGAGAACGCTGCAAACCGGCACCCGTCTCATTGCCGGTGCACGTGCATAGCGACAGATGGGTGAATGTGTATGCGTCTACAATGGCGGAGCAGGTAAAAATCCTTCCCAATGTCTGTTTTGATGGTTTTTATCATGTTTTATCACACTTATGGATCTGAGATGATGCTAGATAACTCGCTGCTTGAAGACCGCAGTGCGTTAATGTGGTGACGTAGGGACGAGGGAGGGGACTGCTAACTGCAGTCACTGACAGGAAGTTAGCTAAACTGACCATTCCGCTTACTGGACCTTTAAAGACCTGCTTCTTTTTTTTCTGCTCTTATCTTTTGTGGGCTGTCAACCCTACCCTACGTGCGTCTCTCCGGGCCATTCTTGTGAACCCAATATCTCAAGAACGCTTTGAAGGATGTTCTTCAAGTGAAGTGACCTTGTACCATATTGCAGCTTTTTAGGAGCTTTACCTTCTTTAAAGCAACAACTGACTCCTTCATCACCACTGTACATTCAGCATTTGGCAAATGTATGCTAAGTGGTATTTTCAGTTATTACTCTCCTGCACACACATAGTATTTGTGTGTTTATTATGCACAGTACATGTCAGCTGGAAAAGGTCATTGGGAAAGTAATTCAAAACCCCTAGCTTTAGTTTCTGTCTGTTGACAGTTTGATTGTCCTGTAGGTGTTAAAGCTTAGCATCATGAAGCAAACCTTTGGCTTAGCGCTCCACTTGAATCCTTATGACTCCACTAGACAGTAGATACTGGCCCACATAAAACTGTATTCATGTTATCAATCAGTATTTGACTAACTGTCACTTTCTCCCCCTCGCTATTAACAAAGGGATATTCCTCTGACTCAAAACCACCTTAAACAGGTGGACCCACTGTCTCCCACTTTATTTATCACTGGTTTCTCTGTTTCTCTCTCCGTCTTTATTTTTCAGGGACTACACATGGCATGAGTGGCCTTGGCAGCCTGTGAATGTAGCCATCGAGGGACGCATCTCTCTTTCTGGACAATCCTCTCCAGGTGTCCACCTCCAAGCCTGTGTGTGGGTGAGTGCCTGTGCATACTGTGTAGACAATATTAGCTAAGTACATTTAAGCTTTAATAAGCTTTTCTGAATATTCGGTTTTGGTTGCAGTTTTTCAGCGACCTTGCACATTTGCCACAGCTTTGACACAGTATTCAGACTGTGAAATAATTATTTCTGTCGGGTGAAAACCCTCAAATCTACCAATTGTCCATTGCTCAGGAGCTAAGAAAAACAACATGCATTTTTAATATTTATCCAATGGGGTTTGAAATGTGTCATTAGATGGAGGTTGGTAGAAAGTAACGTGAAAATGACCAACATTTAAGTGGCAGGGTCAAACTATACATGCCTAGGACCCTTATTCATTAAAAAAAAAATAATTAGTACTTACTGTGGTAAGAGATCCATCAGAAAGGTGAAAGACGGGTACCTTAAAAACACTTTATTTAAAAGATTTTTTGCAGTACCTCAGCAAGTATAGACTTAAGCTCTAGATGATCCAAATTTGCATTCACACTGCGGGTGCAAACGTGTTTATTGACAACTGCTTGGAAAACCCCAGTTCTTACCGTGAATTCCCCCCATGCAGTGTCTGTGGTTTCACACCTCTAACCAGCCTTGTGGCTGCCGAGAAAAAGATGAAATATCAGTCTGCCATGTTTGTTCAGGGCCGGAAAACAGAAATATTTTAATCACTAGAGATGTATAAAAATAACATGCTAAACGTTGTAATGCTAGAGTTGTTGTTTGAAGCTCTAAGAGCAAAACAAAACAGTCTACCTGGGTTTCTGGTTACACTCCATGGTTTATCTATGACGCACACACGTCCCAGAGTAACCATGAAACCGCTGACAATGCTTTGTGCAACTGTGACATACACACACACACACACACACACACATGCACGCACGCACGCACACACACACACACACACACACACACACACACACACACACACACACACACACACACACACAGCTATATGCAGCCACAGTGATCTGGAGGTCATTCTCCATTATCAACTTCTTTGTAACTCTCTTATCTTTTTCATGTCCAGTGTGGTCTCAGTTTCCTTTTTTATTTAAATCACAAGGAAAGGCAGAAGTGAAGAACTCTGAGAAAAGAGAAGTTGGTCTCTGTTATCTGTTTCCCTGTTCTGCATAATGTGGAAGGGGGCTGAGGTCAGGGGGAAACACAGCTCCTCACTTACTTCTTCACCAGCACAAGCTTAACAGGAACCAGGCGGACTATCCACAGCCTGCCCTCTACTGTCATTGGCTATCAGGCTTCCTTATTGTTACTGTGATACCTTACCCTCCTACACACACTTCCAAAAACACAAAACTGGAAACATGCACAGTATGTTAGAAACTTGAAAGGTTTAGATTTCTCGGCGGATAATCAATGGGCCCTTACATAAAGACACACTTTCGCTACAATACTGAGCAAGGGCAAGCTATTCATAAAATCATATTACAATAAATGATACTGTGTTCCACACATTTCTAAGACATTTTAAAAGCCTAATTCTGTTATATGAGACACACTCAACTTCTTAATATATCTAGACCTCATTTACTGTAGGTTTGATTTATTGGTGCAGCATGTTTCATTCTTTTGGCTTCAAACTGGAGACAAATATTCTCTTAGCTGTGCCAGCAGAACCATGCTCTGTGGTGTGAGGAGCGTGTGTGTGCGTGTTTGTGCGCGCGCGTGTGTGTGTGTGTGTGTGCGTGTGCGTGTGTGTGTGTGTGTGTGTGTGTGTGTGTGAGTACTTATACTTGTTTTTGTGAAAACCAATTTGAGTTTTAGACCTTAAGAGTGAGGACATTTTGGCCAGTTCTCATTTTGGGACAGGCCTTTAAAGAGGGCTGTTTAAGGCTTAAGACCAGGTTCTAGGTTCAGGTATACATTTGGTTTAGGTTAGGGTTAGTGTAGTCTCACACAGCTATGGTCTGGGACCAAGCTATATTGTTTCCAGTATAGGGGGGGAAACTGGGCAGCGCTAAGCCCATGAAGCCGCAACGTGTCCTTTCAAAATGGTATTGTATTATTGTATTGATAGTTAAAGACCTACTTCACCGGTGAATATAAGAAGGTGTATTGAACTCTGAGATCCTATGTAGTATAAATGTGCAAACATCTTTGAAATCGGTTCATCCTAGCCTGAGAAAAGGCAAGAGTGTGTTATGGTCTCACTGTCTAAACCCTACATTTTACTAGTGTGACATCACACTAGTAAAAATGTAAGGTAAAGCTGCGAACACACTGCACTCGCCCCCTGCGGCGGTTGGCCGCGTGAACGAAAGTTGCTCGCCGCTTGATCATATTGGGCCATATATTCCTGACGCCGTTTCTGAGATCAGACCCGTCACACTTACGGTGCAACAACAACAACAACATGGTCCAGCTGTGCCAAAAAATACAGATGTAGGTTCACTGTGTAACCAGCGGCAGTCATGTCACAAATAGCATTAAAACAGAATGAAGACGCACCCCGATCGCAAATACACACACATTAAAGGTGAAGTAAGCGGTTTATTTATGATAATATAAGTGTTAAATCGCTCTTTATTCATACAGTGATCACTTACATAATGTGCACGTTTCATAAAGCCGATCTCTCTGTCAGCTGCTTTGCATGTAATCGGCAAATAAACTTATTGGAGTATCCCGACATTTTTATCCAATCAGAAGAGAGAACGCTCCAAACCGACACTCGTCTCACTCATATACAATCATATGAAAAAGTTTGGGAACCCCTCTCAGCCGGCATTATAATTGACTCTGCTTTCACAAAAAAAATATAAAAGTGGTATGTCTTTAATTTACCAGGAACAGCTAAGTACTGGGATGTTTTCCAAACAAAGATTTTTTGAAAAGCAGTATTTGGTTGTATGAAATAAAATAAAATGTGAAAAACTGGCTGTGCAAAAATATGGGTACCCTTGTGGTTTTGTTGATTGTAATGCCTGTAACAGCATGTAAAACTGATGATTTTAAACACAAAGTTGGTTGGATTATGTTGTTAAGCCTTGAACCTCATAGAATTGTCTGTTTAATCATGAGAAAATGTATTTTAGGTGCCTAAATGCAAGTTGCACTTCTCTTTGACTCTCTGCTGAAGTGAGACAGAATGGGATCATCAAAACAGCTCCCAAAAGATCTTAAAAACAAAGATTATTCATTGTCATGGTTTAGGGGAAGGCTACAAGAAGCTTTCCCAAAGGTTTCAATTGTCAATTTCTACTGTAAGGAACGTTGTCAGGGAATGGAAGGACACAGGCACAGTTGCAGTTAAACCCAGGTCTAGCAGACCAAGAAAAGTACAAGAGCGGCATATGCGGCGGATTGTGAGAATGGTTGCACACAACCCACAGATCACCTCCAAAGACCTGCAAGAACATCTGGCTGCAGATTGTGTATCTGTACATGGTTCTACAATTCAGTGCAATTTGCACCAAAACATCTGTATGGCCGGGTGATGAGAAGGAAGCCCTTTCTGCGCCCACGCCACAGATACAGTTGCATGGAGTATGCAAAAGCTCATTTAGACAAGCCAGCTTCATATTGGAAGAAAATGCTTTGGACTGATGAGACAAAAATTAAGTTATTTGGTCTTTATAAAAAGCAGATGTTTTGGTGCAAATTGCGCTGAATTGTTGAACGATGTACAGATACACAATCTGCAGCCAGATGTTCTTGCAGGTCTTTGGAGGTGATCTGTGGGTTGTGTGCAACCATTCTCACAATCCTCCACCTATGCCGCTCCTGTTTTTTTCTTGGTCTGCCATGCCTGGGTTTAACTGCCACTATGCCTGTGTCCTTCCATTTCCTGACAACGTTCCCTACAGTCGAAATTGACAATTGAAACCTTTGGGAAAGCTTCTTGTAGCCTTCCCCTAAACCATGACAATGAACAATCTTTGTTTTTCAGATCTTTTGGGAGCTGTTTTGATGATCCCATTCTGTCTCACTTCAGCAGAGAGTCAAAGAGAAGTGCAACTTGCATTTAGGCACCTAAAATACATTTTCTCATGATTAAACAGACAATATGAGGTTCAAGGCTTAACAACATAATCCAACCAACTTTGTGTTTAAAGTCATCAGTTTTACATGCTGTTACAGGCATTAAAATCAACAAAACCACAAGGGTACCCATATTTTTGCACAGCCAGTTTTTCACATTTTATTTTATTTCATACAACCAAATACTGCTTTTCAAAAAATCTTTGTTTGGAAAACATCCCAGTACTTAACTGTTCCTGGTAAATTAAAGACATACCACTTTTATATTTTTTTTGTGAAAGCAGAGTCAATTATAATGCCGGCTGAGAGGGGTTCCCAAACTTTTTCATATGACTGTATAGTATACACTCCATGGTCTCACTGCCGGTGCACGCCAGAGCAACAGATGGGTGAATGTGTATGCGCCTACAATGGTGGAGCAGGTAAAAATCCTTCCCAATGTCTGTTTTGATAGTTTTTATCATGTTTTATCACACTTATGGATCTGAGATGATGCTAGATAACTCGCTGCTTGAAGACCGCAGTGCATTAATGTGGTGACGTAGGGACGAACGAGGGGACTGCTAACTGCAGTAACTGACAGGAAGTTAGCTAAAAGAACCATTCCGCTTACAGCACCTTTAACAGCAATTCAGCAACATACTAAACACAATAACAACAGCAGTGTGTGCTCAGCGGCAAAAATAAAGGCAGTCATCAGCCTACCTGAAAGTGAAAGTGCGCGGTCTGGCGGAGGACACCACCGGTGCTTCGCTGTACTATATTGGAATTCCACACGGACACTGCCGTCAAGTTTGGGTTCATATTATCCTCCGGAACAGCATACAGCTGGATGAGTTTCACTATGCTAACCGGCGCTACCTTACGCCCGCCGCTGGACGCCGATTCTTGGGTGGACGCGCGGCCACGCGCTAGTACATTGACTTTGTATGTAATCTCGCCGCGCAGCCAGTGCAGTGTGTTTGCAGCTTTAGGATTAACAGGACAGCTTGGCCAAGGGAAGACTGATGAGAGACTGAGGGGAGAAAAACCTCATTCATTATATTATAATAGCGATTTTTATAATGATGGAACGCTGGTTCCGTATTGGTGAAGTGTTCCTTTAAGGCGAATACATTACGTCAATGAGTGTGCTCTCAAGTATAGCCTTACAAACGTCTGTGTGTGTGGGTTTGCATGGGTGGGTGCGTGCGTGGGTGTGTGCATGCGTGCCACCCAATCCCTGTGGATTCACGACCTCACCCAATGTAACCCCAGCCAGGGACCGAGGCTTGTCAGCTCTACAGTTGGAGACACCTGTTGGGCCCACGGTTTCAATGCGCCCACCCTGTCCTCTCCTCCTCCCTGCCTGCCAGCCCTGTCCTGTGGGTACGCTGGGGATTGGGACGTGACACATTCCCATCCACCTCTTCTTCTCCTCCTCCTCTCTCCCTTTCTCTCTCCCCTCCTTTCTCTTTGTCTTGTTTGTTCCTTTTTGAAGCCTCTCTGTCCACACACTACTTCAGCTGCCTTAAGTGCTCCACTTCAAACACAGCACTACAACTGTGCAGGTGGACGTATTCCACTGCCCCCTACACGCACACGCACACAAGCGCACACACACACAAACATAAACACACACATGCACGCTCACAGAGGCAGTGCTATTGAATAGAGCAGCTGCCAGGGAGATTAGGGCACGTCGTCCATTATGAGAGAAAAACTGGCAGATTTCATCAAAGACGGCAGTGTTAACAAGGGAACAGGGTGTCCAGATTAAAGATGCAGCCTGCCAGGTTTTTTTGGGATAGCATAGCACTGCCTCCACGAGGAATGATTGTTTGGACTTGTTGTCGCTGCTATGGTTGCAAACTACTTCGCTAATCATCTTTTAGCATTCAGGCTATTCAGCTTCATACAAGTAATGTGGCTGTGATTAATAAGTTATGTTCTCCTGGGGGGGAGAGAGAGAGAGAGAGAGAGAGAGAGAGAGAGAGAGAGAGAGAGAGAGAGAGAGAGAAGCTGGGATTTTGTTGAACTTGAATTTCAGATCACAAGCGTCTTTTTTTTTTATTGGCCTTTATTGCATGGTAGGATGTCTGTGATGTGTCTGGGCTTGAAATGGGTCCCCGTGTACCATATGTAATTGTAAGCTACACTACTACTAACCATATCCTTTTAGCATCATCTTCTCTCTCTCATCTCTCCCCTAACGCAGCCCTATAACTCTGTGCCTGGAAACATTGAAGTAATGAGCTGTGAGCGACCCCCCCCCCCCCCCCCCCCCGCCAAAAAAAAAGAAAAAACGCTTGCATTTCTTGGCGTCTGTTTTCATTGTGTTAATTAAGTCTGTAGCCCTGCCCCCCCCCCCCCCCCCCCCCGTCCTCATGTTTTTTGGCGGTATGAACCCGGTGAACCGACCCAAGTGCTGAGGATTTATTTCCCTCAAATCATTTCCGCTTTTCTTTCCTGTTGAGCCCCCCCCCCCCCCTCAATCACACACAGGCTTTATAGCTACAAGCTCCTTTTGGCTGCTGTTAGATATCGATATCTTAGTTCCTTGACACCCCCCCTACCCCCCCCCCGGCTTGTTAGCACTTCTTAAATTATTACAGAAAGGCTGCATTCCCACATGTCCACAGTAGTATTGGAACACAGTAGTTTGGCTGGTGGGTGCAATGTGGTTAACACTCTCTGTTTCTTCACCTTTTCTTTTCTAGGGCCGGTGTTTTATGCGTCCATGATGGCTTAATAATCTGCAGGGTTTGAGTTCTCGTAAATCCTTTCCGTTTCATTCCCTATTAAATGCTCTGATCACCTCCAATCCCACACCTCGAGCAGCGCAAGCTCCTTTGGATTGTGGGATATTTATACTGTTTTGCTACATTACACACAAACCATTGAATCGCGCTTGTTATGATAATTAGCATGCTATTAAGCCACATACAGCAGTTTTTTGGTTGATCAATGCATAATAAAAACTACAATTTATAGTAATTCAATCAGCCACAGCAAGTCCATTATGCATAACAACGATCATTTTGTCTCTCTTTCTTAAAGCTATTATGAATTCATATTTTTTTGGTGTTATGGGACAGCCGCCTGTGTTGCCTAAGACAATAATACAGAAGAAACATCACGTCGGGGAGTATCATAAACTTTATTTTTTTTTTCAATTCATGTTTAATTGATAGGGGCAGATGCTTCAACAGAGACACTTGAAGAACACATCTTTAATGTACGGCATCGAAGCATTTATAGCTATTGCTCATTTTACGATCAACAAATATAAAACATAGCCACAATAAAAACATACAGTGCATACGTAATAATAATAAAACATAGGGGGCATGAAAAATTTCCCAAAAATAATCGTTAGAAAAAAAAAATTATCAAAAACCACCCCCCCCCACCCTTACATTTGACTACAGATCTGACCATCAGTTGAACATTTGGAACAGTCATTTTTACATTTTCTTATGATTTTGTTTTAGCACCCTTGATTTAGAAGGATGTCTGTCCAGAGGGGTTTTCTGTTGGAAATCTTACAGTTCCCTGCAGTTAAATGATCTAGTTGACAATCCAGTCAAGCTGAGCAGCAGCAATGAACAATCTGTTTCTCTCTGTGTGTGTGTGTGTGTGTGTGTGTGTGTGTGTGTGTGTGTGTGTGTGTGTGTGTGTGTGTGTGTGTGTGTGTGTGTGTGCGTGCGTGTGAGAGCAGGGGTGCAGTTTCCAGTGATAGGAGAGTTGGCCCCCGATGATGAGGACTGCCGGAGATTGTGGAGCAGACCCAGCCCTCAGGTGACACACTGACTCACATTCATTCACCCTTGCATCACAAGTGTTAGGCACACTACTCACAAAAGTAATATATTACTGGTTACTCTTTTTAAACATCTATTTTACTTAACTTTTTACATGTGTTCCTGTTAATGCTCAGAGAAAGCCTTATTCATAGGGGACGAGGACAAACTAAATATCTAAGACGACCCACGACAATCTTTTAAAACCACTCCTTTGTTTGATAAAGAGCCTGTTAACGGTAGCAGGGCTAAACCAAAAATTAGACCAACACAACAACTAACAGACATACTGCATTATAACAAGTCTGTCACGATAGCCCTTCAACGTTAACCTCTGTAACAAGTTCAAGTCCTAATTAAAGATCATGAATTCCATTTGGTTTAATGTTAGCTACACACAGAGTTTCAAGTACATTGGTTTAGTTTTCAACTGCTGCTAATCAAAGGTCAATAGTTGAAATATTGTGTGCGTGCGTGTGTGTTAACACTGACCAAGCCCATCCTCCATGTCTCAACAGTATAGGCCTACTAGAGGGACTCAAAGCCGTTTCACAACGTTATGACTAAGAGAACAGCAATGATGCACTCAAGAAAAATGTGTTCCCGCCATTTCCGGTTCCTTCGTTTTTGCAAGTCCCTGTAAAAGAACATTCTCAACATCAAACATCCTTGCAAATGTTTCAACAATGCCTAACAGCTCATTGTACATATTTACTTTCCCACCGTCTTGTGATTGTGAACCGCAGACTTGTCTGTCCTCACACAACCCAACAGTGTGGGTCAAACAGTAAGACAGTTCAAGTGCAGTAAAACACCGGCATCCATGAATGGCTTTAGATTCACTTAATCTTGTATTGCAAATAAACTCTAGCAGACAGTAACACACAGTTGGTAATCATTTAAAAAAATGAATTTTCTTTACATGAGGTTATCCCTCTTCTTGAGAAAAAAAAATGTCGGAACAGTTGTATCAAGCCATGTTGGTGTAATGAGGAAACAACTAGGGAAAAAGCTTGATTCTAAAACCTAATTTATTGGGATCTAGTTCTAATAAGCCTTTTTCATGTCGTTACAATGTATCTCTTGATGTTTGTCTTTATTTCCTTCTACTTTAATTGAGTCTTTGTTGAGGTATAAAGTCACAGATCTATAAGCAAATTTGTACATGTTATTCGCAAAAAAATGTTGATGAAAAAAAGTACAATACACCATTTAACCAAGACTCTCTCAACTTTAACTCTAGTACATATCTATACATCTGTACTGACACACATACCTACAATACACATGGCAACATATACTCCCTCACATACAATTATACTCTGACACATACCTAAACATTTATACTTACATACACTCAAAAACATAACCGTGTCATTCAATCAGTTATTGACCTTGAGTGACGAAAGGGGAAATAGGAAAATACAGCAAACAACTCAAAGAGGAACAACATAAGAGAGGTCAAATGTCAAAGAGAAACTATGGCTGTGTCCAGAAAGCCATACTAACGTCCTACTCATACTCATTTTGACGTCAATTTGAGAATGTGACGGTTGTGTCTGCGAGTTTGGGTAGGCGAGAGATGCCCGGATGAGTACTAACTTCCGGGAAGATTTTGGGTATGGATCGATTGGATACTTTTCCTACTCAACCGCCCCACAGTGCATTGCGTCTTTTCAAACGACAAGGAAGGTTTTTTTTTTTTCAATTCTTTATTTACAATTCTGCATTTCCTTCACAACACAGGACTGTTATGTAAAAATCTAGTTCTATATCTAACCTGTGGAGGGCAGTAATACACTAAACAGCGTCTAAACGGCCAGAATCTTATATGAAGAAGAAGAAATTCTTTATAGCTTGAGTATACTTCAGTGTGAATGTTTCGACGCACCTCGCATACACAATCGATCTTTAAGTAGACAGTATGTAGTGTATGTTCTTTCTGTAAGCTGTAGGGTTGATCACTTTAATCATGTTCTTTCCATCATTACTTTTTTTTCCTCAACATCCCGTTCTGTGAAAGTGTTATAACGTGTCAAACAATGGAGAAACATTATGAACTACCAACTTCAAATTAGAAGAAAAGAAGTGGAACAGTTTGGCAGTAGGATTGAACTCATTTCCCGAGGTGTTTAAAATAAAATGCAGTTTCAGTTTTCTAGAAGAAAGTTATTGCCTTTAAACGGGGCCAGACTAATACCTTAAAAAATGAAAAATAAAATGAAGTCTATACTGCAGTGATCCTCTCTCTTTTAATGGAGACAGTTATACAGTACACGTCAGTAGTTAACTAGAGGCACCCTGAATCTCTTTAAATTGAACATGGCTTTGAATATACAAAATTATCTTTTTGATAGATCATTTAAAATAATCTAGTTATTAATATAGTCGAGTCCTCATTAATAATACATTTCGTTAGCCTCATAGCATAATTGCCTAAATCGTATTTACTCCACTCTACTTTTACTCTACAGCTACTCTATTCTACATCTACTATAGGCTACTCTACATCTACTTTACCCTACTCTATAACCCTTAAAATATGACTTAGGCAATTATGCTATTAGGCTAACCAAAAGTAGATGTAGAGTAGAGTAGATGTAGAATAGAGTAGATGTAGAGTAAAAGTAGAGTAAATATGATTTAGGTAATTATGCTATGAGGCTAACGATTTGGCTTTCTTGATTTGCTTTGAGGGAAGCGTTGTTCTTATACAATTGCATCAACCCATTTTTTATTTTGCACTCGTCATCAGCAGTGTCTTTTTGAGACGGTAGTTACGCTGGAAAAGATTTAAGGAAGTCACGTAACAATGTGGTAGAATCAGTGCTGCTGGTTAAAGCAGGGGAACAGCAGCAGCACCTGCCCTGGTCCACTACTGCTAATGCTGTAGACAGCTGCTGCAGGTTCTAAACACATGTTGAGAGCTGACATCACTCAACTAATAAAGTGGATAAAAGCTTCCCAAGAAAAAGAGAAAAAGAGGCAGAGACAGTGGAAGAGCGGGAGAGCGTATAGGGCGGCGTGGGAGATTCTGTCTAAATGATCATCTCAGCATTCAAGGGGGCTGCGGCATGTCTTTCCCCAGACAAACTATCAGGAGGAACATGGCATCTGTACAGGGGAAGATCACCAGCTTCTGTCTCACTACCTACTGCAACCACGGGCTCTCTCTCTCTCTCTCTCTCTCTCTCTCTCTCTCTCTCTCTCTCTGACATTGTTTCTTTTTCCGTCCCACTCCTTTCCTATGCTCTTATTCTTTCTCACACATCCATTTGTGTCCCACTGTGCACTCACTCACTCTAGCTCTCTCTCTCTCTCTCACTCTCTCTCTCTCCCTCTCTCTCCCCCTCTCTCTCCCTGTGTCTGTGATGCTATCTGCTAGCTGTGTGTGTATGTATGTAAAGTGCGCTTGCTTGTTGGCTTGAACAGCATCTGGAGGCTGCAGGTTGCTATAGCACCAGCGTGGACCTGCTTGTCCCTGAAGGCAGGCTGTCTTTCTCTCTCTCTCTCTCTCTCTCTCTCTCTCTCTCTCTCTCACACAACAGGGCTTTTTACCGTTATACCTGGATAGTTCTCAGGCTACACCTCTCTCTCTCTCTCGCAACAAGGAGAGCCGCCCGCAATACCTCCTTTTGATTTTTTAAATTGTTTCCACCTTCTAAAGGCGGACACAGAGGGAATTCATCTGCGGTGGATTTGTGTCAGTTTTTGTGAATCAAAGCTTGATGTTGAGCAGCAGGAGGCCAGAGTGGAAACAGATCTCCACTGGGACTGGATTGGATGAAACATTGGTATCCAGTGCATTGAGACGGGAAGTGGTTCAAATTTGGTCCTTAAGGATGTGACACCCGTTCGTCCATGCCCCCCCCCCCTTTCCTCCCTCCCTCCCTCTCTCCCTCCACACACACACACACACACACACACACACACACACACACACACACACACACACACACACACACACACACACACACACACACACACACACACGCTCAGACTCTTTCCCACACACACACACACTCTCTCCACCCTGTGGCAGAGCAGAGCTGGGTTGAGGATGCTGACTTGGTCCCCTTCAGGTTTGTAGGTTGGAGTCAGTTTGACTTCAACCCTGTGGTATGTCTTCCCGGCCTGAACGTGCCAACCTTCCTGCCACAAGGTTCACGTGATGCACAGGAGCACAGCACTTTTTTTCTCCTCTGGTTCATTGAACAGAGCTATTCAAGAATAATGAAGTCATGCCTTTTTCTAACGGCTCCAGACGCTGATGTAATGAACCCCCCCCCCCCCCCCCCTCTCTCTTAAATCTTTAGCTGAGTATGAGAACACTGGATGTGCTGGAGAGGAATCCTCAGCCTCCACACAGGGCCATCTCGGAAGGATCGCGCACGGATCCACGCCATGATTACTCCTAACTTGTTAATGATGTTATTTCCTGGCTTGCCTTTTTCTTTTCTTTGTTTTTCTTTTTCTTTTTTTCATCCGGTGCGGAAGGGGTTAACAGGCTGTGAATTCTTGATTGCCAACTCCCAGGATCATATCTCCTGTAACTCAAATCAGGGCCATCTGCGCTGGGCGTATGCCTCCCCCCCCCCCCCCTGGCCTACTGCACTCAAAGGCTCTCTGTGCTGTGGTTTGCCCGGCCCTGTCACGTGACTTCTCTGAAAAGTGCCCCCCTCCTCCTCCTCCCTCTTTATTTCCAGTAAACTGTTTGAAAGGAGGGGGGTGAGTCAGAGTAAAACCAGCTTCCCTTTAACCACAGCTTGTTAAAGAATTTGTCAACGTGGACTCAGGGGTGCATTTTTGTGTGTGTGTGTGTGTGCGTGTGTATGTGAGTGAGTGAGTGTGTGTCCAGATTGATTGATTTGAATGATAGCTCTTCTTTTTTTCTATGTGTTCTTGAAATGGGAGCATAGCTTGTATTGCGTCAGGACTCCCTCAATCACTCCACTTCCCGTGGCAGAGAGAGAGAGCAGGCAGGCGGGCGCGGGCTTGTCAGGAGTTAATGAGATAAACTTTAGCCGTCATGGTGTCGGGGGCTCGCCACCGCCAAGGAGATGTGTGTGTGTGTCTCCTGTGTGAAAGACTTTCATTGAGAAAAAAAAGAAAACAGAGCGAGAGAGGGAGAGACAGACAGAGAGAGAGAGAGAAATGTGCGTGGGTGCTGACTTGTGTATAGGCTATGCATAGATTTTTCCTTGTCTGACACTTAGATTTTCCACTTGGAGCCGAGTGCCTTGTCGCTTGCCTTGTGTGTTTTTTTTTGTCTATGTTTGAACTCTGTACCCCGTCAGCATACTACCAAAGACGACTGAAAACAAAAGTGCTCACTTTGACAACTTTGTTTTCACAATGAAAAAGCCCAGTGTATTTTTATGAGAGAATCCTCTTTTCAAGCTGATCGGAAACAACGGATGTCACATGGCCCGCTAAAGAATTTCAGATGAAAATCAAGAAGCAACAACAAATTTTTTTTCGCTCTCACAGTTATTTGTAGAAAATAAACGGAGTGTTGACCCGGTGTCCTGTTTACATCTACAGTTGATCAGTGAGTTAAAGTTACCTCTAAGATATCTTTAACTTAACTAAGTTAACTTAGATTAATGTCTTGTTGTCGCTCTCTTCCTGTGGGGTTTTTCCCATGTGGATTTTTCTAATAACTGTCATCAACCCTAACCACAGATATTCAACCCGTCATGGTAAATGTTAGAGCTCATATTCATTCATGACACTCTCCTCTACTGATAAGAGTCACTTCTGCCATGTAACCACTAAGAATTGAATCTCATTTTCAGTTAATCGTCCCGGTGACATACTGACATTAATGCTCATCTTGTGACCCTGCTATTCCTCATGTATTACATTTATTCATCAACGGTTTATACTGTGATGAGTCAAAACAGACATCTTACATTTTAATGAAGCGTAGACCAAAGTTGTGTTTTCTACGGACACTTGTGATAGGCTTATTCAAAAGAGGAATTGGCTAATCTGACCTCCAGATGTGTGTGTGTGTGTGTGTGTGTGTGTGTGTGTGTGTGTGTGTGTGTGTGTGTGTGTGTGTGTGTGTGTGTGTGTGTGTGTGTGTGTGTAACAACAGATCAAATGTGAGTATGGTTCCCATACAGAGGTGGGTGGGTGGGGGGGGGGCATCATGTGGGGGGTGACTCTGCAGAACTGCTGAGTAAAGCATCCATGCTGAAAAGCCAAAACCATAGCCTCTATAGTTTTAATGATGCTGTCCCCGTGACTTACGTATCTTACCCAATGTAATTGCTGCTAAGCCCAGCCCTGCACGCCCGGTGGTGAGGAAAGTCGGGTGGGGTGGGTCGGGTGGGGGGGTTGGGGGGATGAGTGCAAGCAGGCAGCCCTTGGCAAGCTGCCTGGCAAAGATGGTGATTTTCCATAAGCCGCCAAACAACAACCAGTCTGGATGTCTGAACCCCAGCCATCCAACATAGACACTTCCCCATGGTCCAGTAATGCAGAATTAGAGAGAGTCCAAGCACGTAGTTCAACTATATAATAAATCACATTGGCACAAGCCCGCACACACACACACACACACACACACACACACACACACACACACACACACACACACACACACACACACACACACACACACACACACACACACACACACACACACACACACACACACACACACACACTTTTATACCCTCCCCATCACCTCCTCTGGGACCCTTTGTCCACACTGCGGTGATATTCTGACGCTCACTCTCGCTGCATGAGCCCAAATACTCTACTATAAGGCAGCATATATAAAAACTATACATGTGTCATGGTGTCAGAACATGAATGGGGATTGAGGGGCTCTGATTGGTTGTGCAGGGTCCTTGTCAAGTTCCCCCCCCCCCCCCCCAGTACAGACAAAAGTCCTCAGCGCTTCAGCTGTAAGACAACCATACACATTCCTTTCCCTGACTGTCTCCCACCAGCTGAGCAACTAACACACACACACACACGCACTCATGCACAAATGGGGACAGGCTCGAATAAAAACGACAGGCCAGCCCAAGGAGAAAGCTTTCATGATTGGACGCGAGTGGAGGCAGAAATTCAAATCATGGACCAATGGGATTGTCTGTCCGTTTCGCTCCCCCCACCACCACCATATTAGGCGACCTCCCATGTCTCTCAAATTTCCTGTCCACTCGGTTGCACCCCCGTACAGAAAGTCATCAGCACTGTACTGGTTTTGTTGACCATATAAGGTATGATCATGTATTACAAGACTCCTCCTGCATCTATTTCTTTAGTTTTTGTGTGAATATGTTGTTTCACACACAGAGGCCTTTTAATTTTTCTAATATGTTCATATGAAACAAATTCGTTTTTCTTTTAATAATTATTTCACTGTCAGTTGATTCAATATTGTTTTAAGTGATACATCATGCTTCCAATGGTAAAATCTGCTTAATCATTAATTAAAAATAATTTACATTTACATTAATAACTATCTATTAAAGGGTTTTTATTCTATATGCAATAGATTTTTTGGAAACAATTGAAATCCTCTGCAAATATTGTAATAACATAAATAATTTGGTTCAGTCATAAAAAGTATTTTGTAAATGTCTGTAGGTGATTCTTATGTGTTCAGATCAGCAGTCAATGTGAGAGAGTACATTGTCTTTAAATGAAGAGTGTCTGTTCCTATCCTAATTATTAAAAACTCTATTTTGCAGTTCATCGTTCATTACTGTGAGATTTTTACATTAAATACTGTTCTGTTCACAAATATTATTACATTTTAAGTTGATTCAGAAAGGCACACAATGATGCATCTAATTAGAGTCATCTACAGGATTCAATAGAGACAGTATGTTTTACAGAGGCCGGCAAAGATTTTTTTTTAAAAACTTGAAAGTTATTCTTTTTTTGCATAATTCTGTGTTGGAATAATATATAAATTAAAGGCTTTATCTTGCAAAATCATTTTCATACCAAAGAGTGAGTGCTTTGCATGTAAGGAGTTGGTTGAAGTAAATGTTTCATGTAATGTTACATACATATAATTCATTTGATATATTCAGAACGTTGTAGTGCTTAAAATAGAGGAACAATTAAAACAGTAATTAAGGAAAAGTAACTGTGGGAAAGAATCTTACTGCTTCCAGGATAAAAGGTTCAAGATAAATTCAGACACATTAAGAAATAAAAGTGAAGGATGATAAAACTGCCTTTTTCGCATTTAAAATCCATATTCTCTATTGTGAATAGATTAAATTATTATTAAGGCCTACAAAATATTAAAAAAAAAACTTCCATCTAACATTTTGGAAATACAATCTCCTCAATATAGTTCATTGTTAAAGCTTGAAGAGCTTTTCCTTTTGCCCAGAATCAAACCATTTATCTTCCAAAAATCAAACAAAGAAACAAGTCATTTAAATTTTGCAAATTTAAGATGGCATGGAAATAATCCTTTTTATAAAAATTACCTAAATATTAAATGTGTCATCCAAAAATAAGAGAGAGGTCCTGGATCCTGCTGGTTTTCCCCTTGTGTTCCCAGAAGTAGCTGAGGTCAAATCCCGTCTAGATTAAAGGCTGCTCTTCCCAGAAAAGGTATATTGAGGAAAAATATGTGTCACTGCTGTGAAAGGAGGCTTCTGTAAAGCTGTCAAGAGGGGATAGGGCAACGGCCAGCTGAAAAAGTAAGAATTAGTGAGTCACTGTGAATGACCAAAAGTCTGTTGTCCTGTTCTACCGCTGCCCAGTGACAATGGAATTAAAACCCTGGCATTAGAGGGTATAGACACAGACATGCTGACACCAGTTGACACTCTCCTTGAATCATATCAGTAAGATTATCTTTGGAATTCTTTCACAATGTGTCGCAGGTGAATCAGCTAATTTTTTAGCTGTGAACTTGAGGATATTTCTGTTGGCAGGAGCGCTCATTGAAATGATGCACAGCTCTTCATTTAATTGTGCAAGCCACCCCCTTGTCATTTAAACATTTAAATACATACATGTTCCCTCTAAGAAGTGGTCCATTATTGTATGACTAAATGGTAATAAATATACACTAGCAAGCAGGCCACGTTCCGCACACCAATATGTCCTCATCACGCACACTTTTCACATTTACTTTGCTCAATTTAGATACATTAGAAGTGAAGACAATGCTGATCTTTTTAAAAATCTGATTGCTTAAGTATTGATTTGACAGATTTATATTATTTAAAAATGTAGCACCTAAACTTTGAAGGGTTTAGGAACACAAATGATACAATTTCTTAAGTAAAGGAAGAAAATCCCCCTGGATGCACACTACAGTACAATATCATGTATTTCAAGCTCTCATCCGTTTGCATTGCTGTGCATGTCATTTCTGAGGACCTAATGATGATAATGATGGAGGTGTGCTAAATCTTGCTCAATATGGTCTAAACATTTTATGGAGGGAACTTTGACATGGAGCTAGAAAATAAAAATCCTCCCGTAGCTGCTGGAGGCTGCTGCTCCTTTGCACTTATTTTTAAATCAGGCAGGGGTTATAAAAACAGGTTATACACTCATTTTTCGTTTCATTTTAACCCCTATGTGTTTTTAGATATAAAATGGTAAGGTCTAATGTCACACACAGAGGCAGTAAATTGTATTAAGCTGAAACATTAACACAACAGAAAGGACCAAGAAGCCTTAAAAAGAACAGCTTTTTAACCGTAAGATTTGATCCTAAATACTTCATTTGTTTAAACGTCACTTTGGAACGGCTTTCAAATAATTCATTAGAAATCACTAAAGAAAACAACATTGGCTACAGCTGGCTATACATCTATTTCACACACCTCTGATATTCCCCTCAATGTATGTTTCAGTAGCTCAAGGGAAACAATGTACTTATCTATTTGAAATTGACTAGAAATGAAGTGTGAATAATAATGTATCTTCTGTCATGTAAATAGTGAATAATCATTTGAAAGTGTATTTGAATGTGTCAGACATGTCCCAGTATTTATAAAGAAAGTGTGATGGGTATCAATGTGTACATCACAGACGACTCTACAACACTAATCAAAAGAATGTTTTTTTTTTTGCAATATGTTAAAGAAAATTCAGTGAAGGTGATTTCTATCTGAGTGCAGTGTGTGTGTTCACTGTCAGCAAGTCTCTGCAGAAAAAATGAATCACACATTTTCTGCTCTTTTTTTTAAGGACTTTGCCTCCCGAGCAAAAAAAGAATTGCCATGCAGTTACTCATCCAGACGGGTTGGATTCTTTGCCATGTTTGCCTGTTGCTTCTGTAAGTCATATATTTTACAAACCTTTATTTATTTATTTGGTTCGACTATGAAAACATTGTCACCCCCGACAAAAGGGTTTATCAGTTCAAATCATGTTATGTCAACAATAATGTTATATTGACAATTAGGCATTGGTCAAATAAAAATGGCAGTTCCTTAAATGAATTGTTCAACTAAAAAATTCAATTTGAAGAAATATGTCGACTAAAAGAATATCAGATATATGGTCATGTGCGCTGTCAGTGACATTGTTTAGGTGAACCTGTTGAATACAGATGGAAGGTGAAATGCTTCGTGCTGCCTAAATTTATGTCTTGCGCTTTTTTTTAAATGTCTTTTTAGAAATACTGTATATATTCTAATCCTCTCTTATTGTTGTCTTTACTCCTAGATTTGAAATCCCTTGTTGGAATAAGATGTGGACACTTCTTGGTCCCCTTCTGAACAGTCATGTGGAAAGAACTCATCAAAGCACACATTCAGGTGAGCTGCTGTTTAATGATATACAACGTAAATGATGCTCAAAATGATTTAAAGTGTTGATTTAAAAGAAAGAAAAAACAGTGGTAGATTTGTGTAGGGCAAAATGTCTTGTACTCATCTTTTTAATCTTGATCTATTCCACGGTGCAGAGAAAACCACAAAACTTGATTTTTACCAAGATTTGCATACATCTGCATGCAGTGGGAGAAGTGTATTGAATGAATCACATGCACAGACACACACACACACACACACACACACACACACACACACACACACACACACACACACACACACACACACACGCACATGCACACACACACACAGCACACACAGCTTCTCTGAGCTGTATTGCGCCTAGTAAGAAAAGAGGCCATTTTGTGAAGCCAAAAGTAGGGGGGAGTCAACCATTTTGTGAGTGCAGCTGCTCCCCCCCTCGTACAGTGTACAGTGTATAGTAGAGTGGTCAAAGACTCCAGCAGATTGAGAAGTCATAGGAATGTAAATGATACATCCTCCTAACCCTGTGAATAAGAATAAGTGCTGTTAGGAGACTTTTGGCATCACAAATGTTTCTACTTCTAATCCCTGGAAAATCCTCAATTTGCGTCCAGGAATTTGCAGTATGTCTGTGATTAGTGCCAGGGGCTCGGCGGCCCGTCGACTTTTCTGAGCGGACGCTGGAATTTTTGCTCATTGTGACACACAGAGAGGAAAAGGGTTAAAAGCAGAAAAAAGCCGTTTCTGTTCTTTTCTCCATTCCTAATCATACAGGGCATTGTCCCACACCCAACGGAGAGAGAAAGGTGGTGGAGGGGGGGGGGGGCGAACCAAAGCAAGTGAGCGCCAGCTAAAGCAGATAAACATTGTCTGTGGGAGGTGATGGGGAAAGAAAGGGGGAGCTGGGAGGGGGGGGGGGGGGGGTTGCTGTTGCCTGTATGCCTGCCACAATCACATACACTGTACCAGATTACACCCAGGGGTCCCAGGGGCCCCCAGTGACAGTGGTGTGTCTCTCTCTCGCTCTCTCTCTGTCTCACGGAAAGAAATACTTTCAACAGACTCTACGGTGTGTGTGTGTGTGTGTGTGTGTGTGTGTGTGTGTGTGTGTGGGGAGCCCCCATGGTCTCCTGTGGCTGCTCTCTTTCATATTCCTTTAAGCTCAGGTTTTCTGTTACTGGTGCAAACGTTTGGGTAGTTTACAGTGTGTGAGCGGGAAAACCACTAGTGTTAAAAAGAGAGCGGACTGGAGACAGCAGGTGTTGTCTCCCTCACGAGCCCGAGAGGGAACAAAAGGGGATTTTGATGCTCTCGGTGTGTGTGTGTGTGTGTGTGTGTGTGTGTGTGTGTGTATGTGTGTGTGTGTGTGTGTGTGTGTGTGTGTGTGTGTGTGTGTGTGTGTGTGTGTGTGTGTGCGTGCGTGCGTGTGCGTTTATGTGTGTGTGTGTTTGTTTGTGCTCCAGGTGTGTTCTCACTTGAGAGGCCTTTTTTCTCTTTATTTTATCATCCTGCCCTAGCTGCTTCCACCTTTATGCTCATTAACTTGTTGAATGTCCCCGTGCTGAATGGGTCTCGTCAGGCTTTTGTGACGCAGCTGGGTCACTTGAGGATGAGTGCTGGTGATGTCATGGAAATACACACGGGAGAGAGAGGTGATTCTATAGAGCCCTGGGGTGTGGCAGAGGGACTTCCATCAATCAGAGTGAAATGAGAGCGTTGTTCTTATTGTAACCCTTTGACTTTATAATCATACTCTAGGCATTATCAGATGAGCAGAAACATGACCTGTGTATAGACAGAATGCTCTCACTTCCATATACACAAGCATCATCACTTAGGTTGAAATCAGTGAGTAAAGACCGTGTGTCACCGTCAGTTTTTCCAGGCAGACACACTTGAATGCACCCCTTAGTCAGCTTTCCATGCATCCGCCATCTTTCTCACGACAGCTCACGTCACTGTCTGTTAAGATGAGATCTATTATTCAAGTCCATCACTCCCAAACGTATCACTCAAGTTGTAGTTGAAAAGGTATGGCCATGATGAGGGGCTTTTTCTTTCTGTGCTGCTCTGGCTAAAGTTTATTTTACTGCGTGAGGCACTTGAAATAGTGCAACAGT
This sequence comes from Ammodytes marinus, assembly GCF_949987685.1. Lineage (NCBI taxonomy): Eukaryota > Metazoa > Chordata > Actinopteri > Uranoscopiformes > Ammodytidae > Ammodytes > Ammodytes marinus. The sequence continues at coordinate 27,623,343 of NC_137218.1, read as the reverse complement.
AAAATGTCATGTCTTTTCTTTTTTTTATCCGATATCAATTCTAAGTTTTGTTAGTTTTGTGACGGTTGCCGGCGTTTTCTTTTTTTCTGAGAACCTGCAGTGAGGCTGAAGACCTTTCCAAATGAAAAGACAAACCAAATGAACAATACACGCATGACCCCGGGTGACGTCTTACATAAGCTCACACAATGAGACACTGTAACAAAGGCCTGATCAAAGCCCTGTCACATGACATCGGCGTTGGGGGGCGCCACCTCATGTAAAGCATGTCAAAGTAACGTCTGGGTGTTACTGACATGGCTGTCCACTGCTTCATAGTGACAATTCTTGTATTCTGTGTGTCCTATGCTTTTACAATTCTACACTTTACTTGTTTTTAAATGGTCTGGGAAGTTGTTGCAATGACCTGTTATTAAGATATTCTAAATGTCCTTGTCTGCAGCATCTGTAATTGAAAAGCTCTTATCAACATAGACTCTTTATTTCATAGCCTGTCAAGGTTTAGTATTGGCACTGGACTACATGTCAGTAAAGTAGTGTTACATTTAATTTGATTCGTCATTCTGATTTGTATCTATCTATCTATCTATCTATCTATCTATCTATCTATCTATCTATCTATCTATCTATCTATCTATCTATCTATCTATCTATCTATCTATCTATCTATCTATCTATCTATCTATCTATCTATCTATCTATCCATCCATCCATCCATCCATCCATCCATCCATCCATCCATCCATCCATCCATCCATCCATCCATCCATCCATCCATCCATCCATCCATCCATCCATCCATCCATCCATCCATCCATCTATCCATCTATCCATCTATCCATCTATCTATCTATCTATCTATCTATCTATCTATCTATCTATCTATCTATCTATCTATCTATCTATCTATCTATCTGTATCCCTGTATCCTTTAGCCTGGTGCAAAGACATCAGGGAAATACCTGGTTTATCGTAAATCTCAATAGGCAAGTATAATACGCATCAAATAAATAATAAAAGTCCTGAGACCATTGACCACGTGTGGTCTAAAGTTAGATAACAAATGTTCCCACGCTTTCACACTCTACGTTATATCTTTCTAATTGAAGCTAAAGATTTTTATATTGAGTGAAATATTCAAATCCAAGATGAGATTTTTCTTATGGCTCCATCATCAAGTGGAACATTCTAGATTTCTCGTGTATAATTTTATACACTTTTCCCTGTTATTTGGCAAAAACACATGTTTAGTATCTTGGGGAAACCTTTGGATCTGGACTAGAATGTAAAATAAGGTTCTGTGGGGTTTAAAACAATCATTTGTCTGCACAACATGAGTTTGAATGATGCGCCAGACAAAAGCTGTGTTGGCTTAAGCCTTTTCTCATTGGCATTATGAGGGGCACACCTACATGTCACTGCTTCAAAGCACATTTCTAATGGTCAATACACATGTTTGATTATAGGAAGACAGTAACCTACAACCACTCAACAAGAGGCAGAATGAAGCGCCCGCTAAAAAATGTGGGTCAGTTATTGGGTGCATGTTGGTGGCGTGCCCCCCCCTCCCCCCCTCCCCCCTCCAGTTGGACACAGGGCTAATATCAGCCAAAATGGCTGCCTGTCAACTCTTTGTTCCTTCTGGACCGCTGACTAAGCAAGAATCAGACAGACCTCCCACTGCAGCAATGACACATCTCCTTTGATTCCTCTACCCCTCCAACATCTAGCCATCTCTTACACACACACACACACACACACACACACACACACACACACACACACACACACACACACACACACACACACACACACACACACACACACACACACACACACACACACACTCCTCTGATGACAGCCATGGTAATATGCTGACCTACTGTAGCGTTCTGTGTAAAGGTCGTGTGTCATGGAGCCCATGCCTTTCATTGCTTGCCCGTCGATGACAAAAGCTGCTTTTAGAGCTAACCGCCTTGGTGGTGCGTGGCATTGACTCAGGCATAATGGCTAGGTGTGTGTGTGTGTGTGTGTGTGTGTGTGTGTGTGTGTGTGTGTGTGTGTGTGTGTGTGTGTGTGTGTGTTTGCAGGGGGGAGTTTAGTTAAGGAATTACTGATCAAGCTATGATGCATACACGCTGCCCTGTTCTGCACCCCTAGCAGTGACCTCATGGTTCACTAACTGACTCGCTCTTGTCTCTGTGTATTTCTTTGTCATACAGAAACTGTTTGTGATCGTCACCTTCAAGCGGGCACATAGTGGAGCAGATGGTCCCCCCTCATCGGGTGAGTAAGCCTCAACGGGGGTGTGTGTGCGTGTGTGTGTGTGTACGTGACATTTGCTCATCCAAAAGTACCCTGCGGTGTACGTGTGTGTGGGGCTATCACTCATGAAAGAGTTAACGCTGAATTTGACGGTTAGAGGCCTTTTGGGTGGTCATCTGACATTCAGGTCATTTATATCCCCCTTTGTGTGGAATCTGCCTCACCCCAAATGTGTAACTGGGATGAAGGTCAGTCAAGAGTTGGAGGAGGACTTGTTGCTTTATCCAGCTTGAAATAATACTTTGAAACAGAAGTTTTGTCACATTGTGTTACTACCCCCTTTGTCTGCTCTCTCTGCTCTATTAGACTACATGGTGATTACTATATCTGTTTATTTTCCCCACTGTTTGACTGTGGGCATGGACAGTTCCTGGCTGCTTCTCAGGACAAGCTGTACTCCTGTCTATGGTATTAAAAACCCCCTTACTGTTTTATCTCTCATGAGGCTCTGATGCTAGTTATCTACCTGATGCTAATATAGTGAGCCCAACCAAAGGAGAAATGTCTAAAGAGGGATGACCATCATCTTTATTATCTTATTGGCGGATACCTTATCTTCTCAATAAAAGCATGCAGGCCCTTTATGTGTCAGGCCTTATCAGGCAGGATGGGATCATGTCTTATTATTGGCCTGAACCTGGAGGAAAGAATTCATCCATTTTGAGTGATCTCACAAAGGAAACTTATTTTTGTCAGTATTTGAAGAGTTGTATCCACCCAGGACACTGAGTTACTATGTAGGGTTTGAGAGACACTGACTCGTTTTGGAATATGAATAAAAGCAGTAAAAACATTTTAATAGAAAAGTGAAAAGTACACAGATACAGACACACACAAAACACCACCTCTGTGCTTCTTCAAACTTACAGTAATAAGGAGAAGAAGTTGAAAGAGTGGGTGCCACGCTGGGTGTCCTTGTATAGGCCTTTCACACCAAAATGAACCAAGAGTCAGTTCCAGGCTGGTGTTGGGGTCAGTTCAAAACTGGTTACAGCCTTATCCCAGTTATGAACCGGTTGGTTTCACATCGACCGGAGACAGCCATGGAGCCGGCAAGAGAGCAACGTCATGACGTCACTGTAAACGTGTGTGTACGTCACCCGACGCCGCTGCTCTTGTGGCTAACGCTAAAGCTACCGCTAGCTTTAAGCACAACAACAGCGGCGAATACGTCTTATTTTTACACTTGTTGGCTCTCGCTTTGCTTTCTTAAGCAAACAGGACCCATACAGCGTATTCTCGCCGGTCAATTTGATCGCTACGTTCGGTAATTATGTTATGTTTACGTCTCGTAGTAGCGGTGTTTTTAAATATGGCGGGCATGAGGTTTGAGTTGCTCTGGTTGGTCAGGATAATCCCTCCCCCAACCGTTCGCGCAAGCAGTTCTTATCAAACCCTGCTCAATCCTGGGGTATGAGTTCCCCCGGTTTTTACGGCCCGGAGCAGGCTCTCTGGCGGTGTGAAACCAAAACACTGGCTCTAACTCCGAACAAGCCCAGAACTAGCTCCGATTTTGCGGCGGTGTGAAAGGCCTGGTAGAGATGCCAGGGGAACTGGGCCTCAACACACCTGCTGGTGGGAGTGCCGTTTGTCGCACACACACGCACGCACACACACACACACACACACACACACACACACACACACACACACACACACACACACACACACACACACACACTGAAATCAGCCGATGATATTGCATCAGCTCTGTCCATTGCCATGTTGTCTTTTTACACATTTGCTTTGTTAGTAAAAATAATTTTACCATGTTTTTTGATTGACAGCATCCGAATCTTTATTTGTAATGCTAAACATAAAATGTGTTGCTATTGTGAAACTTAAATAGCACGAGCATTTAAAACGGTTTTAGACACTTTGTGTGTGTGGGGGGGGCATGTGTGTGTGTGTGTGTGTGTGTGTGTGTGTTTGCGTGTGCTTGTGCATGTGTGTGTGTGTGTGTGTGTGTGTCGATGTGTGTGAGTGTCGGTGTGTGTCGATGTGCGTGCGTGCGTGTGTGTGTGTGTGTTGGGTTGTGAAAGAGCTGTCCCCTCTGGCGTTCACTGTTCATTGGACTGTGTAGACTCAGAGTGAGAGCTGATTGGTTATTGACAGGTTTCAGTGTGACTCACTAAGGTGCTTCTTCTTGTGTAGAGGAAGTTTCCCTCTTTACAACCTGTCAACCGTCGGCTTCCTTCCTCCACCTTCACCTCTCATTCTCTCACTTTCACTCTCAGTCACCCACACAGCGCCTTATCAATGAGTGACAGCCTGTCAGTGTTAACCCCTTAGGCACCGACACAAGCCACACTGTTAACTATGGAGCTGCACACAAATAAAGGTTACACCTTTGCACCTGCGTTGTCCACATTTTTTATTTTTTTATGACTTTTTCCCAGATTTTCAGCTAAGCAGTATTTAACTGATTTCTTTATTTAGATTTATCAAGTGTGCTGAAACAATTTTCCCTGGAAATTTCTTATGTTTGCTGAACGTTTTTTTTCAAACTCTTAGGCTAATGATAAATGAGTTGTGCGCTCTGAGAGCTTAAAAAATTTTCTGGAGTATTTCTGATGATCCCAAATGTGAAAAGTGTGTGGCACATTCTTCAGACGTTTGTGCTTCTGTAATACAATTCACTAAAACTTAATAGTTTTTTGCTCCATGATTTAATTGAGACACAAATTGTGTTTTATTGTGGTATCGTACAATCTGGGCTGAGGTTATTTTTCTTTGCTGGCATCAGGATTGAGTCTCTGTAAACTGAGTGAGTCCTATTTGTCATTTCTCTGGGTGACTGGATTGACTGTTGGACTTTCTCTTCTCAAATTGCAGAGTACTATACTAAACAATACATTTTCTTACTCTTTGCCTTCTAGGTGAGCTAGTTGACACACACACACACACACACACACACACACACACACACACACACAGTTACAACAGTAACGAAAGATAATTACAAACAAAAACAAAACAGACCAATTTTTTTTTAAACTTTGTCCTTATTTTGTGTTTGTTTTATTATTAATAAAATTTAAGTTGACAATTATTGAATTTAAATCATGTTCTGCTTCCTGACAGAACATACAGTAATGAATGACTATACTATGTTTCCGTCCATTAGTTCCGTTTGTTCAAAACTTAACAGAAGTCATTTTTACCTGTGATGGAGTGTGACCTTTCATTTTTTGGAAAAGGCCAGACTTTAAGTTTCACTATTAGTGAAAACAGGTACTTTTGTTGATAAGAACAAAAGGTGTGTGTGTGTGTGTGTGTGTGTGTGCGTGCGTGCGTGCGTGCGTGCGTGCGTGCGTGCGTGCGTGCGTGTGTGCGTGTGCCTGTGCATGCGTCTATCCCCTTCATCAAATAATTGCATATTTGAGTAGCTCGTCATGTATTTCCTAACTCAGATGTGAGGATGGAAAGCTAACGTGTTTTAGAGATTAACAGACATCACAGAGGTGTAGTTTGGTTCATTTGCCAAAGGATATTTTCTCATGCAGTCAACAGGGAGTGTCCACAATTACTTCTAAGGTCTCATTGAGAAACTATTGTGCATTGCAAAACACTTTTACATTTAAGAAAAAAATTGTACTAGTGTCGCAATCCGAGTTGTGTGTGCCGTGAGATAGTCATACGTCTTGCTCAATTCATTTTTTTAAAGGATCTTGTTTCCACACACAGAGGGCCCTCTTTAAGTCTTACTACTAAAGGTAGTACTCATAACTTACTCATCAGCAATTTGAATAAAGATGTTTTATATTTTTTTATATGAATGACAAATGGAAAACAGTTACAAAAAGGTCCAGTCTCCCAAGAGGTTTTATACGTCATGAGGCTCTAAAACTGTCAACACACATTCTCATCACGTCCGTTAACTAAACTGACCAACTGCTCACTTTTCTTTCTTTATACTAGCTGGAAATAGGCCCCAGTTTGGAACATAAGTGACCTCAACAACTCCCATTATGACTATATCTATGACTAGCTGATGTTCCTTTTGGGGGCTGAATTAAAAAATAATAAAAAAAAAACTATTGTGGAAAAATCCCTATTTTAACAATTTTTCTAATACATCTGATAAAATACATGGCGATCATGAACATGGGATAAACAATTTTCTATATTTTTATTTTATTTATTTTTTTATTGTTGTTTAATGTTTTGTTTCTCTTGGTTTGTGTAAAAAAATTTATAAAAAAAAACTATGTTTCTAATGATTGTCTGTATGTCAGGCATTTTTCAAACTTGATGGATGACTTCTTAATGTGTATTGTGAACACAGAGTATTGCAGTATCTTTGGCAGATGCCTTTCACTCTAGTTTTTCCTGCCCTGCTAAATTTGCACAACATTAATTTTGTTTGTGTTATTTATTTATTTGTTGATTTTTAGATCAATTTATCGGGTATTTACTAGATCTGAATTATGTTGGTCGGTTTTAAGTGTCCAAATTTGGATTAGCACTGGAGCACTTTAATTGTTTTACCCACTGTATGTAACTGTCCCATTTGTGTTTGTGTGTATGTGATGTCTTAAACTGTGTAACGGAAGCTCACTTTTAAACTGCAAAACAAGTTTACCTATGGGTACAAATAAAGTAACCTGAACCTAAGCTTCTGTCAGCAGTGTAGCAGGATAACAATAAAGACAGTTCTCTGAAGTGCCAGAACAGACACAATAAAGCCTTCCTGCCTTTTGGGGCTGATAACAAGGAGCTGATAAGCATGGAGCCGGACAGAGCTGTGTGTGTGTGTGTGTGTGTGATCAGACTTGTTAGGTTAGAATCTTCTATCCGCTGACTAACATACAGATGTCTCCTCTTCAACACCGGCCGTGTGTGTATCAGTCATGGTTTAAGCTGGAGAAAAACATTCTGGTAAACTAACATCTAGCTTTGATCAAGATCTGAGGCAGCTTTGGGTGTCAAGAGAGGTTTCATGCCGTTATTAAATCATTTTGATTCAGTGTAGCGTCATAGAAAAGACCACGTCCCCTATTAAAGAGTCTTGTGTTTTATGATGGTGTAGTTTAGATCAAATTAAACATCAGGCTTTACATTTTTTTTTAAATATTAAAGATTTACTTTCAAATACAAAACGTCAAGTTATATTGTACATTAGATCACCTGAAATGGTCAATATACTTCAACTCTCTTTGGACTTTTTGCCTCAAGGTAAACCTTTTAACTTTTAGTTATCATCATGAAAATGTTGCCAGTTGATTACTAACATTAAAACAGTTTTTGTCCTACAAGTTTTTCAGAAATGTTTGAACAAATATGCAATTTTAACTAAACTATATGTGACTAATCCTGTGTACATTTGCATTTATTTTTAAAAACTAGCTGTTGGATGAAGCCGGAGTTAAAATCCTTATTTCATCATTTACAACGTATTGGTGTCTAAAGTTTTTACATCACATATTTTGGATACAGGCTTTTTGTTCATTGTATGAATCAAAAGGTTCTGCTGTATGTACAGGTCTTAAAATACATTTTCTACATGTTTTCAAGAAGAAAAATGTATCACTTATCAGACAATTAACAAAATATGAACAGGTCATTCTGTGATAACCTTCAGAATAGTGGTAAGAATGATTATGGAAAGTTGATGTAAGTGTTTTAGAAGCTGATATCTTTGGTTCAGAGAAAAAATTGGAGAAAAAAGCAATGTTGAGATGGCAAAGTTTAGTCAAATAAACGACCCAAACATTCATTTTGAACCTTTGATTTACTAGTATGTAAGAAGACCTTCAAATAGAAGTTTCAACATTGACCAGTGCTTGGGAACCAATGTTGTTTCCTGCTGTGTATAGCCTTAATCATGATCAGTGTCCCCCCTGTCTTACCCAACGGCATGCTCATTTCATTCTCTACCCTTGCATGTGTTGTACAGTTTAGCTCAATAAATAATCCTAGAAAGACTTCAGAAAGCATCTTGCCTCTGTGCTCCATATTGTATATGTGTGTGTGTGTGTGTGTGTGTGTGTGTGTGTGTGTGTGTGTGTGTGTGTGTGTGTGTGTGTGTGTGTGTGTGTGTGTGTGTGTGTGCGTGTGCGCGCCCTATCCTCCTCTCTCTCTCTTATCTGAGCAGCTGGGTCTGTGTGGTTGGTCTTTCAGCAGGAACAGCTCCAAAAACCCTGATTGCTCACCCAGTAACGGAACAAGGAGCTTTTCCTTTGTTGTTTTTTTAACATGCTGTCTGGGCCTTCGTTTGATCCCTTGTGAACCGCTTTGTTTAGGTTGAATTGTTAAGTATGATTCACGCCAATTTTTTTCCCATCAGCCATATGTGATGATGTATGTGTTCAACAGGAAAAAATAGGTCTTCTTCCCTTAATTATGAAAGCAGCTGTAGTGAAGGCCTGTTGCATGGCTTTGGTGTGGTGAAGTCATTCAAGGTGATTCACACTGTCTGCAGGAGTCCAGTGTGTTTGCTTTTTATCAGTGGTGACTGACTGTAACAAGGCACCGTAGATGTAATAGCAGCCACCACTAGTTTTACTACTAACATCCTCCTGTCCGGTGCCGGGGATCCAACCAGAGACCTCATGGTTACTGGTGGGCCACCTTTCCTCTAGGACATACTACCACCTAATGTCTGTGAGAATGTGGAAAAAAAGAGAAACAGGGACAACAAAAGAGACACTTTTTACAATGTAATCTTTAAGTATCTCAGCGCCTCCGTGCTTTCGCGCCGGTCGACTTCAAATGAGCGTTTCTCAATAATCCATCATCTTGATTGAGTTAGCCACTCTCCATGTCCTTGTATTGAGCCCCAACAAATCCGTCAGACTTATGTTGTCAAAGGGAGGAACTCTCCCTGCCTGGGCTCTCGGGGAGAGGGCCATTGAGGTGTAGAGAGAGGAAGAGTTGGGGGGAGGGGGGAGGGGGGCTGAAAGGGTTCTCCTAGTGGAAAGAGCCAAAGGGGAACCCCGTATACGTCTCCATGAGAATGCATTGCATTTCCATGTGAGGCCATCTACTAAGGCGGGGAGTCCATTACCAGCACAATGGGCCTGCAGATGGCTGTTCTTGCCCCACACAGGGCTGATCCCTGCAGGCTGGCCCCCGATCAGAGGGAGGCCAGGGGAGAGTCACAGGTCAAGGCCAGGAGGGGGGGGGGCAGCTACTCACTGGGTCATACTGGAACCATCCACATCACAACCAGCATTTACATTCTACAGTACTACAAGACAATTGAAGAAAATAAATTACATTAAGCTATAATGACCTGTTCACAGAATGACCCGTTCATATTTTGTTAATGGTCTGATTATCAATTTTTCTTCTTGAAAACATGCAGAAAATGTATTTGAAGACCTGTACATACAGTAGTAACTTTTGATTCATAAAATGAAAAAAGGCTGTATCCAAATCTTCATTGTATATCTTGACATGGTACGGTAAGGTTATTGGAGTAAGCAAGTCAAACTACAGAGCTGGATTATACTTCTCAGACTGATGCAGTACATCTACAGAATCTCTGCCTTGACACGCTTTGATCTAATGTATTTCTGTGTCTGTGAGGGAATGTTTTCTCACTAAAAAGATGACTTTAGGAAAGAACCCATTTTATTTTGTTGAATCTTCCCGTTAGCTCCAGATCAACTTCATAATTTTTTTTGTCACAGAACAAGGGCTGTGCATTTGGCAACATTGAAAGTCCATTTTAGAAGTATAAGCAAGAAAATAGCACACACACAACAAAAAGTTACATTTTCAATAAAGACACCTGATTATTGTTCTGAGACCGTAAAAATAGAGAAGATAAAATGATGAATTTATAGTTCATTGTAATTTATTTTCTTCAACTATCCCCTATTTCCTACTTAGACTGGAGGTTGACACACATTCTCTTGGAAAGTTAACTTTTAAACAACTCAAAGACAGTTGGGTTAGCGGAGAAGAATCGTGCTAATCAAACTACTCTGGGTTCTAGAAAAAGTCTGTTACTGTGTGTTTCCACTGAATTCCACCTATGTTGAGCACACCCCCGACCTAACTCAAATAGAAAACTAGTTTCATATTGAATGTGAGGCTGTCTGGGTGGAAGGTAAATGTGACTTGTTGAAAGTCAGTTATACCAGGAAGGGATTTTTTACGTGTGAATCAGAACACACAGACCTGATCAATATTTATGCAATAAAAAAAATGCCAAAGTTTATTGTCGTTAGTTATCTTTTACATGTGATGCAGAAGACAGGAACTCTTTGTTAAAGAACGCTAAGCTAAAGAAAAAATCCTAAATGTCAATGCATTTATTTGAGGCATCTACACCTCTGACACATCCCTGGTCCTGTAAATAGCCCTTGGGCCATATGAGCCAAAGCCTTTTCCCGTTAACCCAATCTACAACCAAGGAAGTATTGTTTTCGATTCCTATTAGTCAGCGTGTCCTCCGGTCACCTGAGAAGCGTCCCGACAAAGATGGCATTGATCAGTCCTCCCTTCGCCAAGATGTGTCATTAAACAGAAATGTAGCACAAGGAAAACGTTAGCCCCATAGCATAATTGCCTAAATCATATTTACTCTACTCTACTTTTACTCCACATCTACTCTATTCTACATCTACTTACTCTACATCTACTTTTGGTTAGCCTAATAACATAATTGCCTAAGTCATATTTTAAGGGTTATAGAGTAGGGTAAAGTAGATATAGAATAGAGTAGATGTAGAGTAAAAGTAGAGTAGAGTAAATAGGATTTAGGCAATTATGCTATGAGGCTAACGAAAAGTTAGTGCTCTGTTGATTTAATTTTGTGTCAAGCTTTTGTACAATATTTATTTTATTTTATATATAGGGGAAGGTGGGGTGATTTGTGCGTTTTGGAAGTTGCAAAACCCCTTGTTTCTAGAAAACCGTGGAAGAAATTGGAAATGTGACCACATATTTAAGAAGAGCCATCCATTTGACTCATCCTGTAAAGAAGGGAGACACAAGGAATAAGATATAAGCACATTTAAGCTCAAAAAACTGTGTTTTGCCTTTCAAAGTAAAATTTCCATGATCAAGGTTTTTTGATTATTGTGTCTGAACAATTATAGACACGTTTGAAAACATTTGACACATGTTTTAGTGCTTTGGTATGCTACACTTTGAGTCTATATAGTTAGCACAATGTCAACCCTAAATTGCTGCATCATGCCTATTATCCAAAATTCTGGGGATGGGGTGATTTGTGCGCAAGGGCCTGGGTGAGTTATAAGTAAGTAAGTAAGTAAAATGTATTTAGAAAAGCACATTTATGACAGTTTGCACTGTCCAAAGTGCTGTACATAGTGCATTCAGTAGGTAAACAATGAAGGTACAATAACAATAACCAAAATAAAAGACGTAAAGCCCATACATCCACATAAACACAGATAGTAGTGCAGAGGTAAGATAGTTAATGGGGAGGAAAAGCCAGGGTGTACATATGGGTTTTGAGCCTTGATTTAAAGGCAGAAATGTAGGGGGAATCACATTTGTCAGGTGGCAGTTGGTTCCACAAGCACGGAGCAACTAGTGCAAAGTACATTTCTGAGAGTTGTGCCAGTGGCATGGCTGTATACGCTGGTCACCAAAAGAAAGTGATTGTCTACAGTAGCTCAGAAGAGAGTGACATCTCAACTCCACTTAACGACACCACTGATGAGAGTTCAGATGGCCAGAAAGATGATGATGGTGACTTTGTCATTGTGACACAATGACGCACAAATCACCCCACGTGCGACAAGACAACTTTTTTTCCGAAAGCTATATTTCTTAAACAGTTTATTCCAGATCCAAAGTTTTTATTGCCAGGGATGCACAACATCCTGAAATATATGTACATATTTGAGTTGGAGACATAACTGTCAAGGCCTCACTTTAAAATCACTTTGAGTAAAAAGTTGCACAAATCACCCCACCTTCCCCTATTTGTATTCTAGGAAATGCACAGAATTCAGGTTAATAAGGAGGACCAATTTTATTTTGATGAAAAGATTTGTACATTAGCGCGAATATAGAACAGTGGATCACATATAAAAGATAAATATTTTCATCACTAAAATCAATGAATAATCGTGGTAAATAATCCTGATCCTCAATATTGATCAAAATAATCGTGCTTATCATTTTGTCCATAGTGGTGCAGGCCTATTACTTCCATATATCCCTGCCTCTCAGGATAAGGGGATCACACTATAGGCAAACATACAGGGGCAGAACAGCGGGAGGTAGCGATGGAGCGGCAGGTTTTGCGGCCCACTCTCTTATTATACAGCATCGTTAAGTTTAATGCCCTGACCCGGCGGGGCGTCCATTTTCTCATCTCCCCCCCACACTTCCATTGTGATTACCCTGGGCCCCTAAAGCTCTGACAGATATACACACAGCCATTAACAGTCAGAGAGAGAGAAAGAGAGTGAGAGATATTAACAGTCAGAGAGAGAGAAAGAGAGTGAGAGATATTGACAGTCAGAGAGAGAGAAAGAGAGAGAGATATTAACAGTCAGAGAGAGAGAGAGCTTTGACTATGAGCCAAAAGGACTCTCACCACAGACATTTACAATAATGTCCAGTCGCTCTACAAGACTTATGCTTCAGATTGCGTACTACTGCATAGGCCTGTTTTCTGCAGTTCATTGCTCACTGAGGGGTATCACAGAAGGGGCCACACAGAGATCTGAACGTGTGTGTGTGTGTGTGTGTGTGTGTGTGTGTGTGTGTGTGTGTGTGTGTGTGTGTGTGTGTGTGTGTGTGTGTGTGTGTGTGTGTGTGTGTGTGTGTGTGTGTGTGTGTGTGTGTGTGTGTGTGTGTGTGTGTGCGTGTGTGCGTGTGTGCGTGCGCGCGAGAGAGAGAGAGAGAGAGAGAGAGAGAGAGAGAGAAGGGAAGACACAAAGAGAGGGAGAGGTCAGGTGTGTGTGTGTGTGTGTGTGTGTGTGTGTGTGTGTGTGTGTTCTCCGGTCTGGTGTCATATTATGTGCCTTGCGGGCACAGTGTGTGTGTGTCCCGGGACTGAGTGCTTTATTCATTCCTGATTCATTAGTTTTAGTGTCACAGTGATGTTTGCTCGCTCATCAAATCGTCCCACGTTCAAATGCTATGAACTTACTGATGCATTTCTCTATCAGGACGGTAACTGTCTTCTTTGCTGTTATTTTAGCAGACATTTGGGTCATTGATTCATTTTTAGAGCAGCTCATTTATCAAGCTCATTTGGCAGGATCCACTGAAGTGTATTGTTTAAGTGTAATTTCAGCAGTGGTCTTGTGTGTGTGTGTGTGTGTGTGTGTGTGTGTGTGTGTGTGTGTGTGTGTGTGTGTGTGTGTGTGTGCATGTGTTCTGTGTGTTCTGTGCGAGGAGTCATCGCATCGCAGACAGGGCCCTGACTCAGAAGGCCAGCCGGGCACAGGCAGCCGACCAGACCCCCCCCCCCCCCCCATCCCCCCCCCCCCCCCCCCCGCCTCCCCTCTGTCTCCACCCAGCCTCTCTTCAAAACCTGAATCACAACAGCTACAAGTTATGGAGAGGGGAGCAGAGATAGCAAAGGAGGCCTGTTTGTGTTCATTCTAAGCATAGATATAATCTGTATGTAATCTGGGTATAATCTTGTGTTTATACGCCAGGGACGGAAATTAGCGGGGGCTAGGGGGAAAGATGCTACTGAAAAATCTGAAATTGCCCTTGAAATTCACTCGACGGGGGGTTTTTAGTGCCCCAGTAAAATATAGGATTTCTTGTGGGGGGGCTGTATTTAACTGTATTTGCCAGCAATATAACCGTTTTTTTATCACTCTGGACAGTTACATTATGCTCAGTTATCTGGGTTTGTTACACAGAATGTAGCAAAATATTTCCCATTACAAGTGTTAAAGAATTAAGTTTTAGAAACAAAATATTTTACGAGAGTTATTAAATATATTAGTTTTTCATGAAACAAGACCTGGTGAATGATTTTATAGGGCATAGAATGGATACTGATCCTCCATTATATCCTTTAAACTTGTATGGAAATGCAGTCGGCATTCATTTCACTATATACTGTACGTGGTATTGAAAAAGAGGTCTGTGAAAGATTTAATTAGATTTTGAGAACACTGAAAACCAAATGCGCCTGCACCACAAGAAAAAATGGCCCCTGGTAATAAAACAAATAATTCCATTTCCTAATGTGCTATACAGATCATTTTATTCTGTCAAATTTTAAAGATACACCACTGTGAACATTATTTATTACTTTGCAATGTGCAACAGTTTTATTGGGAGATAATATAGTCTTTAGATATATGCAAGACATACATCAGAATCTCTGGCCCACAGTGCAGTTAGAACGATAAAAATAAATAAAAATAGAGTTAAATAAGATTTAAACAAGATAAACATAAACAATATTAACATAAGATACATTCTAAATACCAAGTAGTGCAAAGGAATTTTCCGTGCAATATAAAACAGTAAATATAAAATAGAATAGAAAGTAAAAAATAGATAAGTTAAAATGAAATGTGCAATGTGATGAAAAATATTTACAATGTGCAATATGCAATCAGATAACTATGATCACTTTTTCTTATGCAATTTGAATGTCCTGTTTTGCTTTTGCGCACAAACCGTTTATTGAAATGAACACACTTTTAGTTTACCCTGCTGCCTGCCTTTATATGCCCAATCCCTCCCTGTTGTTTTGCAATGCAGTCACTTGTAGAACATAGAGATGCAGCGGAACATATAAGGGCATGTTTGTGGTTTTTACCGGATATGTAGTAGTAGTAGTAACATATGTGGTTGTCTGAGCGGCCTGGCACAGTGTATATGAACCACACACAGGCTTCCATACAGGGTGCACTGTATGCTAAGTGAAAGTCTCACACGTGCACTTCTGTGCTCACTGGCTAACCTGCTGAGTTGGATTAGTAACATACTGTACATACATTGCGTTTACGGGACAGTCAAGCTTCAAACAATTCAATTCAATTCAATTTATTTAAGAAGGGGACAGTGCAAATTAATAAAACACATGATCATACATGGGTTAAAATGCCAGAATGAGCCAAAAGGCAATTTTTCATCTGTAGTCCCCTGACATCAATGTTAAAAGAAAATACAATTAAACAAGATAAAAAAACCTAAACAGGACAGAAGCCCAGAGCACAAAACAGAGCATCACAGAACAGACAGAACTGACTGACTAAGGTAAAACAACACGAAACACAAAGCTCCAGTGAAACAAATACATTAAAATAAATACATAGTGTGGCGACCACATTCACAACAAATGATCTTAGTGCTGACATGTATATGTATTGATCAACCATTGTCTTAACTGCTTAGTAAACAATTTATATGTGTTAAGTTCCCTGATATTTTGTGGGATTGAATTCCTTTCCCTTGCACTTTTGACAGACCAGGCTGACTGACTAACAGCCTCTCAAGTTTTCATTTTCCAACCAAATGACCCTGTTTCTTTGTTGTGTTTGCACCTTAACATTTGTTCACAGTAGGTATGGGACATTACTGTGTTTGGAAAAGAGGGCTAAACATTGTCCCATAGGAAACAAACCCTGTGTTACAAATGGCATGCTCTTTCTTTTTTCTATTCTACATACTACAGCTGATCATAAAAAAATAATCTAGTTAGCATGCAGTAGGCATACACGGGCGAGTAAAGCAGTTATGCCCTCTTTTTCTTCTTCTTCTCTTCCTCCATCTCCTGCTCTATTTCCCAGCCTGCCTGTCGCTGTCAGTCGGAGAGTAGCAGTGTGACTGTGTCTGCATGTGTCTCCACAGCCTCTTCTGACTCATTGAACAAGCCTTTCTCACCATTGGAGAACCAGTCAGGGTGCCCTGGTGGTTTTTACCCAGTGACCCCAGCAACTGCACACACCTTCACACCCAGACCAAGTGGCTCTTGTGTGGGCATGCCGGCCTGCTGAACCTGGGGGGGTCGTAAGGGGATTGGAAAGGCTGTTTTATGTGGCTGTCTGGGAAGTGAGAGGAATAATAGACTGCTATAATTGGTGCCCCCTGATTTCCTGGCAGCACTGCGCGGGCTCCCAAGAGGATAGCATGTGTCCGAACTTGTGTATACGCACGTGTGTGTGTGTGTGTGTGTGTGTGTGTGTGTGTGTGTGTGTGCTGGCTGCTGACACATTGGATGGCTGTGGATGTGATAAACACATTGGGCAGGGGGATCTCCGCGTCCAGGAGTGGGCTCCATGCTTAAGTGGTGAAGTCATCGGGAAAAAGCCCGGTTGAACTTAGGAGGAGGAACAGACAGACAGACAGACAGACAGACACACACACACACACACACACACACACACACACACACACACACACACACACACACACACACACACACACACATAGACACAGATATAACTTTACGACATTTGCACCTGAATCCAAATCTAGAGTGAGACACATCCTTCCTGCCATAATTTAATTAATCCAACACTGAATAATAAAACAAATTAAATTAAATTGGAGCAGTAGTAATTCAGTGTGAGCTGATAGAGACGGTTTGAGTTTGAGAGCATCAGGTCAGAGCGCCTGCCTAACCACAGTTGGCCCTGTTATGTTAGGTGTGAGCTGTGAACCCTGGCCCTATGGACCATTAGGTAACACTGGAGATTGCCTAAGCTGCAGTTGTTGTGATGGTGGTGTAGTAACCTGTAGGACCTGGCCAGGGTGTGCCATGTCATGTGAGCCCTTGTTCTCTATAGTTCCTCTGCCTGGGGAGAACGTCAGGGCACGTGTGTGTGTGTGTGTGTGTGTGTGTGTGTGTGTGTGTGTGTGTGTGTGTGTGTGTGTGTGTGTGGCTCTCTGTGTCTCTGTGTGCCTGCCTGGGTGATCTTGTGTGTTTGTGTGCTCACTTTTGGGATTTCATTGACATGAAGAACTACAAATTGTAAACTCTATTAGGTTACCACGTGTGTGTGTGTGTGTGTGTGTGTGTGTGTGTGTGTGTGTGTGTGTGTGTGTGTGTGTGTGTGTGTGTGTGTGTGTGTGTGTGTGTGTGTGTGTGTGCGTGCGTGCGTGCGTGTGTGTGTGTGTGTGTGTGTGTGTATGTGTGTGTGTGTGTTTGCGTGCCACTGGAGATGCGAGCCCTCAGAAGGGGCAGAGAGGGTCAAAGTTGGCCCCTGACTCATGGACTGTGGAATGTGGTTTTCTCAAGGCCAACACAGGGTGCCTAACACAGGGTGCCTAAAACACGCTCCACACTGTGTGCACAGCAGCAGCAGGAAATGATAGTTCATTGAAAAAAGAGATGAGATGAGCGCTCACACATGAACAATCAGGCTGCAGGAAGCTGTGAGAGATGTGGGCTTTCCCTCCATATCTCCTATAGTTGGGCTCGTTTATTTCCTGAATTTTGATCAAGTTAGCCTCTTTTACTCATTGTATAACACATAGGAATTCATTTCTTAAATCCATCTCTAATGAGAACAGATGTGTAGGATCTGGTACCTAATTTGGATTAAATATTAATATTATTTTTTAAATATTAATATATATATATATTTTTTTATATATAGTTACAGATTTTGTGCAGAGGATGCTGTTCTTTAACAAACACTCATTGTACTTCAAAAGATCCAAATAGATGTTGTGTGCTCCCTTTTTTAAACATTCTAGAAAACTGTTAAGAAATATCTGTCTGCCACGATTGTGAAGCCACAATCTTTTTTTTCCATATTCTGTTGTGGATTCTCAAGCACACAGAGTTGTTGACAAGAAAGGGGAGCTGTCTGCATCTTCACTGGTGCCTTATCTTTAAAGGTGCACTGTGTAGCTTTGGTTGTGTCGGATAAGTGAACTTTGTCTAAGATATATTCTCATAACTGAATAAATAAATGTGACCCATGGAACACTGTTTGAAGTTATAAAGCTTCTTGAATGGTTACTGTTTCACTGCTTTTCTTTAACAGCAGCAGGGCCCACAGTTTAATGTAGTCTTACGTTTCGTTCCAGGTGTCTCATAATAATTTAGTTATGATTTATGAGGATGGAATTATTCAATACTAATAATTACATGTAGAGAAAATGGGCTCTGTATGTAAATAAGTACCCCTCCCCTAAAGCTGCACAGGGCACCTTTAATACACTGTCTACTGTAGTATTACTTTTTCTACATTATTTAAAATAATTATTTTGTCTTTACAAAGATTTAAACAACAAAAAAAAATATGTTATGTGTGTGTGTGTGTGTGTGTGTGTGTGTGTGTGTGTGTGTGTGTGTTTTGATAACTAACTAATCACTTCTCCTTAGTGACCTATAATGGCAGCTCACATAATGAATTCACTAAATAGTTTGTAATTATTTAGTGAAATAGAGGAAGGTATATTTTTTGAACAAGATCTCTTTTTCACACTGTATTGTTCACCTAGAATGTCTTCTTGGATGACGTGGCATTGAAACACGCTCATTTTGCATATACTTGAATGGTTCAAGGCTTGAACATATGTGTATGGCCTGTTTAAATAAAAGTCAATATTCAGTTTTTATTTGAACTCATGGTCTATTCTCAGGAATCCAAATGGTTTTATACTTGTTTCAACATAAAACTCCATTTCCCTCACTTCACACACAGTCTAATATGTTCCACTTTTCTTTTCTTTGTTCATGTCACATCAGTAGTCACAAATGACTATTTCTAATTTCAAAACTTATACTGAACATTAAAATCAACTTTGACAACGTTACTGCACAACATAATACTATTTATCACATGTATATAACGCATGCACTATAGGTAGACACATTTTGAATGGAATTGCAGTTAACAGTAGGGTTTATTTTACCTTAGGAAAGGTAATCTTTTGACATTCTTTCACAGAAAAGTTAGTTCAGCTCAGGTACTCACGGGTAAATTATGAACACAGACTTAACAGAAGACAAAAACTTATATCCAACAATATCACAAAAAGCTTCAGCAGAAAGTGAAAATGTATCTCCCTTACAAAAGGCAGAAAAGCATGAGGTTAAAGCAGAGCCTAGTATCAACATAAATCTCAGTTCTCCATTTCCCCTCACGTCACATAGAGTCTCGTATGTTCCACTTTTATTTTTCTTTGTTCATGTCGGTATCTGCCAATCCCTCTGTTACAACTCTGCATGTTATGTTTAACCCCTTAGCTTCTATTAATCATTACATCAGATTAATGATCAATTGTCTTCCTTTCATCGAATAGATTTTCCTTTAAAAAAATAACTTCATTTAGTTAATTACTTAGTCAAAGTCAAAATGATTTCTATAGCACGTTTAAAAACACCATCAGTTGACCAAAGTGCTGTACAAGATACAATACAAAATAACATATAAGTTAGGAGTGTCAAAGTCTCAACTTGTGTTAAAGGCCAATGCAACAAAAGTGAAATGTAAACTCGATATAGCTACGAAGTCAGATAAATGAGTCGGTTCAATTGTCTTTGTTTCATGGAATAGATTTTCCTTTAAAGAAATCACTCCATTACTAGGTTACTAAATGGAAATGGAAACTTGATATAGCTATGATCATTCGCTCTTAATATCCAGAAGCTTACATTTTGACCTATTTCATGTTGTTTTTAAGAAATAAATGATAACACCCACTGCTTATGTTAGCAGTGATATGTGTGCAGTTCTGTAAAAAGTAGCTATATTGATGGTAAAAGGTGACATATATTTATAGGCAATCATTTTTATAATGCGGGCAATGAAGCTCCTTCAGCTTTTTTTGTTTGTTGTTGCACCACTTCTGGAAGTCATTCAATTAATTGGCCTCTTATAAAGTTTGATAGAATCCACACATCCTAATGCAGGCACATACAGCTCTAAAACCACACACATTTTAAACACTTTTCATTATTTTTGTGAATGTACTTTTTCACTATCCTAGAAAAAGGTTAGGAGAGTCACGTTTTAAAAGATCTACTCAGAAATAACTGCAATGCTTTTTTATAAGTGACATTTTATATTTGACCCACAAAAAAAGGAGGATCATCATATTTAATTACATAGAGAATTTTCTCATATTTAATAATATACAGCGTTCATATGGGTCAAAATTCCATAGTCAGTTTATGTCCTTTGCTGCAACATTAATTGATGAAAAACAGTTTGTAGAGTAAAACAATGTATTTGGTGTAATTTAAGGCAAGTTTTTCTCACAGCTGATTTAAAAAATGATTTAGACAGGTACATGAGGTACATGTAATTCTGCATTTTAAAGTCAGCTAAATTATTGGAACTAATATGCATTCTCTTCTACAGGAATATAAAAGTATTTTTTAACCAAATGATGCTTGCCATTAATTGAGACGGTATCAGTTTTTCTTTTAATTATAATTGAGCCTTTAAGAGTTAATACAGACATTCTGCGGGAGCTTTTTGGAGTGTTAAAATCCCACTTTCTGCCTTTTTTTAGAAGAGCTGTAAATTGTTTTGTTGAAAGTTATTTCTTTGCCTGTTTCTCAAGGCCACAGTGTTTTCAGAGCCTCACGTGGGGGAAATTAAACTCCCATGGAAGAGGTGTTGTGTTACTCTCACCTTAAAGCAGAGGATTTGAACAAAGCAGTTGTTAAAAGTTTGTTTGCTATAGCTGCTGAGTAAATCTATTCAGGCTTGATCTTTGCCTAATGACATCTTATGGCTGTTAGAACAATTCACCTTTGGGTTTTTCTCTCTCTTTATCTCAACGTAGAAAAAGAACTCACAAATGACTATTTCTAATTTCAAAACTTTTACTGAACATTAAAAGAACTTTGACAACAGTTACTGTACAACATAATACAATTGATCACATTTAGTAAAGGCATGCACTATAGGTAGACACATTTTGAATGGAATTGCAGTTAACAGTAGGGTTTATTTTACCTTAGGAAAGGTAATCTTTTGACATTCTTTCACAGAAAAGTTAGTTCAGCTCAGGTACTCACGGGTAAATTATGAACACAGACTTAACAGAAGACAAAATCTTATATCCAACAATATCACAAAAAGCTTCAGCAGAAAGTGAAAATGTATCTCCACAAAAAAAAGGCAGAAAAGCATCAGTTTTCTAAAGCAGAGCCTAGTTCCTGACTGAAGGCATTAAAAGGTGTTTTTAGACTAGCTAGCTGTTTGGGGCTTCTTTGTCGGTGGATTTTGCCCGGGCTCATGACTCAGTATTGCTCATCGTGTAAGGGGGATGATTCGCCGCCCGCCATTTCTGAAAAAGCGCCTTTTTCTCTCTCCCTCTTTGTTCTTGCCTGTTGACTTGTATTTGATGAACTTGTGCATTTCTCCCTCATCTATAATGTCTTTTCATCTCGTGCCCGTAACCTTTATTCATTTAGTCATCACTTGTTATGTGACTTTGAATTAGTTTGCTATAACTTTCTGTACAGATGTCAGGGACTTTGTTTGGTGAAATGGGGGGATGGGAATAGGAGAGGCTTTGTTTCACTCCCAAAAAAAATTGCTAGCTTGATTTTTGATACCGTGATAGTCCTTAAACATTTTCCTCTGTGTTCTTTAAAGCGTGATCCATCTGTTGTACTTCCTGTCTTCTTCTATGCCCATTCACATGTCAGGATGTCTGCTACCTTGTAGAAAGTTAATCATTACTAAAAAAAAAGGTTTCCTTGTTGCTAACTGAATCATTTAACAACCTTTTTTTTTCTCACAGTAACATAGGTGTGTGTACGTGTATCTGCGCACTTGTGTGTGTGTGTGTGTGTGTGTGGAGGTGGGGAGGGACGGAAATGACTAGCCTCCTCCAGAGAAAGTTATCAGCTATAAACCCAACCGTATGTGACATGAGTGCCCACGCAGAAACCTGCCTTGAAAATGTTTGATCTGCCTATACGCTTTGATGATGCTTCCACTACACTCAAACAAAGTGAAACATACGGGAGTGTATTGAAACAATAGCTCAGAGGGGATGTAGTTGATGTGTGTATGGACACTATAAAATGAATAGGTGAAGGTCTTTTAGTATGTATGTTGGGATGGGCCACTGATTTAGTTATTCTAGGGGCATTCTCTTTCGTCCCTCGCATTTTTTTTTAGAGAGAGAGAGAGAGGGTAGTATGGTTGTAAGCTGGTGGCCGAAAAATCTTGTAAAGGGTTTCCTAATATGGGCCGTCTTACAGGGTTGGCCGTCCCCCCTCACACGGGGCCACCCCCCCCTCCAGGGCCTCAGCCAGTGAGATGACACAGCTCGGGGTACGACTCACTTCCTCATTAATTGGCTGAAACCAGTTCTTACAGGAACCGCCTGTGATAAATGTGAGAGTTCTGAGAAGTCATTCATTTCTCCTCGCTGCAGCGGCAGAGGAGGCACTGCAGGGGAGTTGAACGGGTTCACCGATGTGTGTGTGTGAGTGTGTGAGAGCGCCAGAGGATGTGTGTGTAAGAGAGAGAGAGAGAGAGAGAGAGAGAGGAGAAGAGAGCAGAACAGAGCAGAACAGAGCAGAGCGGGAGAATGTGGGTGACTGCTGCTGCCGCCGCAGCTCGCTCTATGAGGACCAGCCAACTTTTATTTCTGCTATTTTTGTTATTTATTCAATTTTTTTTTGTTTTTGTTTTTGAATAGTCCTTAAGTAGTGGTACAGTCTGTCCTTTTTTCCCCGTGTGTGTGTGTGTGTGTGTGTGTGTGTGTGTGTGGGGGGGGGGGGGGATGAGCCGTGGAGGGGTTTGCACTCGTTGCTCTCTTCTCCTCCGTCAGTCTTTCTCTCAGGAAGCCAGGGCAGAGGAGCCACCACACTGTACGGGACACAGGACAGCATGCCTCCCCTTTGTTGCTGCCCTTGGGCTGGTGAGTAACAATGATGTGACGTGATTTGTGCCCCCCCCCCTCTCTCTCTCTCTCTCCCTCTGTCTCTCTCCATCTCTCTTCCCTCCACTGCTGGGTGCGGCACACTGCAGAAGCCCCTTTAGAGAACACTCAGAGGCCCAGATAGGCAAAAGCTAGCAACAGCATCGTGTTAGGGACTGGGGGGGGGGTCCCATCTGTAAGTACAGGGGGCCTCGGAGCCCCCCAGCTCACAGCTCTCTATTCATTCACGTGTGCGCGCCAAGAACAGAATACGGCCCCTTACTTTTGCCTCTTTCACTCCTTCTCCCTCAATTTTTTTTGACCCCTTTATCTAAGGCTTCCTTTACATATCTCTGACCCATTTCTCTAACATGCTACATTCTTTATTCACTTTCGTTACCTGTACCATTTTGCTTCCAATTCAAATATGTAATCAAATATATTTCAAAACCAAATTCCCCTGTTTTCTATAATAAGTGATTGTGAGATTGTGGTGTAAGCTGTAGTGATTACAGAGGCTTGTTTAGGGCCTGAATGACAGAGTAGGTTTAGTGCTGGGCGGGCTGCGAGGGGGGGGGGGGGGGAGGGGCCAGGCGCCGTATTGAACTGTACTACTGTAGCGCGGGGCGTGCTGACTCATGCTCACCAATTGTGTGTGTGTGTGTGTGTGTGTGTGTGTGTGTGTGTGTGTGTGTGTGTGACACATAGGGGAGTGACCACACTCACACACACACACACACTTGCACTCAATGCCCCGCCTGAACCCAGCGCTGACTGTAAGAAGCGGGGCGGGGGCCCAGTGACAATCCATCAAAACCCCCTGTCTAGAACAAAAAGAGCTAGTTGTAGCTGTAGCCCATTTTCTCTTTCAAAGCTTTTTTTTCCCTCCTTTTTTTCTCACTCCCTCTTTCTTTCTTTCTTTCTTTCTCTATCTCTCTCTGCTCTCTATATCTTTCTCTCTCTCTCTCTCTCTCTCTCTCTCTCTCTCTCTCTCTCTTAGTGATTAATTGATTTTTTTTCCTTTATGCGCCACTTACTAGGAAGGAGGAGAAGAAGAAAGAAAGAAAAAAAGGATAGAGTGAGTTGCACCAGGACAGATTAAGGCTTTTTTTTTCTAGAACAATGTTCCTTTTTTTCTGGTAACTTGAGCTACGGCGCCGCAGTTACAGGAGAGAGAAGCGAGAGCAATTTAACTTGGTGGAGGCTGCAGGCAGGCAGGCAGGCAGGCAGGCTGGGGTCAGTGAGGGCGTTTGGAGGGAGGACGGTGGGGAGGGGGGGGGGGGGGGGCTGCTGCTGCGTGTTTTATTACCCACTGATCTCTATCTGTCCTGCACATGGAGCTGGATCCCCCCTACCACCACCACCTCCTAGCCTACAGCATCAGGAGCAAGGCAGGGTGTGTGTGTGTGTGTGTGTGTGAGCGCGTACTGACCGAGCTCCTCTCTCTCTCTCTCTCCCTCTCTCTCTCTCTCTGTGGTTCCTTCCTGGCAGGAGCAGGGCTGAGGCTGTCGTGGCTCTTGGTAGAAGGTTTGTGGTCATGGTGGTATGCTGCTTCTTTGTCTGCTTCCATTGTGTCCGCTTCCACGGCCCCTTGAGCTGTACGCCGGAACGCTGCACAGCCAGGAGAAGAGTCCCTCACAGGGCAGGGCAGGGCAGGGCAGGGACGGCGTGAAGGGCCAGCCAGCTATCAGCTCCACAAGCTCCCCATCACTTCTCCCCTCATTCCTCCTCTCTGTTCTGGCTGATATCCACCGGCAAGAGTATCAAGCCTCGATCTGGTTCTCTCTCTCTCTTGTTACTGTAGCAACATGTTGGTATTGAACTTGGGACCATATTACTGGCTTTTTTTAAGGCTTTTTTTTTATTTTTTACATTTGGTAGTGATTTCCAGGTTTTTTTCAGCGTAAAGGTAGGTGCTTGTTGTGTGGTGTGGTGTCAGTAAGCTGTTGCATTGTTAAAGTGTCTCTGAGCACATGTGAAGAAGAAGAAGCAGCCACTGCTGGCAACTCATTCTCCTCGCCAAGGGCCTTAAGCTGCGCTGTGTTCCACTAAAATAATCTTCTCATGTGCTGTACGTACAGTCACTTGACTCACACTTTATTTAGAATACGCTGCGGTTGTTACTTATTTTGTGTAGTGAGTGTTCTGTAAAAAAAACCTTAACTTACTTAAGCTATCTATTTTTTTCCGCTCCTATGTTTAATTCCATAACTGTAGCGTTGTTGTGCATTATAGGCTGTGGTTGAGATGAGACGTATAAATAACTTGTGTCCACCTCAGAGCCCATCTCATATCTACGTAGTGTCTGAAAGTTCTTTTAAGTCAGCTAGTAAGAGGTGTTAATGGATGTTCCACTCTGAATGTTAATGTGTGTGTGGCGCTTAAGCTCATTTTAAGATTTCTTTGAATGAGAAATAGTAAAATGGTCCATGAATCCCCATGCTCGGTCCCCTTTGTCTGCCCCGTATTGTTCTGCTTCCAGGAAGAGAGCACATGAGTCAGCCCAGGGCTTTACCACTCTACCAGATGCAGCCCTATATATGTTGAATCAGAGACCCATAGGAGCTGTGTGTGAGTGCGTGCCTCTGTATGTGTGTGAGACGGAGATAGAAGGCTGCGTTTCCGAGGCTGCCACATTTGTTGCTCTCTCCCTTTTATCTTTTTATGGAGTAAAGCAGATTGTGCTTCCACTAATAGACTGTGGTCTGGAAGTCTTAGTATAGCCGTCCCCCCTTTTTAACTAAGGGGACTCTGTGTCTGTGTACTGGTAAGTGGTTTTTTCTTTGTCTTCACTTGGTCGACAGAAGGATTTTTTTTTTTATAAATCTCTTTTTTGAGGACAACCAGCTCATGTTTCATTACATTACAAGAGCACATCTCCCTAAAAAAACTAAAACGCTGCATTTCATAAGATCAGTGTGTCATTTTTTGGCCTTTTTTTTGCTTTTTCATTGGATAACGCAGGCTGGCTCAAGATGTACCTTTTTTTTCATAATTGCCAGTGAAATGTGCTATTTTTTTCTCCGCCGTCTCTCTGTGTAGCGATGCTGTGTGTGCTACGCCGGACTCAGCACAGTGAGCGCTAGAGCAGGGGAGAGAGAGAGAGAGAGAGAGAGAAAGAGAGAAAAAAAAGCTCAGAGGCAGTGAAGAAAGCGTCTGTGCCGTTACCTCGGCTGAACCTCAGAATGAACCCGTTGCACCGGCCCCAGTGAGCGGAGCCAGGAGACGAATCACTCTGATTCAAAACAGAGGGGTACTGTTGAGAGCAGGGCTGCAGCCTTGTGCTATGCAACCACCTCTAGCCCAGAACACTCACATCTCTTTTCTCTCCTCATGGTAAGTTGGATTAGGATTCTTTTTTTCTTCTTCTTTACTTCCCCCATTGTTGTCTATCCGTATATACATGCATTATGTTGTCAGGCATGTACCGTCACTACTGTCTCTCGGCCTGTCAGATAGCTTATCAGACTGGTGTTGGCTGTTATAGATTGCATGGCGACAACAGTCTGTAGGCTGTCTGACATTTCGGGCTTTTTCATCATTTGTGACCGGCATCCATGTTTTTGTCCTCCCTCCCTTCTTCTTCTTGTTAACTGTCATTGTGTTAGCAGTATTAGCATCAGTTCCCATTTTAGAAGGTGTGTTCTGCAATGTCACTTCCCTTTATATCCCAACCGCTTTGTGTGTAGCGTCAGAGACACGGCTCAGGGGTGTTTATTTCCTCCCTGCTGACGTCCGCAAGGGTTTTTTTATTTTTTTGTTGTTGCGGGGAACTGTTTTCACATGTTTGCAAAATGCAGATGTAGTGATGCCAATAATAGGTGTTTGTGTGTGTGTGTGTGTGTGTGTGTGTGTGTGTGTGTGTGTGTGTGTGTGTGTGTGAGAGAGAGAGAGAGAGTAGTTGGCTGTCCTCTTGAATTTCCAGAGAATCCAGACAGTACACACCTTATTGCAACACATCACATTGTGACACCCAGCCCTAGGTATGGTACATACAGTGCTCACACCAAAACTCTCCCCTTCCCTAAAACACTTCCCTCTTCTTTAATACCGAGGACTTTCTCCTGTTGCTCAATACGCACGCTTCTATTTTGTTGAAGGCTGCATTTTATTGGAACAGCTCTCTTAAGGGGATGTTTTTTTCTAAAGGGGCCACAAATCTGGTAATTATACAAAGCTGAAAATCATTGCTTGACCAGTGGCTACTTTTGCCCACAAAGCCCCAGTTTTATTTTAAATTCTTCCTCTTTTTATCTAAAACAGAGCAAAGGGGTCAAACTTTTTTTTTTTTTGCTGGTTATAAAAAGCAAAAATCATTGGATAACACTGGAATGGCTCGCTTGGCTTAGAGTGTTTTTCTTGGCAGTTTCAGGATGTCCTGTTCCATAAGGGAGCCCCCTTTTGGCATGCCTGTCTGAATGTGTGTGTGTGTGTGTGTATCTGTGTGCGTGCGTGCATGTTTGTCTAGAAATTCTGTTTATATTCCTGTGTGTAAGTGCCTGTATTTCTTGTCCAATAGACAATCGACTGTACACTAATGTATACGCACTGTTTGTTTTTTTCTTCTTCATCTGCTTTCACTATAAATAAAGTCTGTTGACACAAGTCTGGTTGTTGTGTGTTCATTCTGTGATAAGTCTTGGCCACACTGGGACCGGTGTGATGACCCTCAAGCCTCCATAGATTGTGACATGTCAGCCTAGAGAGAGAGAAAGAGAACCAGTCCATACTGCCATACCCACAGTCTAATGTTTCACCTCCAAACGCTTATCACATTACTGATTGGCTCTCTCCACACTGACATCATCTCCATTTATAGATTCCAAGTTAAGCCTCGGCTGTGAGCTGTGAATTATAGCTACATTTATGCTCCAGTCGCAAAATTGAAGTTAACTTTTTTTGGGGTATTTATTTCAACACTTTCACCATAAAGTAGAATGTATACCAGTGTTGGTCTATATTTAATACTCTGTCACATTATTTGATGCACAAAATAGCATTTTATAAAGAAAATCAGTGATCTAATTTAAGATGTTAGTTGCAGTAGAAAGAAAAAAAGGTTATATCTCAATTTTAAAACGAGATGATACATCTCAAGGGGCTTATCCTTAAATACATTTTTGAAATTAAAATTTAAAAATATGTTTTTTCCAGTTACGCTCCAGTCGCGAAATTGAAGCTGCATTTAATCCCTTTTGGTATTTTTTTAAATCACTTTTGCCATAAAGTAGAATTGATACAGTGTCAGTCAATATTAATAGTCACTAGTCAGAAACATTATTTGATGCAATATAAAAAAAAAGCTTCATATAAAAAAATGTCACCTATCTAAATGTAGAGGTTAAGTTATAGCTCAATTTGAAAATATGTTATTTTTTTGGTGTTATTTCAAATTTACACGGAAAATCAATTTGTTAAATGAATCCATGAAACATACACTA
Source organism: Ammodytes marinus (assembly GCF_949987685.1). Lineage (NCBI taxonomy): Eukaryota > Metazoa > Chordata > Actinopteri > Uranoscopiformes > Ammodytidae > Ammodytes > Ammodytes marinus. The sequence continues at coordinate 27,594,820 of NC_137218.1, read as the reverse complement.
TGTACAGTTTGTGTAGACCGATTTCATGTTTTAACTGATTCAGGTCAAATTTTGTTGATCTCAGATCAGCTCTCTGTTAGCCTGGCTCCGCCCGCCTATCTACTTCCGCTCAATTTTCATTTCACTTCTGTACAAATTAAATGAAGTACGATGGTCTGGTTGGACCAGGCTAGCTCTCTGTGGTCATAAAGTGAAAAAAGTGAAACAAGAACCTGACGTTGGTGTGTTTGGGACATAGATAGTATACAGTATGGGACAGCGAGTGGACAGGGGGACCTGTGTGCAGACTAGGGACCCCTGGGTGTGGAGAGTGCTGTTCCCAGAGCAGCCACACCCTGAGCACCAAATGATGACTCTATACCCGCCACCTCAGCCCACCACACCCTGCCCCCAGGGGCCACCGCTCAAACACCCAACATGCAAATCCTGCCTGTCCAAACAGGCTGCATGGGACTGACTTTCAAATAATGACACAGCTTTTGTCCTCTCTCTCTCTCTCTCCATGTGCTGTACATATACTATGCCCCCCTCCTCTCAACACACCCACACACAGCACCTCCTCTACTGTCTCTCACTCTCCAGTATTTCCCCCTCTCCCTGTCAGCAGGCTAACCACCGAGGGATGCTGAAATATCACTGACTTCATCCACCCGCCCCACTCTGCATTTGGTTATCCACTTAAGTTCCTTTCACACTCCGTCTCATTAAATTATGCTGAACATGTGGATTTTCTTTCTTTCTTTCCTTAGAAAAAAAAGAAAATCCAAAATCCCAATAGAGTCCTTTTGTTTGTGTAGTAGTAGCAGTCAAGTGGTTATATCAGGCTACAGCACAGCAAGCAGGCACACACCAAGAGAAAGATTGAAGTTACAATTTATGGGTATGATGACACCCATGATTACCCATGTCATGGACCGGAAACCCATGAGATGGCATCACTGTGGCATTCTAAAAAAACACAACCTTTTCACCTTTGATAACTTTATTAATTTGAGTAATCTTATATTGTTTTTCAAGTGTGTAAATAACCATGTGTCACCACTGTTGTCTGAATTGGCCATCAGACGTCAGAGCTCTCGTCGGGCAAATACACGAGCCTCCATCAATGGTGATTGTCTTGTTCCCATGTACAAGACATCTTTCGGTCAGTCTGTTTTCTCTGCAAAGGGGGCAGAACTATGGAACCTTTTGCCCACTAGTCTAAAACTAGAAACTAACAGCAACACTTTTAACAGAGAACTTAAACAACGGCTCAAATCAAATCAACAGTGCTCACACAAATAATTTACAACTGGTTAATTGTCTGATCATGCTGCCTTTATTATAGGGTTAGTATTTCATCTTGTTTCTGTCTTGTTTATTTTATTTTTATTATTATTATTATTGTTGTTTTTTTGTTTTTTTTTAAAAGCCTCCTGTGGACAGGTGTTGAAAACTAGCATTTATGCTAATACTCTGAAAACAATGCATCTGGTTTCATCCAATGATATTGTCATGTCCACGTTAAATAAAAATCTACATCTACACTGTTATATTTGAAGAATACACCAATCAAAGAGATCATTTTCAGCATATGATATTTGGTATCCAACTGATGTAAGGTTAGGTAATATTATTGGATACCATTATCTAAGCTTTAAAGACAGTGGTGTTTTCATAATTGAACCAAAAAAAACGATCCATGTAAGTCCCCCCTTCTACTTAAAAACCAATACGCAACCTAAACAAGCGTGATGTGGAAACACCATGTGTGCGGCAGCGACACTTTTGAAATAAAATATATTTGCAAATTCATAAGTTAATAATAAGTTAATTCAACCTTTTGCTGAAAAACCATATGCGCCCACAAATGATTGTTTAAAAGCAGAGTATCTATTTGACATGACATAATCTAGATACATCATTTTAATTCACATTTGTTGTTCGCTGCTATATATAAGTTTTGAAAGGCAAGATAGCTAAAAAAGGTTTTTCTCTTTCAGTTCTTTAAAACACTTTCTGACTTAACTACTGTATATATTGATAATAATAACTTTAAATACATTGAACTTTTGCGAAAAGGGCTACAAAATGCAGAGTCAGATGAAGTGAATATAATCGGATTACATGACCAATTTAATAGTGTAAAATAATGAGGAGCACACTAAAATAAAAACCAAAAGCGGATGAGGATCATAACTTGTGGTTACCAAGCCTCCAAACTCCAAAAGCCTTTTGTTTCCTTTATTGTGGCTTTGGCATGCACAGATCAAAGGAGCTTATCAGCTGCTTCAGAGCGCTCATAACTCACTGCATCTGAGGGGACAGATGTTATATTGGCCTCATTTGAATTAGATCACTGGGTTCCATCCAGGGAAGATTGAGTGCAGCCAACTCAACTTATCAACAGGCACTTGGCCGAACCTCTGCGGCTTGATTTACAATTTGTTAGCCTCAGAGCATAATTGCCTAAATCATATTTACTCTACTCTACTTTTACTCTACATCTACTCTATTCTACATCTACTTTACCCTACTCTATAACCATTAAAATATGACTTAGGCAATTATGCTATTAGGCTAACGAGAAGTAGATGTAGAGTAGATGTAGAATAGACTGTGTCTCCCATTGGATATGACACAACAAAACGCATCTCCCCTATACACTGTGTTAAACTAAACCATCCATGGGTATTTTTTTGAACAGAGCATAGTTAGGCATGGAGGAGCATCTGCTGTCCATGCCCACACAGCGGCCAACATAGCAGGAAGTCTTAATGGCCCATGCCAGGTGCCAGGGCACCGTGACGGAACACACACACACACACACACACATCCGAGGGCTCTTTGGCCCAGCAGGCTTTTTGACACTGTGATCTTGAGTCAGGTTTCTGTATTTGTTTTGCTGTATACTTTTTCAAAGGCCGTTGATACAACATGAATCAATATCGGTGGTTGTCTTTGAGCCAGGTCCAGTTGTGTGTTGATTGTGTGGGGTAGTAACCACAGCGACTCAACCCTTTTCCCCCACCGCTGTCCCTGACTTATCACAATGTGCTGCTGCGCTCAATCACAAATGTACGTTCAAATGTTCATGCTGTACCTACTTAATTACAATAAAACTATTTTGAACATTATTCTATTACATGTACACTATCCCATTTCACTTCAGTTATTATTTGTCTTATTATTTACATGAACAGTATTTTATTTCATCTACATTTAATTGAAACTTTATTTTGCATTCTACTTTATATTTTTATGGTGCTCCTGATCTCTACACTTCCTATCTGCACTGTGTCCTTGCTCTACTGTTGTGTTTATTTGTGTCTCAGGTGTTGCTCTCTTCACTTGTGTGTTTCTATCGTACATGTTCTTCTTCTATATTGCATTAATGAGAGGAGCCTGGGACTGAAGAATGTCATTCATCAATGACTGCTGCTGTAAGTGTTGTGCATATGACAAATAAACCATCTTGAATCTCTCAAATCTTGAATGAAAAGGGCTGCGTGCCTTCTCCCCTGGGTCCAACAACAGAGAATATCCTTCTCCCCTTTATGTGGCTACATGTCATGACAAGACAGAGAGGAGGCTAAGGTTTTGCATAAAAGCTGGTCACGCGCAGCTACGTTCCTCTGATGTTTCTCTGCGTCATTCAGGTGTGTCATGAATACACAGCAGCGGACATGACTATAACACAATGAAGCTGCAGCATGCCTGAGAGTGGGGTGGGGGTAAAAGTGGAGATATGCACAACACACACACACACACACGCACAAACAGTCATAAACGACACACCCCCTATAATGTGAGAGAAGATGTCACTGAAGAAAGCTGTGGGAATGTTTGAAGTCAGACAGTATGGACTCTCCTCTTTCTCTTCCTACGCACATTCTATCCCCGGGCGCTGAACGCAGCTTGAACACAACTTTTTACATGTCATCGCAGGTTTCTGTGTCATGACATGATGCCACCTCAGAAATATTTCTTCTGGGGAATGTCCCACACTTGCCTTCCAAGCATTCCAATGCTGGGAATGTGTGTGGTCCATCCTCTCCTATGTAGATGCAAGTATGGCAAGGCAATTCTAAAATAACTTTGGAAAAAACTGCCAAAAACTGCATGTTTTGTGTAACTGAAAGAAGATGGTTGGTCGGAAATGCTAATGAGCTTATCAATGTTCCCAGGGCTCAATGATAATACTGTCAAAACTTCAGCATTATATATATATACCATATATATATATACCATATATATATATACCGTATATATATATACAGTATATATATATATATATATATATATATATATATATATATATATGTGTGTGTATATATGTGTGTGTGTGTCACACACACATTACTTATATACAGTATATAAATCTTGGGATATTGTGATCTGGAAACACCAGGAACATAATTGCTGAAGGGATGGAAAATGGAGAGATAATTTAGCTGTTCTGTATACAGGAGATAAGAAACCATTTTTTTTCATCAAAACCAACCTGATTATGTTATCTTCTTTATGGCGATAAAGCCATCCGGGAGGTTAGCTTAGCTTAGCATAGAGGCCGGAGAGATGGCTAGCCTGGCCTCTGTCCAACATTCAAAAATACATCTGGTTGTGGGATTTTTTGGAATCCAGGGACTGAGCACAGTGACTGCCTGGAGTCCTGTCACCGTGAGGTTGCCATTGCTTAACATGCTAACATTTACATTGTGTACTAGTATGCTTATGTTAGCAGTACATGTATGGAATATTTATTTTGTGATCATTTTTATGAAAGGTAACTTGAGCCCAGGGATTTGTGTAGCACTAAGAATGGAGACAGTTACCCAACTTAACCTAATGTCAGTGATTCTTTATAATGAAGATGACAAAGAAACTGTATTTCATGATCAACACGACGGTATCTGCAGCAATAGTCTTCCATACGGTCGGTGCCTTGTGTGTGTCGTTCAGAACCAAAGAACACCTTAGTTCTACTTTCAACATTTTGCTCTGATGTTAAACAAAATACAGACAGACATCTATGAGACACTCCACAGTATCCCCTGTGTCTATACTCTGACATCAAAAACATATGACATTACTATTACAAACTTAAGCTCTCAGCTTTTATGGCATTGCAATCTGAGCTAATTTTAGTGCCGTGCACATACTGTGCATGCGGCCTGTTTACCACGAGGCAGTGTGGTTGTACGCAGCATGCCCATCAATGTGCTGCAAACAACCGCAAAGAGCAAACAAAACCAGACACATCCATGCCAGACTACACAACAAACACACTGTGCTCCCAGCTCATCTGGACTGGCTTTTCTCTAGTGATATTCCACCAAAGGACTTTTTACTGCTTTTAACAACCTCACCTGAGCCCCACCGAAATGCATCACGCTCCCACATTTCATGACATGTCTTCGGATGCTGCCAACAGTTGAGCTGCATCCCCACCAGGCCTTTCAGATCCAGAAAGAGGGACTTCTCTGCAGACAGTCCAACAGGAAGGTGTCTTTATCAGTCTAACTAGAAAAGGGTTTTATAAAAAATATTTTTAGGAAGTCCTCAATCATCAGTGCTCGATTTTATTTCTTAATCCAATCAGTGACTTGAGGGAAATGACATTTCTTTAAGGAAATCAAACGTATACGCCCTTATGTCTCTCAGCATGTTATACCCCAAATGGTCAGTGATACGGAGGCCTCTCTCTGCCAGTAGAAGAAAAGGAATTTGAAGAAATGTTAGTCATGATCGAGACGTTGATGCAGCATGAGTCCCTCAATCACAAATCTTATCACGACTAACTTTTCATTATTACAGGAGGAAATTGACAAATGTTTGGGCCGAAATGGGCTTCCGCAGAAAGACATATTGTCAGTGGACATTTAAAATCCAAAATCACTGCAAACTGTTTAGCCTGATCTTTACAACAACCTTTCACTTTTTAATCTTCTTCTGTTATTCCATACTCCTGTTTAGAAAATGAGTGTCACAAAAGCCCAAACATGTCTTTGATTTTACATTACATATACATTCAGACAGTATAGTTTGTCAGCTCCTGTTTTCATTCTGATGGATAATGTATCCACCTCTGAGCCCAGCCTTTACTAAGCATTGTGTGGTGTTCCTACATTTCAAACATGTTTTAACGTTAGCTTGTTCCTACACACAAGCCAAAATCCAGCAGGGCTGCCCTGACACATACATTATGGCTGACCCCAAAAGACTAGTGGCCCTTTGCACAGAATAAACATAATATGGAGGTATCACAGATATTTTTTCACCAGATGTGGCTTTCAAAATTCCCAAGCAGCTCATACTCTCTTTTGGAAAGTAGACCTCTTCAAGTGTGTCACTGTAAATGTTGTCCCTCCCCTTTTGCACTGGATGTTGCTGTTGGATCTTCTCAGCTCTCATCAGATCATTTGGGTCAGCTCCAGACTGATACCTTTTAAGGGGGAACACCTCCCATTTTAACAGTTAACTTCCAGGGCAAGTGAGCTTCATAAAGACAAATATGGTTCTGTGTTCTCAAGTTAAATCGCACAAAAAAAAATCAGCACTCAACAGGTCTGCGCAGTCAATACCAGGCTGTATGCATTTAAGAAACAAGTTTAAAAAAAATCTGATTGGGATGCTGACAGCTCTCCCTCTTGGTTTTAGATTAATGAGCTTCCATATTGACAAAATCCAAACATGGAGAAACGCAACGCAGTCAGATGATACGCAATGTGATTTTGAATGAACACAGCGCCGACCTCAAGTCATCACACGGGCCCACAACACAGTCCAACGGGCTCTATTCTCTTCTTCTGTAAACATAAACAGAGCTAAACAAAACAGGGAACACACACAGAAAAACAGATTCTGTTACCCAGTGCATCTGGATGTGATCACCGGGCAATCAAAGTAAAACAAACTATCCGATGGAGCTGTGGGGCAGTGCTCGGAGTAACGCTGGCCTGCAGGGGGGCCCTTTCCCTAGGCCTGCTGAGACCGAGGTTTCAGGGCAAGGCCCCCCCACAACAAAAGGAGATGTGGTGAAGGCATGACCTTCTTGCTCCTAGACCCAGGACCTACAGGGTAATCACTGTCACTTTTACTTAAATACGCCGAAGATCAAATGAGGTTTTAGCTGTTTGAAGACCCGCTCTCTTCAAGGAAAAAATCTCATCAATACATAGAGTTAGGGTTAGGGTTGGGGGGGGGGGAGGTTATGTCATACTGCAGCTGGGACACCCTGCTGACTGCTTGCTTACACATCAGCTGGACTGAGGGAAAAGCAGTGGGAAGGGAATGCTGAAGGTTACATTTATTTCATACGCACTAACAGTCTTTCCTGTTTACCCCATTATCATTATGAGTCATCAGGCCATACCCTTTAGATTTTGCACAACAACCAGAATTTGTTGGCGGACACAGAGGAACTGTTTCCCCCTGTATGTCATGGTAAAACTCCTAAAGATGACTTGTTTCATGAGTTTGTGCCATAGACTGTATGTAAGGTATTTTGCAAGTCATGTGCTGTGATGTGATATGTGTGTGTGTGTTTGTATGTGTGTGTGTGTTTGTGTGTGTGTGTATGTGTGTGTGTGTGTGTCCTATAAACTCTCCACTCAGAAATGTGTTTGGCTTATTGTATCTGTCCATGCTGTGTGTGCTGAAAGAGATTCAGTCATAATACACATCCTAGGCTCTGTAAACAGGCATGTTGCTAGCTACGATGATCCCCTTTACACTGGATTTTTTTCAGCACATACACAGTAGCCCACGGACAGGAAGTGGATCATGAGGAGATATTCACTGATTTTTACAAAGAGTGATTTTGACAACAAGCGTTCTCCAGAGCTGCTGACTCCACTGTTTAAATTCTGGGTGTCATTTTGTAAAAGAAAAAAGAAAGGTTTGATACATGGCGATTAAATTGATTTATACTGAAGCTTTCAAATACTTGGAAGCTTCTACATTTTGATGCAGCTAGTGTAAAATATTTTCTTAGAAGATATGAAAAGCAAAGATGCCATGCAGCCATTCCTTTCTACACTTAAACAAAGGAGACACATTTCCTTTCATTGTCATTAACTCCTTTACACTACATAGGACATACCTAAATCTCCTCTGCCATTTTGGATGATGCAGTTATACATTTCTTATAAAGGACATACAGCTTGATGAGGGACTGATAATGACTGACCCTGCGCTCTGACCCCTCCCAAAGTGTGGGAACTTGAGAGGGGACATGTGAAGAATGAATTTTGATGTACCTTGTGTAAATTGGCAAATAAAGAAACTGAACTTATATAATGACAACCATTGATTGAAGTGCATATCCAATACAAGCCTGGAATAAATCCACACAATTTTAGCAATACCCTAACTTTCACACCCTGAAAAGGATTCCCTTTTTCTTGCTGCCACCTACTGTCAAGAAAGGCCTATACACCCTCATATAGCCTGTGTCCTGATCAATCTAACAATTATTTTCGTTATAAATGAATCCGACTAATATAGTCCTCATGTCTACACAACATTTCTGAGAATATATAAAAACTGCCCATTCCTAAATGTGACATTTTCAATTTGTTTTTTTAAGGTCCAAACCCCAAATTGTTGACAGGTTACTTTTATTTTTTCATTTTTTTAGTTACTTTCTGTTTAGACAAAAAAAAAAACGCAACAAGTATCATAACTTGAGAGGACGACACCATGCAATGCATTATGGGAATATCAGGATAGTTATCAAATAGTCTATATTTAATAGTATTTTCCCGTTAATTGACTTATCAATTAATTGTTTCAATGAAAAAAAAGTTCCACTATTGTCAGTGGTATTTTGTGAGTGTGAAGATTGTCTAGTCTGACAGATTTACTTCTATGTTTTACAACACCTACAACCACAATGAACTCTTCTCAACACCTGTGTCTGTGATGACCTGAGACATGTTTGGATTGAACCATATTTAATGTTTCAATATTAAGAAAGAGATAAAAATGTCCTTTCCCTTTTCTGTGATCAGTGACGAATAGCAGTCAAGCAAATGGCTCTGCTCTGTTAAGAGAAGGCATAGGCCTACTTACCTTACCCTCACACCTTGCTGTCTCTAGATAAAATGATAAGGACGAGGATTGTTCTGATATCTGGGAAAAATCCACTTTTATGAATGGATAGCTTTATAACCTCTTGGGTCGGTGTTGTTGGCCCAAACACGCAGCTCATCTTGCAGGTGTAAGTGCTGAATCAAATAGAAATGCTGCCCATCAAGAGCCTTATATTCTCTGAAACTCATGAGTAGACCTTTAGTCAAAGTGTTTCATTTGTTATATATATATATATATATATATATATATATATATATATATATATATATATATATATATATATATATATATATATATATATATTGGTCTTATAGGCTAAGCTATAGCCTAATAGCCTATTCTAATATTTGAGGATGAAACCAAAAAGGACAGACATATTTCACTTTATGTGTAGTAGGCATAATGAATCTAAAATATGAAAGTTTTGCTTTTTGGAAAGAACTGTTCCATGATCTATTATTGGCCTATAGGCTTACTCTAACACAAACAGTTATCTTGTTTTTAGGGAATGCTGAGCCATTCTATCGGATGTGTATCCTTTGAAGAATACATTAGGACTATAAATATTTCCTATTGGACGTTGTCAACTCTCTTCACCTAATGTTTTTATCTAGTAGTGCCGGTGGCCGACACTAGAGGCTGTGTGCCGACCGGTTCCTGTATGTTGTTTTGGTTAGCTTGGTGTTAGCACATGCTTTCTGCCGGAGCCGCTTGTTACGGTGATGGCTGTCCCATGAAACTGGGGAGCGGGGCTGGGTTTTCTGAATAAACGCGGAGAGAACTAGTGCCTGGTGCCATGGCTGGTGTATTCGACATCGATTTGGATCCACCGGATGAGAATGTCTCTGACGACGAACTGGAGGACGGGGTGAGTGAGTTTACGTTAACGCTGAGGCGGGCTAATACCAGTCTAGGGCCAGGGCTCACACCGAAAATAGCTGTTAGCCAATTAGCTAGCGCCTAGCCGCCGCTACGAGGCCTTCTCTGCTAACATCAGCGGGCGGGCGTCTATTATCGGACGTGTCCTCATCCGCCCCCTGTTTGGCGCGGAATCTGGGACTGCCCCATGAAAAGCTTCTGCAATGTATTCATAACACATTCTAGCATCTTTTCGTAAATTAAAAACAATTATTGCTGAGCGCAGTTAAAGTTTCGTCTCCAACACCGGAGAAGCTCCTGCTCCTCAGAATCAAATGTGTTGGCGGCAGACAGGTTGCGGTTTCCCGGCTTAAGTTGACGGGACAATTGCTCAAGCGACGAACAGACCGTTAACCTGTACAACTCAAGTGAACATACAATGAAGCCACTAAACGCTACTGTGTCAGCACGTTTTCGTCGAATACAATTAAAACGACGCCAGGAAACTGCCTGAACGAAAGCCGAATAGCCTACTAAAGAAACACAATTTATCACCGGGCATTGCTACGTGTCCGGTAGGCTAATGGAGAGAGAGAGGGATGCTCGTTCTGCGTCGGCATATCTGTTGTAGTCATATACGTGATCATGAAAGTCACAGTCTGTTGTGTTTTGACATGAGTGAAACTCACAGTAAAGCCGACAAAACTACAGGCAGAAAGTCTGCTTTCTAGCGGCTCTACCTGACCACACTAGCTTTCCCCAGCCCATCATTCACTTAACTTGAAGTTAGTGTTGTTGGCGTCATGATGTGTAGGTTATCAGAAACTGCTCCAGTCATTGGTTTATTAGCTATCAGTTACACCGACATGGTTAGTGTTACTAAGGTGGGCTCCCTTTGTTCAAATAGCCTACCCTTGTTGACACTCGGCTGTGTATTTTAAACTGGATGTATTTCCAGCGCACGCACACGTTTAAGCAGGCCTACAGGAATCGTAAAGAGATGAGAATCCCTGTTATTTTGTCAACATGTACCTTCCCCAGAATGGCTGGTAAATGTCCTCCCTCACTGTCCTAATGCTGAGGTTTTCTGTCCCACTCTTCCTCTTGTTTTTAGGGCCAGGTCAGCGAGTACATGGACCAATGCAGTGGCTTTGAATTGTGAGTATAAGCAACACTGCAATTCTCTGGGTCCCACCATAGCCTATATCTCATTCAGTCTCCCTTGGCATATGGGCATTTGGGGTTTTGAAGACGCTAGTGGAGAACGCTATCCAACACTGTGCTCTCTCTCATAGCTGTTCAGTTTAGTTGAGATCAGAAAACCAAAGCTGATACACAGCACAGCATCATATTCAAGCCTTTCAGTGACCTTCCATCTGTTGTTATTTTTCTCCACTTTATTCTACAATGTTGCCACTCATCTCTACTTACCCAGTAAAAATGTATATCATCTTGGGGTCTTTTACCTGACACGCCCCATTTGTCAGACAGCTGTGTATTCTATTGTCCATGTGTTTGGCCGCTTGTAACTCTCAATAATTGATTGTGCTCCATCCAGTGTGTGTGAACTGTGAAAAGTTCTTAACACAAAATGTTGAGTGAATGTTTTTGGTATGTAATTGTTTTCTTTATTTTTTTTTGTTTGTTTTGCCAGTAACATGGATGACTGTGAGAAGTTTGAAATTTCAGAGAACAGCGTGAACAAGGGAACTGAGCAGATCAGGCCCGAATGCTTTGAGCTGCTGAAAGTGTTAGGAAAAGGTGGCTATGGAAAGGTGAGACCAACATTCTCTCATATGAAAATGGAAATCAAAGTTTTATATATTTTTTGAAATGTAAGCTCTGCTGTCCCTGATCCATGTCCTCCTTTACCCACATACCCAGCTTTCCATAACCTGCACCTCACTGTATCTAGGGGTATATCAGGGTAAAAAGACACATTATTCCTACCTTTCATAGACGGGTTAGAAGGGGCATGAGTGTCAGACCATCTGCCTTGTTTTTATGGTTTTATGTCGGTGTTAACATGGTGTTATGCTGATATTACTAACTCATAAAGCTCTGGTACTGACGTGTTCTTTTCTTAGCCTGACTAAGTCTAAAGTGTTTTCCAAAGTTATTCTGGAAATACTTTTCACTCAGCGAGCAGATGCATGACTGACTCCATCTTGAAGTGGTTTTTGTGTAGGATGACTAAGAAGTCATTTTCCGCATCTTGGGAAATTTTGCATTACAAAGAAATCCCATTTGTTCAAACACACTGTCATTTGTTTTGATATTCTTGTGTGTGTGTGTGTGTGTGTGTGTGTGTGTGTGTGTGTGTAACAACGGTATAATGTTTGCCACAGGTTGGAGGTTCCCTGGCCTTAAAACTGACAGCTAGTTTTTTAAAGAGTTTGGTGTACTCTAGCTACTCAAAAAACGGACTTCTTTGGCCCATGCAAAATCAAAGGACTCCCTGTTTGCATTTTAGTCTGAATAATAGAAGAATAAAAATGTTTCACATGAGACCTTTGTCCACAGCTAAGTCGAATGGATACATTGTGTAAAATAAGTGCTTAAAAAGTCTATTATATTTACAACAGTCCCTTGAATATTTGATGTAACCTGCTGTAGGGAGTAATGTTAGTTGGGGAATGGGTGTGTGTGTGTGTGTGTGTGTGTGTGTGTGTGTGTGTGTGTGTGTGTGTGTGTGTGTGTGTGTGTGTGTGTGTGTGTGTGTGTGTGTGTGTGTGTGTGTGTGTGTGTGTGTGTGTGTGTGTGTGTGTGTGTGTGTGTGTGTGTGTGTGTGTGTGTGTGTGTGTGTGTGTGTGTGTGTGTGTGTGTGTGTGTGTGTGTGTGTGTGTTTTCACTCCGTAGGGAGAAGTTAGACACAAACTAAAATTGAGATTGTTGCAACAGTGAACTGTGCAGGTTTTAGCACTGTCAGACCTGCAGTAAAATACTGTCACTACTGCTGTAGCTAGCTCATTATGAGCTCATTGGCTCTCTCTCAATGAACAAGTGTTCATTTTGAAACTCTCCCTATGTTCCAAATCACAAACTTTTTCTTTTTACTACACTACATACTAAAGTACAGAAGAGTTTGAGGGCCTCAGGAGAGGAAAAAAATCAGATAAGGAAGATTTTTTTTCATTATGTCGAGAAATGTCAAGAAAAAAGACGAATACTCCAAAATGCTATTGGAGTTAATGGGGCATTTATGTATTTTCAGCATACTACAAATGACGTGCATGTATTGGGACATCCTAAAAAATGTTCTGCCATACTAAATAGTAGGGAAGTATGGATATTGGAATGCAGGGTCTGTGTACCATGGATTTGGTTTAAAATTGTCAATTCCCTTTCAGGTGTTTCAGGTGCGGAAGGTATCAGGCGCCGCCTCTGGGAAGATATTTGCTATGAAGGTTTTGAAGAAGGTGAGTTAGTTTGTGATCTCATTCAGTGAGAACTGTCTCTTTGATATAGAGGATAACTTAGTTAGGCTCATTCTCTCTATCACCCATACTGACATGAACCTAACCGCCCCCTAGTGTACACACAGTATTGTATTGTCATGTAAGAGGAATGGCATCTGTATGATCTTATCCATAAGTAGATTCTTAGGTATATGGGGGGAATTAGGGCGCACTCACACTAGGGCCGCTGTTCCGTGCCCAAGCTCATTTGCATACTAAAGTCTAGAACGTTTGGCTAGTGTGACCACGCCATCCGTATTCCAGCACGGAACCCCCCCCCCCCCCCCCCCTTGGCCACGGCACACTTGGGAGAGGTGTGCCAGAGAGAACGGCACAGATGCTAATGAGATGACACGCACTGACGTATTCCATGTGAAACCCTTCTTCCCCACAATAACTGTAAACAATGACGGCAAGAGGTTCACAAGTGGGTTCCGGTGCGATTGCGAAGTGGAGAGTTTGCTAGAAATTGTAATCGTACTGGAGCACGGAACAGGCAAACTTGCCTAGTGTGAGTGTGCCCTTAGCGCCCTTAAACTTTTCAGCTGACTCCCAAGGCCCAATACAGCTTAACTGTGTTCAGTGTTTGACATACACTGAGCGTTGCTGTGTGTGTGCTTAAGTCTGGTGACATACTGGTGCATTCAGCTGTGAAGCCAGAAGCTAAGGGCTGGACCACCCAAAATAATGGCAGCAGGCGTTTCCCCCCCCCCCCCTCCCCTCCCATTGGAAGCTCCGTTGTTGCTGCTTCTGTTCAGCTCGGCCTGCTGTCTGCAGCTGACACAGAGCTGGGGCCTGACTCAGCTCATGTTCCCCCCCCCAGGCTCTATGTTTTGGTTAATGACTGTGTTTACTGGCTTAATGATACTTGACTGGAGCTAAGGCTATGACAGCTCTACAGCCTACAGGGTTAAAGTTACTGTTTGACACCCTGGCCCTCTGTATTAGGGTGGCCGGGAAACTCTTCAATAAAATCATCCAAACCGACATTCAGACCCTGTAATCCACTTAAACTTGGACATGTCGATTGTTTTGATTTACTCTATTTTATTTGCAGGAAATGCAAGTTATTTATTTTCTACTGTTTTGGAGAAGTTGATTTTTTACTTCAAAACTGATTTTTTTATTTATTTCAAGGGATACTTTGATTTGAATAAATAACCATACAAAGTTAATCTGTGTATTTCCTTCCTTTAAAAAAAAAGCACAGATAATACATGTACTATTTCATTAGATTAAATACCCCAGCTTTAATAGTTGAGCATATTTAACAGAAACAATTATTATTATCATTAATCAAAATCAAGGACAAATGTTCAATTAATCATGATATTGATTTGAGGGTTAAATGGCCCAGCCCTGTCTCACCCTCCCATTCTGTCTGTCTCACATGTCCCTCTCTCACCCTCTCACTCTGTCTGTCTCATGTCCCTGTCTCACCCTCCCATTCTGTCTGTCTCATGTCCCTCTCTCACCCTCTCACTCTGTCTGTCTGCTCTCATGTCCCTGTCTCACCCTCCCATTCTGTCTGCTCTCATGTCCCTCTCTCACCCTCTCACTCTGTCTGTTCTCTCATGTCCCTCTCACCCTCCCATTCTGTCTGTCTGATGTCCCTCTCTCACCCTCCCATTCTGTCTGTCTCACATGTCCCTCTCTCACCCTCCCATTCTGTCTGTCTCATGTCCCTCTCACCCTCCCATTCTGTCTGTCTGATGTCCCTCTCTCACCCTCCCATTCTGTCTGTCTCACATGTCCCTCTCTCACCCTCCCATTCTGTCTGTCTCACATGTCCCTCTCTCACCCTCCCATTCTGTCTGTCTCACATGTCCCTCTCTCACCCTCCCATTCTGTCTGTCTCACATGTCCCTCTCTCACCCTCCCATTCTGTCTGTCTCATGTCCCTCTCTCACCCTCTCACTCTGTCTGTTCTCTCATGTCCCTGTCTCACCCTCTCACTCTGTCCGTCTGATGTCCCTCTCTCACCCTCTCACTCTGTCTGTCTCATGTTCCTCTCTCACCCTCTCATTCTGTCTGTCTCATGTTCCTCTCTCACCCTCTCACTCTGTCTGTCTGATGTCCCTCTCTCACCCTCTCACTCTGTCTGTCTGATGTCCCTCTCTCACCCTCCCACTCTGTCTGTCTCATGTTCCTCTCTTACCCTCTCACTCTGTCTGTCTCATGTTCCTCTCTCACCCTCTCACTCTGTCTGTCTCATGTCCCTCTCTCACCCTCTCACTCTGTCTGCTCTCATGTCCCTCTCTCACTCTGTCTGATGTCCCTCTCTCACCCTCCCACTCTGTCTGTCTCATGTTCCTCTCTCACCCTCTCACTCTGTCTGTCTGATGTCCCTCTCTCACCCTCCCACTCTGTCTGTCTCATGTCCCTGTCTCACCCTCTCACTCTGTCTGTCTCATGTCCCTCTCTCACCCTCTCACTGTCTGTCTGATGTCCCTCTCTCACCCTCTCACTCTGTCTGTCTCATGTCCCTGTCTCACCCTCTCACTCTGTCTGTCTCATGTCCCTCTCTCACCCTCTCACTGTCTGTCTCATGTCCCTCTCTCACCCTCTCACTGTCTGTCTCATGTCCCTCTCTCACCCTCTCACTCTGTCTGTTCTCTCATGTTCCTCTCTCACCCTCCCACTCTGTCTGTCTCATGTCCCTCTCTCACTCTGTCTGTTCTCACATGTCCCTCTCTCACTCTGTCTGTCTCATGTCCCTCTCTCACCCTCTCACTCTGTCTGTTCTCTCATGTTCCTCTCTCACCCTCTCACTCTGTCTGTCTCATGTCCCTCTCTCACCCTCTCATTCTGTCTGTCTCATGTTCCTCTCTCACCCTCTCATTCTGTCTGTCTCATGTTCCTCTCTCACCTTCCCATTCTGTCTGTCTGTCTGATGTCCCTCTCTCACCCTCCCATTCTGTCTGTCTGTCTCATTTCGCTCTCTCACCCTCCCATTCTGTCTCTCACCCTCTCACTGTGTCTGCTCTCATGTCCCTCTCTCCAGGCCATGATTGTGCGTAATGCAAAGGACACGGCGCACACCAAAGCCGAGCGCAACATTCTGGAGGAGGTGAAGCATCCCTTCATCGTGGACCTGATCTACGCCTTCCAGACGGGGGGAAAGCTCTATCTCATCCTGGAGTATCTGAGCGGTGAGTCAAGCACTCAATTTAAAAGGATTTTTGTCATTTGTCCATGCTGGGGGTGTCAAAAGAGCTGGAGCAAGAGAATGTATGTGAGAAAGCTGTTGTGTGTGTGTATGATGCAGAGGAATAACTGCATGTTTGAACATTAACTAGGGAATCGTTTATACTGATGGAGCAAGCTTGGGAAATTCTACAAAACGGAATAATACTATTTGTAATATTGTTGTTGAACATAGAAACAAAGCACACATTCAGAAAACTCAAATAATCCCACACTGGGTAATCTGTCCCTTAACTTTACCATCCTGTAACTATGATTGTCTTCCAATAAAGAACGGCACGTATGGAATCGAAGATATATACAAAACGTCAAAAAATACATTAGGACGGGGTTGGCTCTCTGAAATTGGGCAGAGGCAAAGGCTTTCAGTTTGTGTTTTTGCATTGTATGCCACAAAAACATAAATAGAGTCAAAGGTTCAGACAAAAACATTGTTTTGTCTTTGTTAACGTTATGAAGATTATTATCTTGATTATATCAAAAAGTAAAAACTTTGACAAGCTTTGCAAAAAATTTCACAGATTTGAAGATAGCATTGAAAGGACATATACAACTTCCGATAAGCGCTACTTCTTCCCTTCAAACCCTTGAATTCAGTATTTAAATGATGGCTGCATAACATAATGGCTATGTTTGTGATTCTGCTGAAATCTCATAATCTTACATGAAAATGTGTCACCATTCCACTGTTCCACTGTGTGTTTTGATGCAGGTGGGGAGCTGTTTATGCAGCTGGAGAGAGAAGGCATCTTCATGGAGGACACAGCATGGTGAGTTAGTTTGTCTGTCACCGGTTAAAAACAAACTTAAAGGTTCAGTGAGCGGAATGGTCAATTTAGCTAACTTCCTGTCAGTGACTGCAGTTAGCAGTCCCCTCGCTCGTCCCCACGTCACCACATTAAGCAGCGAGTTATCTAGCATCATCTCAGATTCGTAAGTGTGATAAAACATGATAAAAACCATCAAAACAGACATTGGGAAGGATTTTTACCTGCTCCGCCATTGTAAGCGCATAAACATTCACCAATCTGTCGCTCTGCACGTGCACCGGCAGTGAGACGGGTGCCGGTTTGTAGCGTTCTCTCTTCTGATTGGTTATCAGTAGTGGGATCCCCGAAAAGTTTATTTGACGATTACATGCAGAGCAGATCGGCTTCATGAAACGTGCACACTATATAAGTGATCACGGTATGAATAAAGAGCGATTTAACACTCTGAACCCTAGGGCTATTTTGGCCGTTTTGCATACTTTTGATCAATCCTTACTAAACTACAGTAAGAAATGTTTATCATGCCAAAGTTTGGTATCTTTTTGTTCAAAACACCCTAACCTATATGACCTGATAGTTATTTCTTTCATTTTGACATGTTAAATGATCATATTGGACCAAAAACCACATGATAAATGTAAAAACGGATTTAAAAAATATATTATTTCTACCATGGGTAACTCAAACATTCATATTGAATTTTTTTGAAAGCTGAAAATAAATACATGGAATGTTTTTATGGTAATTTAGAAGTTTGATTGAGGTGGCATCAACCTTCATACAAATGGTATGAACAAATAGCAGGTGAATACAAAGGGCGTTTTCCCCAAATTCCTCAAATTTCTGTCAATCATAACACAGAGGGCACATAAATATTTTTTAAGCTTGCTGTGTTTGGTATATTTTGTTTCAGTAAAACTTCACCTACATTACCTGCCAGTTTTTTTTGTTAAATTTTACATAATATTTGAACATTATGGACCCAAACCACAAAAAACAACAACATTTTTTTTTTTTTTTCATATATGCCTTTTTATTAAAAAAAGCTAGGCCTAGGTAGACCTATATAATAAAACATACAGTATATGGATACATATATGACATGTATGTGTAAAGAACAGATTATTAGGCTACTGTGTCTGTAGGCTACACGTTATGAAGGCTGGCTGCTGTGTACTCAGTGCTTCAGTCAGACAACAATGGCTTTATGTAGCCTACATAGTCATACTTTGACTCTGAGGATGAACTGTCCTCCTCCTTCATGTCAAAGAACAAGCTGATAGCTTGACTTACGTTCAAAGTTTTCTTCAATATGACTAAAACATTCTCAGTAGTCTATCTTCAAACCTCTCAGTACCTCTCAATCTTCCTCCGCGTCTGTCAATTTTGTTAGCTAGCAGCCTCGTCTCTCTCTCGCATAGAGAGACTCTCCCACAGCACAAATATTAACATAAATAAATCGCTCACTTCACCTTTAACCATCTGGACATGGGATAACACCAGCCTAGAGCTTTTTCCTCTGACTCATCTACAGTGTGTTTCTGATAGACAATGGGTATTTGTTTCAGATGTCACGCATAAACGGGCAGATAAAGAAAAATATTCATGGGGTGGCAAGAGGATGGCAGGAGATTTTAAGGGATGGCAACCTGTGTCAGTTGTATATACAGGTCCTTCTCATATAATTAGCATATTGTGATAAAGTTCAATATTTTCTGTAATGTACTGATACACATTAGACTTTCATATATTTTAGATTCATTACACACAACTGAAGTAGTTCAAGCCTTTTATTGTTTTAATATTGATGATTTTGGCAAAAAAGTAAAGAAAAACCAAAAATCCCTATCTCAAAAAATTTGCATATTTCATCCGACCAATAAAAGAAAAGTGTTTTTAATACAAAAAAGTCAACCTTCAAATAATTATGTTCAGTTATGCACTCAATACTTGGTCGGGAATCCTTTCGCAGAAATGACTGCTTCAATGCGGCGTGGCATGGAGGCAATCAGCCTGTGGCACTGCTGAGGTGTTATGGAGGCCCAGGATGCTTCGATAGCGGCCTTAAGCTCATCCACAGTGTTGGGTCTGGTGTCTCTCAACTTCCTCTTCACAATATCCCACAGATTCTCTATGGGGTTCAGGTCAGGAGAGTTGGCAGGCCAATTGAGCACAGTAATACCATGGTCAGTAAACCATTTACCAGTGGTTTTGGCACTGTGAGCAGGTGCCAGGTCTTGTTGAAAAATGAAATCTTCATCTCCATAAAGCTTTTCAGCAGATGGAAGCATGAAGTGCTCCAAAATCTCCTGATAGCTAGCTGCATTGACCCTGCCTTTGATAAAACACAGTGGACCAACACCAGCAGCTGACATGGCACCCCAGACCATCACTGACTGTGGGTACTTGACACTGGACTTCAGGCATTTTGGCATTTCCTTCTCCCCAGTCTTCCTCCAGACTCTGGCACCTTGATTTCCGAATGACATGCAAAATTTGCTTTCATCCGAAAAAAGTACTTTGGACCACTGAGCAACAGTCCAGTGCTGCTTCTCTGTAGCCCAGGTCAGGCGCTTCTGCCGCTGTTTCTGGTTCAAAAGTGGCTTGACCTGGGGAATGCGGCACCTGTAGCCCATTTCCTGCACACGCCTGTGCACGGTGGCTCTGGATGTTTCTACTCCAGACTCAGTCCACTGCTTCCGCAGGTCCACCAAGGTCTGGAATCGGCCCTTCTACACAATCCTCCTCAGGGTCCGGTCACCTCTTCTGGTTGTGCAGCGTTTTCTGCCACACTTTTTCCTTCCCACAGACTTCCCACTGAGGTGCCTTGATACAGCACTCTGGGAACAGCCTATTCGCTCAGAAATTTCTTTCTGTGTCTGTGACTGATGGGGGTAAGTCTTTTGTGTGTGTTGACAGTTTCTACCTGGCTGAGATCTCTATGGCCCTGGGTCACCTGCATCAGAAAGGCATCATCTACAGGGACCTGAAGCCAGAGAACATCATGCTCAACAACAACGGTAGAGAAAACACTCACCTAGATCTTCAATGTAGTTTTGTTCATGTTTTAGAGATTCAAGATGGTTTATTTGTCATTATGCACAACACTTACAGCAGCCGTCATTAACAATGAGATTCTTCAGTCCCAGGCTCCTCTCAACGAAGCAATATAGAAGAAGAACATGTACGATAGAAACACACAAGTGAAGAGAGCAACACCTGAGACACAAATAAACACAGTAGAGCAAGAACACAGTGCAGATAGAAAGTGTGGAGATAAGTTGCACCATATTAATATGAAGTAGAATGCTAAATAAAGTTTCAATTCAATTTAGACCAAATATAATACTGTATGTGGAAATAAAAAAATAATAACTGTAGTGGAATAGGATGTTGTACATGTAAGAATGATGTTACATGTTCTTGCTTTGGCTCCTTTTCCCTTCCAGGACATGTGAAGTTGACAGACTTTGGTCTATGCAAAGAGTCCATCCGCGACGGGACGGTCACCCACACCTTCTGTGGCACCATCGAATACATGTATGTCATACCATCACTATAAGGATTTTTGTAGATACATTTCGTTAGCCTCATAGCATAATTGCCTAAATCATATTTACTCTACTCTACTTTTACTCTACATCTACTCTATTCTACATCTACTCTACATCTACTTTTGGTTAGCCTAATAGCATAATTGCCGAAGTCATATTTTAAGGGTTATAGAGTAGGGTAAAGTAGATGTAGATTAGAGTAGATGTAGAGTAAATATGATTTAGGAAATTATGCTATGAGGCTAACGATTTGGGTTTTGGAGCCGTCTCCACATCCCATCTCCCTAACCGGCAACCGTGGCTCAGGTGGTTAAGCGGGTTGGCCAATGATCCAAGGGTTGGCGGTTCGATCCCCGCTCTGCCACCAGTGTCATGGTTGTTGTGTCCTTGGGCAAGACACTTCACCCACCTTGCCTCGTGTGAATGTGTATGACTGCTGTATGTTTGAGGTGGTGGTCGGAGGGGCCGTAGGCGCTGAATGGCAGCCACGCTTCCGTCAGTCTGCCCCAGGGCAGCTGTGGCTACTATGGTAGTTTACCACCACCAGTATGACTGCGTGTGAATGAATGGAACCTGGAACCCTGTAAAGCGTCTTTGAGTGCCTTGAAAAGCGCTATATAAATCCAATCCATTATTAACACAGTGTAGTGTATCTGCTGTCTCACCCTGGTCCTCCCTCCCCTCAGGGCTCCAGAGATCCTCATGAGGAGTGGACACAACCGGGCGGTGGACTGGTGGAGTCTGGGAGCTCTCATGTACGACATGCTGACAGGAGCAGTGAGTGCTTTTCCACCTATCAGCTCCTTATGCGTCAACTGTAATTCACAACACTGTGTTTTTCTTTTCTCTTTTCTATATCTTAACTATTGTTTCTGTCCTGCTACTTTTCCACATAGCCTCCATTCACCGGCGAAAACCGAAAGAAGACAATCGACAAGATCTTGAAATGCAAACTCAGCCTTCCACCTTACCTCACACAAGAAGCCAGGGACCTCCTGAAAAAGGTGAGCTGTCAGAGGCTTCATTCTGCAAGGTGGGGGGGGGGGCTCGTGGTGTAGTGGTCAAAGCCCCCTCACCCCTTCATAGAGGCTCAGTCCTCTTCACAGCAGGCCCGGGTTAGAATCCAGACCGGGTTGTTCTCTGCATGTCATTCCTCTCTACTACGTTTCATACCTGTCTCTCAAAACTGGTTTATAAAAAATAAGCAGAAATTGCATTTAGAGAGGCTGAGAAATGAGTGTTAATACAGTACGTCTTCTTTCAGCTGCTGAAACGAAATGCCTCATTGAGACTCGGGGCTGGAGCAGGAGATGCTGCAGAGATCCAGGTACAAAGTCTATACGGGCAATGTGTCCAATATGGATTTAGTTTAACACTTATTGCATTTGTTTTAAGCTTGGAGCCTCACTCTTGGGTTCAAAACAAGATGACGGGAACTATTCCTTTAACTGTGTTTGCTTTTTTATGAAAGGTTGCGCATCGCTAGTTAGCTCATCACAAATACTGGTAGTCAATGGGAAGTATTAGCCTGCCTCAGCTGACAGTCTGAAGATAAACTTTACTACATCGCTAAACGCTCCAGTGTGCTTGTTGGGACTTTATTTCACTATGTTAGATAAGGTGTTAAAGTGCGCTCTGGATGCCATCTATACATTTATTTTTGCACTTTATGTCATTTTACAATCAATTACAAACAAGAAGGAAACCGTGCATGGGCAAAATCACTGTGGATGTGCTCGTCAGTAGGTCAACAGTACACATTTGATTCTAAAATGATAAAGTTTTAAAGTAAAGAGTGCAACACGATGTAAATAACACACGTCCCAACAAGCACACAGGAGATTATTGTTGTTGTAAAGTTTATCTTTAGGCTGATAGGGGAGAACGGGGTAAGTAGGCACACTTTTTACTCTAGTGAGAATTGCTCATCACCAAAACATCTGTCAATAGCCATTCCTACATTAAATTGAAGCTTAAGGTGTTGGCTAGAAATGTGTGTCTCTCTTTTTTTCCAACGTATTGTAATGAATAAGTAATTTACCATCAAAGACACTCTGACACATTGTGACAACCAACCCCATCAAGGGGTCGGTTGTCACACACTATGGGGTTGTTTGTCACAATGTTATCTTAATGGGAATAATCTTAAAAAGAAGGCAAGGAGGCAGAACCAAATTTGAATGTTTAATTGCATTGTCAAGTTGACAAATAGGCCTACATAACTTACTGTAGCCTTGGCAGCTGGTCTAGTTTGGGATGCACTGGGTTGTTTTGATTTTGTTGCCCTTTTTTCTTTTGCTTGCTAGCTGCCTTTTCCTGCTCTATTCTTTCCTTCTCTGGGGTGTCAGTGAGGATACAGCTTGACAATTTCTTTCGTTATTGGGTTCCTTTTCTGGCTGCAGCCTTGAGATAACATGTGACAACCAACCCCCCAAAAAATTTGACGACCAACCCCAACTTGAATTTCTTGCTAGCATCAAGGCCAACAACCATCTGACAACTAATTAGCTTGCTAACCACAATCTAAACTATAGTTTACCCTTCACACTTTCTGAGGGTAACAAGTGTTTTGTTATAAACCCATTGTGTAAAAGCCTAGAAGAAAAATACTGAGAAGCAAAATATTTTGAATTTGACATGAAAAACACAAAACATCCTCTCACCTGAAATGCAGCTGTCTTCCTCCAAGGAAGTCTATGTATGTGACCTCTGATCCCAATTCTGGACCTTTTTTATATCAACATTTCAGAGCTAGCGCGCTCTGGTGGCGAGATATAACGAATGTGACATCCAACCCATGTGACAAATTACCCCGTTCTCCCCTACTTTACATTGACTACCAGTATTTGAGCTAAGCCAACTAGCGATGAGACCTCTTTCCATTTAAAAAAGAAATGCACTCGCAGGTAAAGGAATGTTTTCTGTCGCCTTGCCTTGTACCCGAGAGTGTACACCCTAAAAATATTTTAAAAAATCCGTTAATATAATAACTGAGAAAAATGAAAATTATTCTTGCCTAAGCTGGTGATATTCATGAAATATAAAAAAAAGCTGTCATTGTACTTCCAAGGGCCACTCATTCTTCCGGCACATCAATTGGGATGACCTCCTCTCTCGCAAAGTAGAGCCTCCATTCAAGCCCTTTCTGGTGAGTTACCCTGCGTTCCAAATCACACACTCTTTCTTTTTACTACACTACATACTAAAGTACAGAAGAGTTTTAGAGCCACAGGAGAGAAAAGAAAATCGTATAAGGAAGTTTTTTTTTTTTCATTATGTCAAGAAAAAGGACGAATTCTCCAAAACGCTATTCCAGTTAGTGGCGCATCTAAGTATTTTCAGCATACTACAATTGAAGTGCATGTATTGGGACGTCCTAAATCTTTTTCTGGCATACTAAATAGTAGGAAAGTATAGAGATTGGAACGCAGGGTTAGTCTTATTACGCAGCAGCACCTATATCCTCTTTGACTGGTCCTTGAATGAGTTGATTAACCCAGCCTCCTCCTCTTTCACCAGCAATCGGCCGATGACGTCAGCCAGTTTGACTCTAAGTTCACCAGCCAGACTCCAGTGGACAGCCCGGATGATTCCACACTCAGCGAAAGTGCCAATCAAGTCTTCCTGGTGGGTAAAGGGAGCTATACCTCCTAGCAAAACAGCCAACCTTGCTGCTGATTTCCTTTTTTTTCACAACACACGTGCCACATACATAACAAAAAAAGAACACATACAAGAAAACTTAAAAGACAAAAAGAAAAGCTAGCCTGAAGGTGGATAGCCTGAACATCAGTCAGTATCAGGGATAAAGCAGAGTCTATACAGTCCAAATAAATCACATCAAAATACAAACAACAGTAGAGCACACCAATCAAGCAGTTAAGCATCTTCCAACAATGTCAAAAAGGGTTTCCACACCATACTAAAACTGTCCCCGTGAATTCCGTTTGTAAAAGCCAATCTGTTTCCATCCGAGCAAAGGAAATCATTTGTTGTAGCCTCCCTCCTGAAGCACTGGGCCTGTGGAGACCTGAATAGATTTAACATATTCAACTTTTTAGCTGCAACCATGAGCATTTAAGAGCCTGCCTTTGATGGAAGGGGAGGGCCCTTGTCCCTGTCAGAGCAACCACATATTGTCAACTTACAGTCCTTGCTGCTACTTTAAAAAAAAAAAAAAAATTTAAATATTTTTTGGCATTTTTTTTGTGCTTTTTTATTGATAGTGTAGAGACAGAGTTGAAATGGGGCAGAGAGGGGAGTGACATGCAGAGAACGACCGCGGGCTGGAATCGAACCCGGGTCTGCTGCTGGCCGAGGCCCATGGGGGGGACGCCCTACCAACTGAGCTAAGGGCGCCCCCCTTGCTGCTACTTTTCTGACTCACTTTCTGTTGTCACATACCTGCAAACTCGTCGCTTTTCGGCGATATTCGCCGTTTTGGATCAAAAAATTACCCACGTGAATCTTACAGATCCGAAGAGTTTTTTTTTTCTTTTTTGGGGGGTGGGAGGACTCAATCAAAGCCTTTTTGAAAATAAAAAATTAGAGGCTTTGATTAAACGCTGTCAATGCGTCGGAGCCGGAGGTGAATGTAACTTACTAGGCTGAAAACAGAAACTAACGGAGGGCCGCAGCTCACTGTACAGTCCCTTTAGTCGCGTTTGCCGACATGGCTCTGTATATTTAGACTCGAGACAAACAGATCGCGGAAGCCGTTCCTGTAGACAACGTTAACGGGCAGGATATCCCCGACTATCATTTTATCCATCAAACCACAGTTTTTTCTGAGCGGCGGCTCACTCACTCACACTGGCGAGGTCTCCCGGTGATTTTCACCGTCACAGCGATCGACTCGCTGCTTTGCTCGGGCGGAGGCTTTGTGTGAAGGTGATTTAACATCACAGTCGTAGACGAATGTTATAACTTTATGCTGCATATTTTGCACTGCACTGTTGACCAGACATGGGGGACTCGAGTCACATGACTTGACTCGAGTCAGACTCGAGTCGCAAATTTGAGGACTTGAGACTTGCTTGACTAACACTGATAAAAGACTCGACTTGACTTTGACTTGGTCTTCATGACTTGAGACTTGACTTAGACTTGAGACAGATGACTCGAAATGACTTGAATTTTTAAAAGTTAGATTACGTTAGAAATTATGTTTTATTTTGAAACATGATCGGTGATTTTACAGTGCAATGCACGCAGCGCGCTGCGCGGACAAACAGCGTCAGCAGGTCAACACAGGAGCAGCAGTCATAGTCTAGAGGCGGCTAGACCAAGAATAATTCACGTGAGCCTCCCACACGCTTATAAGTAACCCAATCACAGTAAATATGTAGCGCCTTCTTCCCTTCCCTTTTCACGTTGTAACGGCCCCCGGGAAGTCTTGTAAAAGAAAACGAAAGTAACGAGCGTTTCCTGCAGCGCTGCTGCCTTGATAACGCACGCTTCCTTATCGAGCGCCCTACCTCCACGGACTGTAGGGTTTATAAAAGCATCTCTGTGAGACGAAACAGCCGTTATGATGTAGGCCTAGACCCTTATGATGCAGTTCGACCTTCCACGTTCACCGGCTCCCTACAGCTCACAGCCGCCGCTCCCGCACCGACAGCACAGCAAACTGCCCGTTATGACAGTTCGCCAGAGCCGGCCCGAGGCATAAGTGAACTAAGCGGCCGCTTAGCCCCCGACTGCCTGGGGGGCCCCCTAAAATGTTTTTTTTTTTTTTTTTTCTTAGTTTGTGTGTTTGATATTAACATCATATTATGCAAATGTGAGTTATCATACAAAAAAATGAATAAAATGTTTTGGTCTAGATAATTAATAGCCTAAAAATGTAATCAGTTCATCTGGGAGGAAATCCGAAATTATCTGATCATGTCACGTTCACATCCATGCACAGTGTGTATAGAGTTTATTTAAAAACAATTGGAAATGGGGCTGCCCTCAGTTGCCCATGCACTGTGTATAGTCTATAGCCTATTTCAGCCTTGTCTGTGGAAAAAAAGATACAGTAGCTGGACAACAGAGTTCTTCTGCTTCGTTCCTCACACTGCATTTAAATGCATTCACTATATTACAGAGAAATATGTCCCGTAAAATAAAAAGAGCTCCAAGCCCAACCCAGAGGACCCTCCATAATATTTTATTTTAGATTTATATTTTTATGGAAAATCCATGTGTCCTTCTTCAATAGCTTCTAACTCATCTGACCCAGTGTCTCCAAATTATTTGTTCACACAAAATTTCTCAGATTTAGCCTCTTAATTTTCCTCTCAAAGTGCACCAGATTCATGCATTTCACTTTAAAAAGGTTAAAAAATCTCACAGGGGGGCATACCCCCGGACCTCCCTAGGAGGGTCTGAATCTCGGCTGTCTAATATTTTCACACAGCCACACAGTGGAGGCACTAGCGGAAAACACTGGGTGTGTGAATGATATTTAACAAAGATCTATAGTTTCAGCAGCGCTAACATTGGAGAGGGGCCCCCTAATCATATTTCGTTTAGGGGCCCCTGAAGGCTTGGGCCGGCTCTGCAGTTCGCCCCCCAGTGTGAAAAATAAATGAATCGGGATAAATCAAAATGTGATCCTGCCATAAAATAAAAAGGTGATTGCCCTGTTTAATTTTAAATGCATTATGGGCATTAAGTGTCTGTTTTGTGTAAGTAAGCTATAGGCCTATCTGTTACTATTTGCCTTTCTTGTTTTCCATGTTAAAAGTAAGCTACTTGGAAATTGAAAGTAGCCTAAATGTGGTTGAAAGAAAAGGAAATGTGCGGTGTTGATCATATGTGATAGATAAGGGGTCGCTATTGGATGCAGACATTATGAGATTCGGACCTTTGCTGTAAGAAAATGTTGTCAACTGGACCCATTTCAATTTTAGTTGAAGACCCCTTGGTCAGACCAAGAATAATTCAATTGTAGTTCAAGGATGATGTTGTCGATGACGGTATGAAGAAGAGAACTGTGGAATGCAGGTCTTTTAAATGTAGAAACTGGGTTAGATCATATGATTTTTGTATGACTTGACTTGTGACTTGCTTGACCAGAGCAATGACTTGACTTGTGACTTGCTTGATTCTCACCACATTGACTTGGACTTGCTTGAGACTTGAAGGTTATGACTTGAGACTTGCTTGTGACTTGCACATTAGTGACTTACCCCCACCTCTGCTGTTGACCCACACAGGACTCTTAAGTGAAGCTGACATTTTAATGAGCGCACATTGCAGAAATGAAGCGCCTGCAGTGCGCTCACAATCAGAGCCGGGCCCAATCGCATAAGCAAACTTTGCAGTTGCTTGGCCCCCGACTGCCAGGGGTGCCCACAAAAAACATTTACATTTTTTTTTGTGTTTGATATTAACATCATATTATTATATCATACAAAAAATTAAAACAATGTTTTGATCCAGATAGTTAATAGCCCAATAATTTAATGAGTTCTTCTGGGAGGTAATCCGAGTTTAGCTGATCACGTTCACGTCCGGTCCATGCACAGTGTGTATTGAGTTTATTTAAAAATATTTGAAAATGGGGCTGCCCTCAGATGCCCATGCACTGTGTATACTGTAGTCTATAGCCTATTTCAGCCTCGTCTGTGGAAAAAAAGATAACTGGACAACAGAGTTCTTCTGCTTTGTTCCTCTCACTGCATTTAAATGTATTCATTATATTACAGAAAAATATGTCCCGTGAAAGAAAAAGAGCACCAAGCCCATCCCAGAGGACCCTGCATAATATTTTATTTTAAATTAATATTTTTATGGAAAATCCATGTCTTTCTTCAATAGCTTCTTATTCATCCGACACAGTGTCTCCAAATTATTTGTTCACACAAAATTCCTCAGATTTAGCCTCTTAATTTTCCTCTCAAAGTGCACCAGATTCATGCATTTCACTTTAAAAAGTAAAAAAATAATCTCCCGGGGGGGCATACCCCCGGACCCCCCTAGGAGAGTCGGGATCTCAACTGGCTACTATTTTCACCCAGCTGGACATTGGAGGCAATATATGAACACTCTGGCTGTGTGAATGATATTTAACAATAGTCAATAATTTGGACAGCGCAAACACTCGACCCCCCCCCCTAGAAGGGACGGGTGTTTGTCACCTTTTTCACCTCCTATGAGTTTGCAGGTCTGGTTGTACAGAGGTCTCAGAGTTGTCAATGAAATCGATTATGAGGTGTGTGAATAGATTATTTAGTTCACAATTCGGCCACGTCCTAAAAAGTAGAACAGTTGGTCATTTGTTTAGGACCTGTACATAGGGATATGTATCATTAAATAGGAAAAGGCCATGAGGCGTTTAAACTTTAAAAGCCCTCAATGTTACAATCACCAACAATGTAATACTTTTTAATAAAACCATAAATGTGATAACTGGAAGATAATGCAACAAAAAGCTTTTGGGCTTTTGTTACATTATGGACATGTTAGTACATGTTGGGCTCTTACAATGGCGACAATGTAAGTTATCACAAAGATGACCTGGAGCCAGTCAGTTGAGTACTTTCTCACAATTAGTATGTTTACTTTTTGTAGAGAACACATTTTGTTGTAGTACTCCCAATATCTCTTTAACATTGAAATAAAAGTCAAGTTATTAGAGCAGCACAGATGCATCATGTACACTAACATACTGACAATGGGCCAGCTCTGGACACATACACCTCCTCTTTTTTATTTTCCTTTTTCAACAAGTCGGTCTTACGAGAAATGGGTTAATGCTTCCCATCTGGTTTTTAGTCTTCTGCTTTTCCTGGAAGCTTCCCTCACTGTTCCACTCGCATTGCACGAGATGGTTTACCCAGCGTTTCATTGCTCATCATCGACTTGTGGCTTGTGTTTTTGGAAATGCCGTCTCATTGAAGAGGTGGACTCACTTCTCTCCCCCTCCCCCCAGGGCTTCACATACGTAGCTCCATCTGTGCTGGAGAACGTCAAAGAGAAGTCCTTCTTTGAGCCAAGGGTCCGCTCGCCACGCAAGTTCCCAGGCAGCCCCAGAACACCTGTGAGGTATCAGTAAAAGCTCTCTCTCTCTCTCTCTCTCTCTCTCTCTCTCTCTCTCTCTCTCTCTCTCTCTCTCTCTCTCTCTCTCTCTCTCTCTCTCTCTCTCTCTCTCTCTCTCTCTCTCTCTCTCTCTCTCTCTCTCTCTCTCTCTCTCTCTCTCTCTCTCTCTCTCTCTCTCTCTCTCTCTCTCTCTCTCCATTGTTCATTTACAGATTTCCCCCCCACAGCATGTCTTTCCCACATTGCTTAACTCATAAGCTGATCTTGCAAAAAATGTAGCCAGCTTAGCCATGAATAAAAGCCATCGCTTAGAAAAGAAGTTCTTTTCCAATGAGCTTTCTGAGGGCTCAAACAAGAATAGTCCATATGGGTTGAACATTGTTCATTTCTCTGCTTGTCAGACAGATAAAGGGAATTGAGGACCTTGTGTGTCTTTTTACTATGGTGAGAATGGTGTCTATTGAATTCACATCCATCCTGTGAGGTTAAAGTGCCTTTTAAACTCCATACTTTTTTTTACAATTTTTTTTTTCTTTTCTCACTGAACAATCCCATTCAAGAGCTGCCTCTGTGACCTGTTCACATCACTGAATCAAGGGGAATATTCCAACCCTGTGTTCCAAATCGCATACTATTTTCTTCTTTCTATTCATACATACTACAACTGATCGTAAAAATAATCTAGTTAGCATGCAGTAGACATACAGTTGGGACATACTTATTTATTTCATCATAACATTGCGCCTCGATCTTGCCTCTTGCTAATATACCCTTCACATCCCTTGTTGTTTTCATACGGAGGCTCCGTCAATGTGACGTTGATTCCGGTGTGCACTGGATTGTGGGTCAGAATCGCCCAAATAGCATGCAGATTTCAACAAAAAATCTTGTATGGCGGTAGTTAGCATTCGGGTATTTTAAAGCATACTCAATGTTTTTTTCCTACCATACTAAATTGCAAAAAGTATGGGTTTTGGAGCGCAGGGCTTGTTTCTCACATCTCCCTCTCCTCTAAATGATAAGAATATAGGATAGGCATAAATACGCTATAGCCTCAGCCTAAACCTTTTCACTCACTGTTTGTTGTTGAATGAATGTTTTTAATTTTTTTTAATGACTGAATAAATAACTACTACTACTAACTCTTCCACAGTCCAGTGAAGTTAGTAGGCGGGGACTGGTGGCCCCGGGGCCCCGCCCACACAGCCAGCCGACCCCTGCTCTCCCCTGGCTCGGTGGAGCAGCAGCCAATGGAGGAGCAGATGGACACCACCAGTAGCAGCAGCAACTCCGAGGCCTCTGCCCCGCTCCCTATCAGGCAGCCTGCAGGCCTCAACGCAGGGCAGCCCTACAAGAAGCAGCAGGCCTACCCTATGAACTCCAAGAGGCCCCAGCATCTACGCATGAACCTATGACGCACGGCCTCGCTTAGGAACTCTTTCAATTCCTCCCTCTTCCCTTTTTATGCTTTCCCTTTCAAAGAGACTTCTAGATTTATTTTTTAAAATTGATTGACACTGACTGATCACCAGCTCCTCCAGCAGCGCCTTCCCCTATTCTCTTAGCCCTCAAGTCCTCCCCACTCAGCCTGATGCAGACAATGAACAGTACCAGTAGATACAGTATCCGCGCGGTGCTCCTCCATTAAAGCTGGTGTGGGCAATGCTAGCAGACGACCACCGGGCTGAGGCGCTTTCAGTGGAACTCAAACTGGCATGATGACATGATTCACTGGTGCTAGCTCTCAGTTCTGGAGGAAAGCAGGTTACGTTTTAGTGTTTACAAGTGTTTGGCTCCATTCCAGTGAAAGAATTAGGTTAAAGGTGGTTATTTCTCCCTCAACACGCCAAGCTTTTTGATTTTGATTATTATTTTCTTGTTGGATTGTCAGAGCGTGCAGGTAACAGTCAGTGCGTTTCCATGGGACAACTAGATTGGATTAAGACATATACCGAACTTGCCACTCGAACGGACCGCGTCACTTGTCTGAGTATATATGGCCTTTCAGAGAATCGGATAAATGACCGGAGCATGGCTATGCTAGGTGGTGCTGTAGCCCATTAACTTTTATGTTCATACCAAATTAGACTAAATGAACTTTTTTTTAGTGGGGTGCAGTAGCCCTTTCAACAAGTGGTTATAGAGCCAGGTCCGGTTCCATTCCGGCAACAACTCTTCGATTTATTACGTTGTCTCCCCGGCAGGGATTCAGAGCAAGCGCAGAACGCAAAGTCTGATGTGCGATATGCATCCTGTATACATGCAGATAGAATGCCGACTACGAACGAGTTATCTAGGTGTTCTTATCCGACTTCTCTTGTCCGTTAATGTGCCGATTTGTGTGCGAAGTAGATCGGATAAAGTTGTTCACATGCATTTTACAAGTCCTGTTGAAGTCTTATTCATTTATTTACCCGTCTGCATGTAAACACACTGACTGTCAGTAGGTAGGATTTATTGGATAACAATTTCCCAATGCTTCCAGTATTCCTTATATCTGTTTGTGAGGAAAACAATCACATTGCCTTGGTAACAGGAGCGTGTAGGCAGGAGTAGGCAGAGCAGCTAGAAAAAAGAAAGGAGTGACATTTCAGCTGAAAGCATCAGGTCCACAATTGATTCCAAAATGCTGCAACTGCTTCACTAGTGTGTCTGAACTGGGGAATGCTTCTCCTCGTTAGGTGGACCTGTCCAGAATCACTGTTCACTTGAATGTAAAACACTCCAAATGCCTTTTTTGGTGTGATACCTAGATCTCCCCCTGCACTCAGCCAGCGGGCGCCCTAACCCGCATTACTATGAACTAGCTGAACATTGAATGAATGAAAATGTAGCTTAAGATTGAATGTCTCCCCCTTGATGTTTCTCGTTATCCAAAATACTGAACGAATTGACCAAAAGCACTGTGTCAACGAACCAAATGATTTGTGATGGTAAACAAAAAAAAAAAAAAAAACGCCGTAGACGTGTTACTGTTACTACCAAGCCTCAAAGGTTACACCGTTTAAAAAAATTCAAAAATAAAAATCTCATGACCTCAAAATGTAGCGATGTTCCCACGTTGAAGCTAGCATAGACATTCTAATGTGCTCATGTAAGTAACCCAGAGGATTTTGAATGTAGGTGAATTTAGCCTAGAGATAGAGGTTCTATTGGTCAGTCTGGGGCTGAGCTTGAGGGATTTTCTTTTCTACCATTCCAGTACAATCGTGTTAATGACAAGTCACTCCACTTTCTACTTCCACTTGCTTCCTTTTGTTACAATATTTATTTCAAGTGCCATTGTGTTTTCACTGCGTTGGGTCACACTATGCAAAACTATGTATTTATTATGTAGCGATATTTAGAATAAGGCAGCAGAATGTGTGAAAATATTTGATTTGGAATTCTTCTTGTCCGAGACTTATTTTTTTGTCAGAAGTATGTATGTATAGTATGATTTTTATTTTCCCACGGAACATGTCTTACAAAAAACCTCAGTTACAGCTTTATTTTTTCATTCCAAAATGAAGGATGGCGACCTAATCTTCTCTTAATGATGGGTATTATTGTGGCATTGATTCACAGTCCAGGAGGATTTTCAGAAAAGAAAAATGTGATATCTTGGGCTTATCTGGCAGAAAACTTCACTTACCCTGCGTTCTGAATCACATACCCTTTCTTTTTTCTATTCTACATACTACATCCGACGATAAAAATAATCTAGTTAGGATGCAGTAGGCATACTATTGGGACATACTTTTACTTATTTATTTCATCATAACATCTTGCCTCTTGCTTTTATATCCGTCACATCTCCGTTTGTTTTCATACGGAGGCTCCGTTGATGTGACGTCACTTCAGGTTCGCGCTGGATTATGGGTCAGAATCGCCTAAATAGGATGCTGTTTTCAACACTAAAAATCCTGGCCGAATGTAGTAGACATTCAGGTCTTTCTAACTATCCTAAATCTGGCCACAAGAATAGGGACATACTAAATCTTTTTTCTACCATACTAAATAGTAGAAAGTATGCGATTCAGAACGCAGGGTTACTCTTCGTTGCAGTGCTTAAAGCAAAGGGCATCTATTGTGAAACAAGAAGATGCAAAAACCAGTGAGCTTCTTTGTTTGTGCAAGGTTCACTTCACTCAAAGATGTTCATTTATTTGCCTCACCGACCCATTGATGTGATGATAGTAAACATGGTATATTAAGTGTGTGTTCACATATGCTTGAGAAGTATTCTACGCCACACTCATGTCTAAGAAGGACCATCTTATCAAGCTCACTTCAGGTGGGAATCCCTGTAGGACTCAAAATGGTTGTTTAAAGTGCTACGAGGAACTATTAAATATTTCTGAACAGTCTCCTTTTTCCTATGATGTTCATAAATTACATGTAACAGCAAACAAGTCCATCGTTGCAAAAGATTGCTATTTTTTATAGTTTTTCTTTATGCCTTTGTCAGAGGTGCTCTCACCCAGGAACAACTGCTGGTGTAGTAAAAATACTTTAACGCTTTTGTCTAAAGGGGGTGCAGGAATAACTACAAACTGAAAGTTCCTCAGAGCACCTTTAAATCACTGGTGGGCATTTAATGACATTTGTTGCTGTCCTTAGATCTGGCAGTTCAGATGGTTAAATGCTATTGTATCATGTACATAATGAAGTGAAAATTTAAATGATATTGTTTCTGAGCAGTGGCATCATAACAGAATGGACC
Organism: Ammodytes marinus; assembly: GCF_949987685.1. NCBI lineage: Eukaryota > Metazoa > Chordata > Actinopteri > Uranoscopiformes > Ammodytidae > Ammodytes > Ammodytes marinus. The sequence goes on along the minus strand of NC_137218.1, from coordinate 27,560,163 downwards.
ATCAGTACAAAGCAAAGTGGCTAAATGTCTTCATCTTTGGCAGCAGTTTACGGATTGATTTTCACACCAAAGTGTTGATGCTTAGCGGTTCAGTCAGTAAGGGATTTATTTTTATTTTGCTCCATTAAAAAAAAGTCACAAACATTCAAACGTAGATCTTTTATTCAGATAGTTTATGGATAAAAATAACACAGTGAAATGATTTTTTTTTGTTACATAATAAAATAGATGTTTCTCCAAGTCTTTGGTTTTTTTTACAAAAACGAGGTGACGTCACCTCTATAGAAAAATAATTTGTTGTAAATCAATCCCACGAGCTCTGTTGCATCATTTGTTATCAGTTGTGAAAAATACAAGTCTTTGAAAGCTAGAAGAAAAAACAGGTTTTGTCTTTACGACTGCTTTGTCTGTCCTCAGTGCGTGGACGCTGGCTGGCAAAGGTCTGTTCAGACATGGACCATGTGATGTTACAGTGCACTGGGCTTCCTAAAAGTATTTGCAGTATTGCTACTTGTCTTCCCTATTACAGCTCCAAGATGCATCTAAAGCAGAACTCGGCAAGCACACCTGAGCACAGGTCTGCAGCTGCTTACCTCCATTCATTTATTGTTACAAAATCAGAAAAAAAGTCACTTCCATAACTTTATAAACACTGGATGAGAAAGGGTTCATGATGAGGGAAAATGTTTAAAATGAGTTATATATTTCTTGACGTTCCCGTATTTACAAGTAGAAGAAAAAGTGGAAACAATTTGCTGCCCCATCAGGAAACGCTTATATAAAGAATAAAGGTGAATAATAATAATAAAAATAATAATAATAATAATAGCAACACAACAAAGGAGGAAATCACCTAAAAATAAATGAAACATTTAAATAGACTCGGGCCTGAAACGGATCCACTTCCAATATCTGCCAAATTGACATGTAGGTATGTACTGGTAAATAAGCCAGAGGCATGCCTACTGTATAGGTGCAAGTTGTGTGTCCTTATTACTGACCTCAGAACAGCCTTAAACAGTGTGTACCAAGATAACTTGTCAGTGGCGTTTGACACCCAAAGTGAAATAATCACATATTAAGAAGAAGCTAATATGAATATGCCACACCCCCCACCTGTGCCTGTATCAATAAACCTGCAGGTGTGGAGAGGTGGCTCCGTCCCTCCACTTGTACACCTTCTCAGTGATGACGGTGCGACACAGAGGGCAGCTCTTCTCCCGGTTGAACCACAGAGCGATGCACTCGGCGCAGAATATGTGCTGCAAGGAAGAAGAGACAGGTGTTCATGTAAGTAACCTAGAGGATTTTGAATGTAGGTGAATTTAGCCTAGAGATAGAGGTTCTATTGGTCAGTCTGGGGCTGAGCTTGAGGGATTTTTCTTTTCTACCATTCCAGTACAATCGTGTTAATGACAAGTCACTCCACTTTCTACTTCCACTTGCTTCCTTTTGTTACAATATTTATTTCAAGTGCCATTGTGTTTTCACTGCGTTGGGTCACACTATGCAAAACTATGTATTTATTTGATATTTAGAATAAGGCAGCAGAATGTGTGAAAATATTTGATTTGGAACTTGTCCGAGACTTATTTTGTCAGAAGTATGTACAGTATAGTATGATTTTTATTTCCCACAGAACATGTCTTATAGACAAGGCAGGTCACAACTGATGCAGCTTCACTCCATCAGCTTCACAATGTGGAGTCAGCTATTCTGAATGAGAATGCTTTTGTGTCAAGATCAGTGAAAATCTTCTCACGATCCGCTACCTATCTGTACTGTGTGTGTGTGTGTGCACAGAATAAAAATCAAGTGTTAATAAACAGCCTAGGCTCTGTAAACGGGTATGTTGCTACGGTGGGCCCCCTAGCTAGCAACCCGTTGACAAAGCCTAGAATGTGTTTTAACACCAGATATGTTAGTACACGCCACACACACACACACACACACACACACACACACACACACACACACACACACACACACACACACACACACACACACACACACACACACACACACACACACACACACACACACAAGATCGTAAAGAGATATAAACCAATTTTCTTTAAAAAAAGGGAGATTGAGAACAATGGTTCTTCATAATTGCTGACTCCACCTTTAAAAAGTCAGATAAGATCAATTTAATTTCATAAGAAAAAAATTAAAGCATCATATAAGAGAATGGTGGTGAATAGGGTAAAGTGCAGGTGTGAAAACATTCCCTGCGTTCCAATCCCCATACTTCCCTATTTAGTATGCCAGAAAAAGATAGGATGTCCCAATACATGCACGTCAATTGTAATATTCTGGAAATACCTAGATGCCCCTTTAACTCCAATTGCAATTTGGAATATTCATCTTTATTCTTGACATTTCTCGACATAATGAAAAAAAATCTTCCTTATCTGATTTTTTTTTCTCTCCCGTGGCCGTAAGACTCTTCTGTACTTTAGTATGTAGTGTAGTAAAAATAAAAAGTATGTGATTTGGAATGCAGGGATTGTCTGCTGCTTAAGGTTTTGAATGTTCATCATACAACAGGTTGTTTTACCTGGCAGAGCAGAGAACGGGGCTCCCTGTACTCCCCCTGACAGATGGGGCAGACGTCTCCGGCCTCGCTGCACTGCCCCCTAGTGGCTGATGAGCCTGTGTGCTGACAATCAAAACAAGCAAAGAGAAATAAGAACACCTCCACAACAAAGCTGGTCAACATGAATATGAGCCTCAATAATCTGTGCACAACATTTGAAACATTTAATAATGAATTAACAAAAGACACTTGTTTGCCACTGACCTCGCCTTTCAGACACATCCTCACAGTCTTCAGTAAAGACGTCCACTGTCCGTACAATCCCAAAAGCTGAAGGAGAAAGAAAAGCAACAAAGCGCTTAAGAAAAGAGATTTCTTATTATATGTCAAATTGAATACAATAAAGATCTATTTCTGGTAGCGATGAGAAGACTTTTGGCTTATTAATACTATCAGTTAAACTTTTTTTTTTCTTTCAAGATGGACATCCCTTATTTGTGGTTGGTTTTTTTCCTGATCCTACCTTCAATATGAGGTAGGCAAGCGCCAGCAGCACGCCCAGTGTGAGCCCAGGTGTGCCGTCAGCCTCCTGGTAGGTGACCAGGTAACAGAACCACAATGTGACAGGAGCTGTAGCCTGGTGCACCTGACCCAGCTCCTCAGTCAGCATCAGCCACTGCCCCTGGAGACACACACACACCAAACAACAACTTTTCAACCAGACCAGCCAGTCAGATCAAGTGGGACTTGTTTGGATCGTAAAGGTACATTCCGCTAGCCTGTAGGGTATGTCGCTGAGCAATAGACCTTCCCAACTCAAGGGGCGTCACCAACACACGCATTTCATAATACCACTGCACGCAATTGGATAGCACTACAACCAATCAGAGCAAAGAACAAGGACACATATTTAGTCCCGTTCTTTTAGCGAACATCGGGGCTAACCGGTAAGTTAAACTTTTGCCGTGGTCGGTCGGCAAAACAGAACAATTCTTCTTTCTCGATAACAACGTATCCGCAGCCGTCTTTGTTGTTTACTATCACAACGCATGCGCAGCACTGTCGTCATCCGGTTACGCCCCGCCCATATCAGATAGTACGCTTTGATTGGTAGCTCTGAAATTTTCCGACATAGTTTATGAAGAGAGAGATCAGGAGTCTGGATTTCCAAGGTAACATAATGCAACATTTGAATGGAAAAAATAAATATTAAAAATTTAAATAATCCCTCTCGATGATCACTTTTGCGTTGTGGTGTGTTTATCGTTTCATTCTTAAAGGAATACTTCAACCATACGGAACCGGCGTTCTATCATTATAATAATTGGTTTATAATATAATGAATTAGGTTTTTCTTCCCTCAGTCTTTCCTCAGTCTTCCCTTGGCCCAGCTGTCCTGTTAATCCTAACATTTTACCATGTGTGATGTCACACATGGGGAAATGTATGGTTAGACAGTGAGACCATAAAACAATCTTTCTGAATAAAGAATAATGCCTGGCTCTCACCTGGCTCCTGTAGGCCACCAGTGAAGATGGCAGCAGCAGAATAAGGCACTTGATCCCCATGAAGAGGAACTTTATGATGAAGTTGTTGATGCCCACCGCCCATAGAACCTCCCAGAAACCCAGAGGCGTGATGGTCGGGCTCAGGAAGATCAGGCTGGAAGGAGAGAGAGACATTCAGGTTCAATGGGTACATTCATCCTGACATTGTCCACTACAATCCAGCTTTAGCTATTTGATATATGATGCAGTACCATGTAAAGATACGCTGGTCTTATGTGTCATAATATGAATTTCACTGTTCTGTTTGTTGGAAGAGTTAAGTCATCCAGAGTACAAAGCAATGACTACGGTGATTTCTGGATGGCTGGGCAACTGGTCCTAGTGTGAGTGTGCCCTAACTGAGAAGATTTTATATATCAAAAACAGGTCATTTCTATCAGGAAAAAGGTGGCACAGTCTTCTCCTCAAGGGTAACTAGTGTAAGATAATGCATTGACTCTTACCAGTAGTAAAGTGTCTCAGTGAGAAAAGTGTAGTAAAGCAGGAGGGTGGAAGAGATGAGGAAGAGTAGCAGCCATACACACTGCAGCTTTGAGTGACGGTCCTGTAGAGGGATGAGGGGAAGGACAAAAACACTGTTTAGGAATGCAGCAATGAGATGTGTGTGGAACCAACAAATGAGATGTTCTGTTCTCGTCTCACCTGAAGAAACACCTGCGTCTGAATGCTTTTATTCACATAAAGATAAGTTGTGAAGAGGCCGACCCCAACTGCTAGACCTAGTACATGAAGAGAGAGAGTATGACAAGTTGAGGTGAGTTCACATTTTGCCATGAATTGCCGTTTGCTTCACTCAGTCATACTCACCAAGAGCATGTTGGACGACCAGTTTAGCACACAGTATGACCAGGAAAGGAAGGCTCTTCTGGAGCCAGCGGAGGAGAACGCGCAGCTCCGACAGGGAGGTGCTGGCTTCTCCAGAGTCCAGGTCAGAGTCCCCTGGGTCAGGCTCAGACTGATGCTGGGCTCGGTGGTGTCCGTGTGCCTGAGAATGGGAGTGGCTGTGTGGGTTGACTCTGCACCTCCGTGATGAAGGCCCTCCTCCTCCACCGGACTCCCCAGGCCCACCAGCGGACATGCTCACCCTCACATCAGTGCTCTCCAGTGGGCTGGCAGCAGCAGCACCAGGGGCTGGGGTCCTGGTGGTCACAAGCTCCGGCTCCAAAGTCAGAGATAAACCATTGCCTGCATGAGCGCCGCCCCGCTCACTTGAATTAGGATGCATCACAGTAGGAGGCTCCTGCAGTTTCAGTTCTCTTCTGGAATCACTCCTATTAGGAAACAAAAGACACAACTTTATCACCTCTGTACAGCATCACCTGTCATTACAGCTTTATTGACAAGTTCTATGATATATTAGCAGGGGTGGACTGACCATCTGGCATGCCGGGCAAATGCCCGGTGGGCCGGCGGCCTTTTGGGCCGACCCGGGCCGACGAGGTTCAATTTAAAAAAAAAAAAAAAAAAAAAAAAAAAAAAATCTGGGCCCGGCCCGTCCCATCCATGGCCGGCCCGACCCGGCCCATGTCACACAGCCGTGGGCCGAGGTCCCTTCCCTCTCGGCCGCGCAGACTGTCAACTTAACCTGAAAGACCAATGAAATATTGGCCCATTCATCATGATTGGTTCTGTACCGGGCCTGGCCCAATCACACACAGCGGAGGGCCGAGGCCCCGCCCCTTGGGCCTCGGCTGTCAATCACTCAATCAAGTCACGTCACTAACAGACAGAAAAACAACTCGAGAAAAACGGAGAAGAAACGGAAAGGAGACAGTTGCTGGACTAGTGGTAAGAAGTTGAAAATAAAGTTATGTTGAGAATAATTGTGTAGCTTGCTAAATTTTAAAACAGCAGTAGTTTGCCAACAGCTAGCTGCTTGCGTTAACATCATGGATAGAGCCATCTATAGAGCCATGTCAAAGTGGCTATTTTAGCTAACAACCTACTAAACATTTGCTAGCTCTCTTGTGGTTTATTTGGGGAGTTAAATAGCTCTGTTGTTGGTGTATTGAAAGAGTATCATTACTTTGCTAGCTGATCAACATTAAAGTGAGGAAGCTGTCAGTTTTTGCTTCTTGCTGTAGCCTACTTATTCAGTATAGTGGATTTAATAATGTTTTACTTAAATATACTTTTCTGTAGGCTACTGATTGTTGACATGGTTAAACAGCCTACTTGAATTTTATTTATTTTATATATGATTTAAATGCAATTTAAAAATGCAGACTGTAATTTGACCTGAACGTAAAAAATATATTAATATATCACAAAGTTAACAGTAAATGCAGAAAAGTATATTCACTCAAATATGCAACATAAAGTTGTCACACTTTCTCCTTTCACAACACTGAGTGTTTGAGGCATTAGGCTTCTCTTTTTTACAAATATTCAGAAAATTAGACCACCACAGAATTGTACTTACTTTTTACAAGCTGGTAAGTTTATTTTACTAGACCTGCTTTCTAGACCATCATGTACTTTAGAATAATATACATTAGACCATTACTTTTGTACACTTTTTTTCACATTGGTTTACTTAGTAAAACAACAATTTGTATATTGTAATGCATCTTTCCACCTCTTTAACTGATACATCCTCAAAACCTCAATCAATTGTGTGTCTCTCCTCATTTATGAAACAGGTTGAGACACCATCCACAGAGGAGGAGTCTGGAGAGAGGGAGCAAGGAGCAGGGGGAGGTTGATTACTTTGTCCATCCTGAGCCTACCATGTTAGAGGCATTTTTGAGCACCACCCACAACAGAATACTATAGCTACTAACACTTTGTAAATATTATTGTATTATATGTCTGTACACTTGTTCAAAATAAACCAACATTTTAATTTAATTCAATGGAACAGTCATCTTTAAGGGACCGTGATAAATGTGTTCTGGTGGGTGGTCGATCAATTGTGGTGGGCCGGTCTGGGTCCAAAATGCCAGGGCCAATTTTTGGTCCCAGTCCAGCCCTGTATATTAGTAACTAACACTAATGTAGCTTCCACTGTTGTCTGTTCATTTTAACCCCTCCATGCATGAGTAACAAAAAGCTCTGTCAGGACGAAAACCTTTCGTTTAGCAGAAGCATTAACCTTTGAATTTGTAATAGCTGTAATTAAATAAAATGTGGACGGCAGTATTTAATGACACAGTTAACTTTCGACTTAATAACAGTAACACACATTACCAGTTAGTTAGCGTGTTGTCTGCTAATTAGCTGTCAAGTATTGCAACTTCCTGGACTCACCCTAGCGTCGAACACGCGCTAGGTGCTTTTTAAAAACGTTAACAAGTCAGTTACTTCAGTCATTTTCTAACAAACCGACAGACAGACTAAAAGCTTGACTGGTTCCTGGTTCCTCCATAGCGAACTGTGATGCGGTTAGCATTAGCAGCTAACAGATGTTTAATATCAGGCCAGGCTAGCTGCTGTGAAAAGCTTCCGCTCACCTGTCATTCTGCAGCCGGAGTTTCATGGTAAGCTTTCGGTCTCCATCGAATACAATGTCCAACTGGCTAAACGAAACCAAGTCAAAAGAAAAGCAAAAAAACAAAAGTGAACCTTGTGTCTTTTAGGCTAAGCCATAAGCTGCTTGATCAGACATCTTGACGCTGTTTACGAAAGCAGACGTCGAAAACTTCTTCTGTCAGTGTTTCGCGGCGTGTTGGATGTGAAATGCTGCGATGCCTCCACCGACTGGAACATTTTAAAACTACACTCTATATGTTATAGGCTATTGTATCATTAGGTCTATGTTTATATCTGATATTCTTTAATCATGACTGATTTATTCTTCCTTTTCTCCTTCTTTTTTTTCCACTGTTGCAGGCCAGGCACACAGTGGAATTATTATATTATCCTCAATTCTCTTAAAAAGAAAAGAACAATTTAATTCTCATGTTTGTTGCAAATACTTTTTTCATGAAAATATTAATTGCATCCATGACGGTTTATTATTATTATGATTAATAATAATACCTGTACCCCCTAGAACTAGTTCTCATATAACCTAGATTAGAAGCTGTTTTTTGTACAGGCACTGTGTGGTCAGCTGCAGCTAGGCTAGGGGTCTTTCTCCTGGAGGTGACATTCATTTGGCTAGCAGGAATCAGGAGTCGGTTAGCCTCGAACAACGCGTCAACATGGCACAGGCAGTGCAGAAACTGGTCGCTAAAGTACCTACCCTGGTCGGCGGTAAGTCACTTTGTTGTTTTATTGTCCTAACATGAATCCTGTAATGGGGAAATGAATTGTAGGTTGTGTAAACTATTGACGAGATGGAAGAAACCAGGACGACGCTGTCAGCTGCCCCGGGACACGGCCAGTCATTCAATCAAGAGGATGATGTATTAGCCTAATGCAATTAGCTGCACGAAACACTGAATTGAAATGTCATTTTGCTTTCCTTTGTCTCACTGAATTGATTGTCTGCTAGGTAGCATGCATGTTTTTAACGTTTACACTCCAATTAGCTCATCCAGCCACAGAGCTAAGTGGCTATAGCTAGCAATAAGCATGCAGGGAAGCTATATGCAGCTCTGAGCTAACTTGAGCACCAGCAAAGGAAAGTTGCACCAGACGATTAAATGCCGTTTTTCTCCCCCCCACCCTTTTAGCCGCTGTCACCTTCTCCAAACCCCGGCTAGCAACCTTCTGGCATTATGCCCGTGTTGAGCTCGTCCCCCCTTCTCCTGCCGAGATCCCCAAGGCCATCGCGGGGGCCGCGAACCTACTCAAGGGTGTCCAGTCAGGAGCCCTCGGTCAAACCACAGTGAGGGTGAGTGTCTTTTAGTTTATAGATCCCCATTAGCTTCTTTCTAAAACAGTTCCTAGCTACTCATCCTTGGGTCTCTTCATTATTTCATAACAATATTACATAAGCTGGTTTACATACACAGTCCATTAAAAGTAGCCTAGGCTACAGCACAATGTAAACTTGAATACACAGCATTCATATTTGCAACACATCATAAGTCAATATGAACACAACAATCAACAGAGAGCTCAAATCCTTTCTAATACATTCTGCAGCTCTTTTTTATATCTGAAATAGTTGAGTAAAGAAACTACCTGAAAATATTAAGTCACAAAACATAGATAAATAGCTTAAAGTATGTTTCCAAGTCCTTTTCAAATCTTCAAGATAAAACAATATATGCAATTGTTCTAAACTATTTCTTATGTAAAGAAATCCAATTTTAACTTTTTCTGAAAACATTTTGGATGACTATCTTTTCTTTGTGCACAGACCCACTGTCTACTGACTGTCCTGTGGAGGCATGACCTCTATCTGGAAAAATAAGTTTACTGTCAAGTATTCCTGGAGTTTTGATTACAACAATTTTTTTCTAATAACACTTACTAAAGAATAAGGTAACCCAACTTTTCGACTTAAGACTTAACCAGGCCAACTATTATTCATATCATTTACCCTTCAATGGGCACTGCAGCTAGGAAAAATGCAAGCTACGTTATTGTGTGCTGTGTGCGTGTTGAAATAGATGAACACTTTTTCAGTTTTAAAAACATCAAGTGTCTGTTATCCAAAACCACAATGGCATATCATTAGAAATTCTACTACATGGGGCGCCTTTAGCTCAGTCGGTAAGGCGTCCCCCTCCCGGGCCGGGCCCAGCAGCAGACCCGGGTTCGATTCCCGCCCGCGGTCGTTCTCTGCATGTCACTCCCCTCTCTGCCCCATTTCACCTCTGTCTCTACACTATCAATAAAGCATAAAAATGCCCAAAAAATATCTTTAAAAAAAAAAAATAATAATAAATTCTACTACATGCATCTGTATTGTCAGTTTATGTATGGCTGATTGAAGACCTGAGGGGTGGACTATGTATCAAGATGAATGTGTTGGCCAGGTGTATTGAGCCTGAAGCCAGAGCTTTCAGTGTCATGAAGGTGGCTGTCTTCAAAACTTGACTAAATCACCATGATGAACTTTTGCTGCACACTTAACCTGCTCTGAGAAGGCCATGTTCACAGTTTGATTCCTAACCAACTCCTTTAGAAATCCCATGTATGTCTTTGCCTGAATTGTAGGCGTTTCCCTAGGGAGGGAGAGAGTGTTTAGAAACCGATATGATCCATTGGGTGTTCTGACAATATTGTGTGATTCTCAGCTGAGTGAACAGGATATATCTGTATACTTGAGCTGTATGCTAGTAACACACTAAAAAAGCTATGCACAGTAGTGATGGGAACTGTAAATATAAAATGACTATTTATTGACTCAGGCATGCAGACCAGCACACATTAATAGTTCACCATAGTATTAGTCAATATTACTTATGGATTCCCAGGGTCATGGGTGCAGTGTAGGCATTCTATAGAAAGTCTATTCACAGCATTAGTTCTGAGGTGAAACGGTATCATTGCTATTTCTGTCTGGTGGTTGGTGGCAAGAATATACAATGATTGCATGCAGGACAGGTAACCTAAAGCTGCTGCACAGTAGACTTGTTGTAAATATTCAAAAACGCAACAGATTTTGAAATGAAGTAGTCTATTGGTATTTATTAGTATTTTTCACAGATATAATATTCAACCAATGAACTGCATTTCACTTTGATTAGGCCAAGAACATCAGTGATACCTCATGCATCCTTCATTATGGGACACTGTCAGACCTAAATGTAATTCTTGACAATGGTGTTTTTTTAATATCCTTTAAGAGTTTTGCAATGTGTGGTTGTAACGTCAGAAATAAATGTTAGGCTCTGAGAGTGCATCGTGTTTAAAATAATTGTATTCACTTAGGACTTTACACACACGATTTCTTTCCTGCATTCCTCTTTCACCTTATTTGCGTCTCTACAGTGTCGCTTTTTGCTGGAATATATATTTTTTAATTCTTCATAATCTTACATTATAAGAACCTGTCGTCGTGCATGAGTGACGTAAATCCATTTTGTGTGGAAGACTCAAATGGCAAGGACACGGGTGGAGGCAAAGTCTCAGCACTACAGCTCTCTGACCCTGGGCAAATCCACTTGCATAAGAAAGGGAGGTGGTGTATACTTTTTACATGAAGTGTCCAACCTTTTAACATACTGAATACTCAAACAAACAACACAAGTGAGTAAACCATGCAGCATACTTTACTAAGGGGTTTAGATGTGAACTTGATGTAATAAAATCAGAAACTCTCATTGATCACTGAGAGATGGAGGACATCTGCATTGTGCATTATGTAATGGCTTTACAACAACAAACAGTAAGCCATTATTGACAGTAGGAAAATACATAGTCATGTTGTCAAAATAAAGATGGGAAACACGCGTTTAGTTCTCATGAGCCAGAATATAAAAAATCTCTGAACCTGGAAAATTATTGATGAAACATTCCCTGCGTTCCAAATCACATACTCTTTCTTTTTACTACACTACATACTAAAGTACACAAGAGATTAAGGGCCAAAGGGGAGAAAAAAAATCGGATAAGGAAGATTTTTTTTTTCGCTATGTTGAGAAATGTCAAGATAAAGACCAATACTCCAAGATACAATTGGAGTTAGTGGGGCATTTATGTATTTTCAGCATACTACAATTGACGTGCATGTTTTGGAACATCCTAAATCTTTTTGCTGGTATACTAAATAGTAGGAAAGTATGAGAATTGGAATGCAGGGCTAGTTATTCAAAGTGGCTTGATCGCTGTATGAAATGAAGGGGTGATAAAATCAATTTACGAGGAAAACAAATGACGGCTAGATTATCTGTGTGGCCAATAACACACATTTTGTTTCTTCACAGGACGCCGTCAGGAACGGACTGGTGTTCACTGAAGTGTGCATGTGGTTCTACATCGGAGAGTGCATCGGCAAAGGAGGCATCGTCGGCTACGCTGTCTAGATTCTGGACTGTTACGCTTTATTTTCTTTTTTTTCTCTTGAGCGTTGTATGCTCAACTTCCTTCAAGAATCCTGGGAACCAATAAACAGATATCTATTGTTAAAACACTTGTTTTCTGACTGGTTGCTTTTGATGAAAGGTGTATCTAGTTTGTCCAAATGGGTCAATGGCGCTATGCAGAATATTTCAAATGGAGTATTTTTGTTGCATAGTTCTTCATACACGTACGGTACATAGAATAGTCCATTTTAACATGTTTTGACCAACACAGAAGGAAAGGCTTGGGTGTACACAATAGAAATGATCAATGCTGATTTCAAGAGGTGGAATGTCACTTATTACATTAACTCAAGTACTGGTAAATGGTAAATGGACTTGTATAGCGCTATATCTCCGTTTATCACAGACCCAAAGCGCTTTACATTGTTTTTGTACACATTCACCCAGTCACACACACATTCATACACCGATAGCAGCAGCTACCACGCAGGGTAGGCTTAGCACTTAGTGCTAGGGTGCTAAGCTAACTATCGGGAGCAATTCGGAGTTCAGTGTCTTGCCCAGGGACACTTCGACATGTGGCGGGTAGGCGGGGGATCGAACCTCCGACCCTGCACACCAGAGGCAAACTCCCTACCCACTTCCCCACTGCCGCCCCACTTGTACTGAACTTAAGTACAAGTTTGAAGCACCTGTACTTCCACTCCACTATTCAGTGGGGAGTTACTAGTGACTCAAGAAAGTTTTGCACTCGAAAAATGAAAGTCTATAAAATAACTATTGTGTTCTACCGGTCTACAAGCACAGATGAAACCTTTGTTGATTATAATCTTCAAAGTAAATTTAGAATGGAAATGTGAATATACAGGTGCTGCTCAATGAATTAGAATATCATGGAAAAGCTATTTTTTCTTAAATATTTAATTCAAAATGTGAAAGTTCCATATATTCTAGATGTATTAGACAGTGATATATTTCAGGCATTTTTTTTGTTTAACTTTTCATGATTCCGGCTTACAGCTCGAGAATCCAAAATCCAGCATCTCAAAATATTAGAATATTCCATAAGGCCAATCAAAAATTATTTATAATACAGAAATGTCACACTTTTGATAAGTATTATTTTCATTCATCTACTATATACTTGGTCTGGGATCTTATTTTGCATGAATTATTGCATTAATGTGGCATGGCATGGGGACGATTAGTCTGTGGCACTGCTGAGGTGTTATGGAAGCCCAGGTGTCTTTGATAGAGGCCTTTAGCTCGTCTGTATTGCTGGGTCTGGTGTGTGTCATCTGCCTCTTGAAAAGTTTACGGTCAGGAGAGTTGTAAGGCCAATCAAGCACAGTAATACCATGGTCAGCTAACCATGCTTCCATATCACCTCAGCAGTGCCACAGGCTGATAACATCCATGCCACGCCGCATTGAGGCTGGAATTCATGCTTAAGGGGCCCAAACCAAGTACTGAGTTGATATGCATAATTATACTTTCTAGAGGGCCGACATTACTGTGTTGAAAATCCCTTTTTTTATAGATTTCATGTAATATATACAGTATATATAGATTTTGAATTTGGGGTTTTCATAAGCTTTAAACCATAATCATCAACTTTTTCATGATATTCTAATTTATTGAGCAGCACATGTATAAATGGTAACGGTGTTTTTCCAGTTTGGTATTTGTACTTTGACTAAAGTAATGGATCTGAATATTTCCTCCCAACACTGCTGATTTCTGTCTGATGTAAAAAAGGTTTGTGTGTCACAAGGAACCTCCTTTATAAGTATGCACACTGCACATCGACAAAATAAAATTGCTGTGGAAAGTTACACATAGAAATCCAGTAGATAAAGAGAACATATTGTCCATTCCCTTGACTGTTGCAATCCCTATATTTTAATATCTACATTGGATCTGTACTTCTCTGCAGTCAAAAGCCATCTGGATCTTTACAAGCAAGCATGAAACGGCGAGCCAGCTGTTGTACATTGTACATGTTCTAATGAAGTGTCTTGTTTAAATTGATCTTAAGTTAATGACAACATTTCTGACACATTCCCTGCGTTCCAATACCCACATTTTCCTACTGTTTAGTATGCCAGAAAAAGATTTAGGCTGTCCCAATACATGCACGTCAATTGTAGTATGCTGAAAATACATAAATGCCCCACTAACTCCAATAGCATTTTGGAGTATTCGTCTTTATTCTTGACATTTCTCAACATAATGATAAAAAAAACTTCCTTATCTGATTTTGTTTTCTCTCCTGTGGCCCTAAAACTCTTCTGCAGTGTAGTAAAAAGAAAGAGTATGTGATTTGGAACGCAGAGTTAATGCTTTGAAGAGACAGAACAAAACAGGGAGCTGGACTATGCATTTAATGATATACATTGTGCCCCCACTGTAACAGTGAGCATTAGACTTTTATTTGAGTTCAGTTCCTGTAATCAACCAGCAGAGGGAGCCGTGAACACTATCACTTTTGTCATTTGTTTCAGAGATACATGTGACTGACTACAAATGCAATGGTTCATACCAGTGGATACAGGCTTTCAAAAATGTAATTTATGTCCATTAAATATAGACAGACATATTTAAGACCTCTCCTTTGTTAGAGCACACACAACAAAATAAATACGTATCAAAGACAAGTGACCTATCATTTCTAATCCAATAAGAGCTTTTATTTGGCAGTATATCTATTTAAAATGTGTTGAAATAAATAAATAATCATCATTATTTATTTAGTTGACATAAATAAATAATCTCCATAACACAAAGATCGATTCATTCATTTAGCCCTTTATTTAGAACTATCACTGAATCATTTTGTTACAAAACAACTTTTCTTGATATCAATTATACTCTGTTGTCCATTATGTTGGTGAACATAGATCAAATTAAATAAAGGTTAGTTCAAGTGAATAAAAACAACAGCAATACATTGACAATGAAATGTGCTTTTGAATGTGTCAAACCTATATAATAATACCTGTTAGTGGACCAACATGAATATTGTAATAATCATTCACATCATACAACAAATTCATTATTATCACTTATAGATAATGTCACATCCTGTATGAAGTAATAATGTGATGGTAGACCTATCTGTGGGAACATACAACACTCACTGAGACAGACAATGACATGTTCTAATATTATCTAGCAGGTATTGTTACATAAAAGGCTTTTCTTTATATTGTTGTTGTAGTATTTGTGTTATTTCAATAATTTCGTCATGGTTACTATCGTGAAAATGTGATTCAACAGAAAAATGCAAAACCTTATACGCGAAGCGGTAAAAAAAAGAAAAGAAGTATACACATATATTTTTCTTCAAAAAGAAGCATTGAGAATATCAGTGTGTTTTGGTACGGTTTGTAAAATGTTGCAAAAATATATATATTTGAAAAGCATAGCTGTATATTGTGAAAACACATGGAAAGTATTTTTTGAGATTCTCAAAATGAGAGCTCAAAAATGGGCTACTGTTTACTTGACGTTGCAGATCTTGACCGAGGTTCCGACCCCGAAGCCTGGATAGATGGGCTCGACGAACGTGGTCTGGAACCTGTGCAGCAGGGTCATGCCGCTGCCTATGCTGTAAAAGGCCAACACCCCCGCACTGTGGTCCAGGTACACTCCTATCCTGGGGGAGTGGGGGGCGTGGATGGCTGTGTCCACGCGGTTGTGCCAGGCGGAGTAGCCCGTGTCGGAGCACAGGAGGCTCCAGGATTTGTCGTTGTAGCCCAGCAGACACAGCGACCCTTTGCCCTTGCGACTGATGCCCTTGTAGGCCACGCCGATGGAGAACTCCCCGCTCCACTCGATCTCCCAGTAGAAGCGGCCTCCGGACAGGGCCTCGCGGCAAAGCACCTGGGCAAAGCTGTCAAAGCGGTCCGAGGTGTCTCCGTAGGGCTGCAGGTCCCGGGTGCGGATGACCTTTCTGCTGCTCTCAGAGATGTACAGCTCCTTGTAGGCTGTGTTCGGGTCCAGTTTGAGCTGGCAGAAGTCTGGAAGACAAGAATAGATACATTCTTAGTATTTCAGAGTATCTATTTGGCTATAGTTATTTCCCCCCCACAATCTGTTAATTACATTTTTCAATATTGAGGTGAGGGTTACTGAATTGAGTTGGGGTTAAAGGTGGAGTCAGCTATTCTGGAGAACGCTTGTCAAAATCAATTAATATCTCCTTAGGATGCACTACCTTTCCGTACTGTGTGTACAAAGAAGAAAAAAATCCAGTGTTAATACACAGCCTAGGCTCTGTAAACTAGTATGTAAACAAAGGGGGCCCATTATAGCTGGCTAGCATGCCCTTTTACAGAGCTGTTTTATTTTCAGTGCACACACAGTACAGACAGGTAGCGGATGGTGAGGAGATATTCACTGGTTTTGACAAGGAGTAATTTTTGCAACAAGCGTTCTCCAGAATCGCTGACTCTGCCTCTAATGTGTTTCAGTTATAAAAGACAAACAGAGATACTTACACTTCACAAAATCTGCTCTGCTCTTTGGCTCTGGGGGAGAAGGAGAGCTGTCCACTGTTTCTTTGCCTGCAAGCACATGAAGAAACAATGTATCAGTTGTGGATGTGAACCACACACACACCTACACACATGCCTTCAATACTTCTGTTGATGTGTGTCTACCTGAGGAATCTATGTATGATGCAATCACATTGTTGCATACCTCCCAACAGTTTCATGGTGGCTGCATAGTCAACCTACATACTTATTAACCCACTTCAATCTTTTCCAGCTATAGGACGTGACAGTGCTCACCTCTGCTCCTCCTGTCCAATGTTCGACTCTCTGTTGTGTACACTGGGACCTCGTTCACTGAGAAGACACAACACATTCACAATGAGCAACCTGGGTTCTGTGTCAGATTCAGATTCAGAACCCTTTATTGTCTGTCATGACAGAAAACCATTGTGGCTAAACATGTAAAGTGCCATCTAGACTCTGACAATAAGAAAAACAACATGCGTTATCTAACTAGAAAGACGTTTGCAGGCCGGGACTGAGTGGAATTTTTAGTAATAATAATAATAATCATAATAATAATACATTTATTTTATACAGCGCTTTCGAATGTACTCAATGACATTTTACAATAAAATAAGTAGGGGAGAACGGGGTAACTTTTTACTCCAGTGAGAATTGCTCATCACCTAAACATCTTTCAATAATCATTCCTACATTAAATTGAAGCTTAAAGTGTTGGCTTGAAATGTGTACCCCTCACTTTTTCTATCTTATTGTAATAAAGAAGAAATTAATCATCAAAGACACCCTTACACATTGTGACAACCAACCCCATCAAGGGGTCGGTTGTCAAACACTATGGGGTTGTTTGTCACAATGTTATCTTAATGGGAATAATATTAAAAAGAAGGCAAGAAAGTAAAACTAAATTTGAAAGTTTAATTGCATTGTCAAGTTGATGTCAATGTGACAACCAACCCCCCAAAAAATGTGACGACCAACCCCAACTTGAATTTCTTGCTAGCATCAAGGCCAACAACCATCTAAAAACTAATTAACTTGCTAACCACAATCTAAACTATAGTTTACCCTTCACACTTTGTATGGGTAACAAGTGTTTTGTTATAAACCCATTGTGTAAAAGCCTAGAAGAAAAATACTGAGGAGCTAAATATTTTCAATTTGACATGAAAAACACAAACAGTCGTCTCTCCTCAAATTCAGCAGTCTAACTCCAAGGAAGACTATGTAGGTAACCTCTGATCCCAATTCTGGATATTTACATACCAAAATTTCACAGACAGCGCCTTCTGGTTCTGAGATATAACGATTGTGACAACCTACCCGTGTGACAAATTACCCCGTTCTCCCCTACACAAGCTAATTAAAAACAGGTGTAGCAATAAAGCCAACACACAATACACCAAAGCAAATATAAGTACATTTAAAGTAAGTGAAACATTATAATCAGCATGTAAAAGCAGGTGTAATGTAAATATGTAAAATAAACAATATGTCATAAATATGTTGAAATGTAATATGATCATTGGCTGAAGGCTATTCTGAAGAGGTGTGTTTTGAAGTATATATATACATGTATGTGTTTAGTAAGGTTTGGGTGCCTTCTGCATATCATGTGAAACGTATTGTGTTCTTTGCGCTAAGTTGTCCTGACCTGACTTGGAGAGCTTCTGCAGCTCCTCCCTCCCAAACTCCTCCAGACGATCCTTGATCTCAGCCACAGATTTCCTCACCGCCGTGAAGGAGAAGTCAGGGTTGACCGTCACTCTGGGCATGAAGCCATCGTCCGTGGGGGTGCACAGGTAGTTGAAGTTCTGATGCGGGGAAAAGGAACAAGAGTAAGCCATGACAAGGACTGGTATCAACGTGAACTATGGCAGTAAGAGAGGCATGGAAATGGGCTTCAACTTTTTTTAAAGGTCACATATTATGTTCATTTTTCAGGTTCAAAATTGTACTTTGGTTTTCTACTAGAGACTGTTTCCATAGTGTAGTGTCCAGAAAAACCTTCTATATTTCTCACCGTGCCATTGCTTAATCTCCTCTTTTCAGCCTATGTCTGAAACGCTCTGATTTAGAGCCTGTCTCTTTAAGTCCCACCCTTCCAAAAGCCAAGTGTGCTCTGATTTACCCTACATCAATCTGCCAGTTAGATTCAAGGGTATCTGGGGGTGTGGCTTATCACAGCTTGACATAGTGCTAAATTAGGTTGGTGCTGGAGTGGCATAGCTTAAAAGGGTTGTGAGGGGAGATCAGTCGGACTGGGGTTTTTGAACCCAGGTTTCCAGAAAGGTGGAGGTGGAGAAAAGAGAGAGGGTTGATATTTTTCAAAGGACCCACATTAATAATGAAAAACCACGAAATATTGCATTTTGCATCATAGGTAACCTTTAAAGCACTTTAGAGATAGATTTATAATAAAAAGGGACATCCAAAGATGAGGACCCTTTTTTATCCACTCATATTTGCATTTACAATATTGTGAGTAATACATAATTACTGCCGCTAACTTCTTACGCCCGATTGACACAAAGGCCTTAATATGCTCTGATGCTGTCATTGTGACCGTGGATCAGCACCACGCCAATATGAGCTAAGCACTTCATTGTGAGACACTGACTGGTATTACGCCCTAACCAGAGTAATAATGCAAATATGTGATATACTGTATGTACCAACATATTACATCAATGACAACAATGGATTCAATTCTTCTAAAATAGTTGCTCTAGTAGTGGGTGCTTGTGGTGTAGTGGTTAGAGCCCTCCCCCAAAGAGGCTCAGTCCTCTCTTCACAGCAGACCCGGGTTAGAATCCAGCCCGGGTCGTTCTCTGCATGTCATTCCCCTCTCTGACACATTTCATCTCTCCAAAACTATCTAATAAAGCAAAATGCTAAAGAAAAGATTCGAAGTCAACTTAATAAAGAGTGTCTCTAAAAGTCTGTGCTCACCTGCAGAAAGTGGATGTGGTCGTCTGTGCTGTACAGCTGCTTGAGGCCCACCTCCTTCTTCTTGAGCTCGTCGATCTCTTGCTCCAGCCTCTCGATCAGGGCCTCGGCCTGGCTGAAAGCAGCCTTCTCATTGATGCCAATCAGCTTACTGACCTCGGACCTCATCCTCTCAATGGAGCGCATCATGTCCTCAAACATCTTCTGGCTCTCCACCATGGCTCTCTGGGCAGAGTTCTGAACAACAACAACACACGGGGATGTCAGTGTTTTAATAAAGAATTTGAATAATACAATTTAAAAAAAGGTTGTTTTATTACATTTTCAAAAAGGACACATTTTGTATGTTGGTTATGACAATGGAGCTGACTAGCTTTATTTTTCTCAAAAGCGGTTCAGTAAAATGATATTGCACGTGACCCCGCTAACAAGAATGCATTGAAATGAACAGCTAATCTATAAAAGGAATGTTTGTTGTATTGAATTTCAAAATGACACTTTTTCTATGAATTGTTGTTGGGCAGTGTTGACAACGGGGCTGACTATGTCTTTATGTTTTCTCAACACACAGTCAGAGTTGATGGAGAGAAGGGAATGTATTGTTAACATCAGTCTCACCTTCAGTGAGTCCACAGCAGTCTTCAGTTCCTCCAGCTCCTTCACCCTCTCCTGGCATTTCTGTTTGATCTCAGCTTGAGCGATTCCCAAGAGTTTCTGCAGAACAAAGGCATATTATTACACGGCCGTTTTACTATTAGGTGTGTGCACTCCCCATGCTGACTGGCTGTACCGGCTGCCTTTTAATTCATTATGGCACAAGTATATGCAACTGTTGAATTGAATCAGGTTTATAGGGTGCGGTTGGATGAGTCAAAAGCCGTCTAATATTTAGTTAAGGTAAAAAAATAACGTTCTTTCTCATCAAGGGGATATGTGGGAAGAGGCCCTGCGCTATTTCTAATAAACCCCGACTTAAAGAATCTTCTTAATACGGGCCGGCTTTTATCTCGGAGTGGGAGAGGGGAGGGGGGGGGGGGGGCAAATCTGTAATGGAATTCTGTCCATGTTAGGAATGTGAATCTACCGCTAGCCTGACTCTTTTTGAAGAGATGTTTCAAGGTGCACACACACGGGCGCTCGCTGACACGCAAAAAAAAATGGAGGGCTTCTCTCTCTAATTCAGCTTTTACTCGAGCCCACCGACCCATTCTTCAAGATAAGCTTGAGGAATGTGGGGAATCTAGGGGGGGGGGGGGGGGAGGTATCAGGAGAGGGGGGGAGGGGACAGAGTGGACAGGGGGGAGTGAGATGTGTTGGGGAGACTAAAGTTGTAAATCTTTGGATGAGAGAAACCAGACTCTCAATGTTGTAAAAAAAGCACATAGACAAACAGTAGGGTGAATTATTAGCTCATTGTGCCCTAAAATTCCTTTTAACCCATATTCCTCCCTGGCTGTCATAAAAAACACTCCTCCTAGATTACTGACGTATACAGACTCATCATTGCAGATCCACACACACATTACTTTGGCATTGTAATCTACTCTGCTTTACTAGTTAAACAGGGAATGTGATTGGTCAGTGAGTCATTTGAATGGGGCATCGCATGTGCTTCATACAATGGGATGGGTTATAACCATGAGGGAGACCTTGACTCCCTGACATTCCAGTATGGTTACACACAGACACACTGCACTCCCACAGGTGGGAACCCAGTGAGGGCCAAAAGGAAGTCTGCTGTTTTTTGTGTATCTATCCCACAGCTGGATAGCACTGCACATTCTCTCAACAAACAATGTTCTTTCAAAGGGCCGACAGCATTAATAAGACACTCCCCCCCCCCCCCCCTGGCCCTCCACATCCACACAGCTAATCAGAGCGCTGGATTTTCAATTTGGCGGTGAAATGCCTCTGCCAGTTTTAGCTGATAGCGTTGGGCGAAAAATGGGTCAAAGTACAAGCACCAGCCGTAGCGCAGGGGGGCAGGAGTTAGGGAGAGAAAAAACAACCCTGTGTGCTTTCACTCAAAAAAGAAAAAGAAAACTCATTGGTGAAGGAGGAGCCTCTTTGTAGAAAGTGTATCTGTTCGAGAGACATATTGAGGGGGGGGGGGGAATGGACAGAGGAGTTTCAGCTTGTGCTATCTCTCATGTGAACTGAATTACAATGCTTATCTGTCTGACGTGAGATAGAAGGTAGATAGAAGTTTCCTGTTCTGTGAAGATGAAGAAATACCTCGTCAAAAATAAGTTAAAAAAAAACCCCACAAGCAATACAATGTGTGATTCTCTCGTAAATCAAGTAAAATGGAACAAGAGGTCTTGAAATTAGCTGGCTGAACTCATTTTTGCTGTGTATTTTACTACTATGAGGAAGGGTTATGTGTCACAATAAGCCTGTAATGCTCTGAGGCAGTATTCCTCCCTTGACTTGTCCATGTCATTCTCTTCATTTCCAGTGTAATTGAACTTGATTCAAGTGATACATCAGTGTCACTGTTTCTATATCTAAGATCATACTTGAAATATGACTATTGAGCGTTATTTCAGCATTTTAAGATGGGATATGTGTTGAAGTGAGCTAGACATACTCATACTAATACTTGTAACTAGTAATAGTAAGATCATTTGTATCATAGTAAGCCAGCCTTGTTCCCTCATTTCCAATTCAAGCGTATTGAACTTACAAGTTATCTATTTCACTGAAGTGTTGCTTGTTAGGTGACTGTGTAAGTGTCATGAAATATTATGACAAGACATTTAGACAAGTAAACTGAATTTCTGCAGAGTGCAAGTGACATTTCTCTAACACATGAACAATGTTAGTCCTTTGCCCTTAAGTATTGAGTCTATAGTAAAAAGAATCCACCAATAGAGAGCCACCTAAAGGAATTCCTTACCTGTTTCTCCCCTCTCTCCGCCTCGGCAGACACTATGTCGTGGCCCCTGTGCTCGCTGACGGTGCAGATGGCACAGATACACATCTGGTCCGTGCGGCAGAATAGCTCCAGGGACTTCTGGTGCTGGGGGCAGATCTTGCGGTCCAGGTTGCCCAGCTCGTCCACCAGCTTGTGCCTCTTGAAGGTGGCCGACTCGTAGTGGGGCTTCAGGTGCTTCTCGCAGTAGGACGCCAGGCAGTTCAGGCAGGACTTCACCGCCTTCAGCTTCTTCCCGGAGCAGAAGTCACAGGGCACATCACTGGGCCCGGCGTAGGCGCTGCCCGGGGAGCTGTTGAGGTTGAGGGTCAGCCCGCTCTTCTTGATCTTCTCGGCCACCATGTTCAGGGTGGCGTTGGGCCTCAGCACGGGCCTCTGGGTGAAGGTGATCTTGCACTGGGGGCAGATGTAGATGCCGGTGTAGTCGGCCTCGTTCCAGTAGCCGCTGATGCAGTCCATGCAGAAGCTGTGGCCACAGGGGATGGCCACGGGGTCCCGCAGCAGGTTCAGACACAGGGAACAGTTGAAGTAATCTGAAGAAGTGTGATCCGCCATGGTGATGATGGAACTCACACACACACACACACACACACTGTCTAACACACACACACACTCACAGTCACAGTCCGACCTGTGGGAACAACACAAGAGAATGCCTGGAGCCGGATTGAGGTTTTTTCGTCGAGTGTGCCTGGGAGCCCGCCCTCAAGAGTGTGTGCTGCTCACAGCCTGCCAACGGGACAGGACCTACTTGTATTTCTGAATTCCAGAGGTTATTGATTGAAAGCAGACAAGGCCCGCCTCCCCCCACGGTGCTTGTGAGTGTATAATCAAGCCCTGCCCAGTTCAGATAAGCAGGTTGAGCAAGGGAGAGGGAGAGGAGAGAGAGAGAGAGAGAGAGAGAGAGAGAGAGAGAGGGTGAGAGGAGAGAGGGAGAGAGAGGGTGAGGGTGAGGGTGTGGAGAGAGAGAGAGAACAGAGTGAAAGAAAAAGAGAATGAATGAATGAAATGTAAAAAGCAACTAGCGTGTGAGTGTGAGAAAGGAGCTTCCATTTTCCACACGGCTTCCTTTATTTTCCCATTTCTCAAGTGGCTCATCTGTGGAAGTATGGCGTACACACTTTTGTCGGCAGCTGTATTTCCACCTATTGTTGTCAGACAGAATCGCCCATTGTCTCAAACCGGTTATAGTCCGACAAACAGAAATGCAGCCTAAGGTACTGTAGGAATTTAAGGGACCACCCAATAAACAAACAGAGAACACTTTGAGGTCCGGAGCAGAGATTCAACAACGTTTCAAACATTTCCCCTATTTGCTCATTTTGACACCAAATAAAAAAAACTTGACAAAAGTTCAACTTGCTCTAGGTGGTTTGTCAAAGATAAAGTCAGAGTACAGAGCTGCAGTATTTACACTGTGTCCACGGTTGACAAACCAAATGACCACACACACACACACACATAGAAACACACACGCACACACACGCACACACACACACACACACACACACACACACACACGCGCACACACACACACACACACACACACACACACACACACACACACACACACACACACACACACACACACACACATTTGTGCACATACATTCTTGCCCAGGTCGAGGTTTGTTGTTGCAGTGGATGTTTTTCATATCTGTGTGCAGGCTTGATCACAAGTTATACTGCATTTTTGCATGCCTAAAAATGTCTTCTCTCATTGTTACCTAACGTAGCCCCGTGACCCTGACTTACTCTGCAACACCAGGTTTCGGCTGACATCATAGCTTCTCATTAACAAGGCCCACACTAGTACTGCATTCTAACAATACTAACGCCTCATTCACACTGCTGTTTTGTTTGTTTCATTTGTTTGCTCAAGATAAGAGCCCCTGGAAGTCTTGCTTGTAATAAAAGTTTTGTACTTTATTTAACATTCTCTGCCCGATGCAGATTCAAGTAGCATAAAAGTTTATGGTTGTAAACAGTGCATTGGCTCCACCTTCAATTCATATCTTTTATTACTTCATACACTAGATAGTTTCGCCACTCCATATTTGGTCAGGTTTCTGATAAGCCAGTTTTTTCTTCCTTTCTCCAGAGTGAATGTGGCTCTCTGTGTTTACAGATTAACTACATGTTAGTGGTGGGGACTGCTGCTAAAGGGCCAAACTTTGAATGTAGATTTGATTTAGTTTCATGATAGAAAATAGACGAGCATGCAGTCCACATATGCCCAAAAAATGTATTTGAGAAAGTCAACATAACGCTAGATAATGTTTATGATACAAGACACTTTAAAGCTGTAGTGCGTAACTTCTGTTGCCCCCATGAGGAAGTAATAACAACACCAGTGTTGGCGCATCTACATGAGGTAATCCTTCGGAGATCACGTGTGGATTTTATACCTCTGCTGTATGTCCAGGTTAGCAACTGACACATGTCTTGGCCGCTTCTTGGGATTTTTCTGTGCTCCTGCACCAGTGTCAGGGGGGCGACACCAGTTTGTAAACGCTGCCATACTGAAGAATACAGAGAAAGCTTTGCGGAGCTGACAGGCTTAAACAACTTTGTGTCAACTTGTTTGGCGATGGCTTGAATGTAATCGACATTAATTAATATTAATATAGAATCAATTAAATTAATAGCTATAAGAATATAATAAAAAGCCTCCTGCTCTAAGCTAGAGTTGCAATTCCCAGGATTGATGAAGCGGGCAGAAAACTACACACTCGTTTCATTAAACACAAATGGCTATTTGATCAAAGGAAACACGCACTTCACTGGTGGAATCAGTGAGTAAAGAACAAAAGAGGGGCAATAGTCCAAGGTGTTATGGGACAATAGTGGACACACATGAACCATAGAGCACGCTTGAATGAAAAGGAGTACTGTTGTCATGACAACCTCAGCCAGGAGATGAGCAGAAACCTGCACAAGTTGAGTGAATGACTGAACTGCATTCAAAGAAGTACATACACAAAGTGGACACCAAATAAAATGCACAAGATAAGATCATGACTAGAATGTGTGTGTGTGTGTGTGTGTGTGTGTGTGTGTGTGTGTGTGTGTGTGTGTGTGTGTGTGTGTGTGTCTGTCTGTCTGTCCATGACGTTATGAGCAAAGGGCTAGTGGTTTTCAAGTCGCAGTGTTTTCATTCACTCTGTTCCATGTGTAGTTTTTCATGCAGAGGTTCAAAATCCCTCTAAAGATTACTTTGTATAAAGGCACAGCACACACACCTACCTGTGTGTGTGTGTGCATAGTTTGTTCAAATATTTGTTTGGCCCTAAAGCCAGACGATGGTTCTGGGCTGATGGACATAAGCAAATGAAGTTGGTCAGCGAAACTGGAACTTCAAACTATAAGATCAGACCTGAGGCTTTTTCTTAGAAAAATGCAGGTGTGGTTCAGGGGAAAGCACCATAGTAACACACCCTTTGAAGAGGAGAGAGGGTCAGCTTGACACATGTGTTTGATCATGTTTGTTTTGAAACATATTCAGTAGTGCACAAGTCAACAAGGACCAGTGTTTGTCCGAGACTCAGATATTAATTCAGTGTAGTCGAGCAAAATTCTGCTTCTCCATAACAACTTTATATTTTGGTTTAATAGAAACTATCCCTGTGTTCCAATTCCCATACTATTTAGTATGCCAAAAAAAAGATTTAGGATGTCCCAATACATGCATGCCAATTGTAATATGCTGAAAATACAGAAATGCCCCACTAACTCCAATAGCATTTTGGAGTATTCGTCTTTATTATTCTTGACATTTCTCAACATAAAAATCTTCCTTATCTGATTTTTTTTTCTCTCCTGTGGCCCTAAAACTTTTCTGTACTTTAGTATGTAATGTAGTAAAAAGTAAAAGTATGTGATTTGGAGCGCAGGTCAAGTCCATCTCTTGACTAAAAGTGGGGTTAAAGGACCAGCAAGGTACGGACAAAGAAAACCTATAGCTCCATTTGAAAGGCCACTGGAATTATTGCTAAAATAAAAAGAAAGAAAAACCAATGCTTTGGTTACAGTCAGATGACCTTACAAGACAATGAAATGAATGTTGCAGGGTGACACAACTGCTCCATTTTGACCTGTCACTCATATTTTGCTTTGCTGTATTTGTCACTGACCAGTAGAAATGGGATGCGAAGGATTCAATTCACCAGCAAAGTGGGTGCAAATAATATTAAATATGAACTCTTGGTCAAACCATGAGCTGAAAAGTCTATAAATAATAAACAAGTCATTCGTGAATATATGCTTTTTTGTTAACACTGACAGTTTTAACTTTTTTATGAGCACAGTGAACGCTGCCTCATTTGCTTTTATAGCAAGACACTGCAGGTGAATAGGGTAAATATGATCCATATGTTATACAGTATATATATCTTCATGAAACTTTGCCAGTTGATTTCCTTTTTTTTTTTACAATTATTTTTTGAATACACATTTTTTCAGAAATGTTTGAATAAACATGAACATTTGGCTCTATCTCACTGTTCGTGTGTAAGTTTACATCTCTTTAAAAACTGACTTTAATACAAAAATACTATGTAGGGCCTACAGGTCTTTAAAATGCATGTTCAGTATGTTTTAAAACAGAAATGTATCTATCTATCTATCTATCTATCTATCTATCTATCTATCTATCTATCTATCTATCTATCTAAGTTTACATCTCTTTAAAAACTGACTTTAATACAAAAATACTATGTAGGGCCTACAGGTCTTTAAAATGCATGTTCAGTATGTTTTAAAACAGAAATGTATCTATCTATCTATCTATCTATCTATCTATCTATCTATCTGTCTATCTATCTATCTATCTATCTATCTATCTATCTATCTATCTATCTATCTATCTATCTATCTATCTATCTATCTATCTATCTATCTATCTATCTATCTATCTATCTATCTATCTATCTATCTATCTATCTATCTATCTATCTATCTATCTATCTATCTATCTATCTATCTATCTATCAAGCAAGAAACGTCTGTCTGTGGCTCGCATATCTCTCTGAGTTTTAGTCAGATCGGCATGAGCTTCCGGATATTTCTTGCTCACAGCACGAAGGTGTGCATACTGCATCCTTCATTGTGAAGTTTTTAGACGTACGTGCGCACACTGAAGGCCACAGTGAGCACGGAGGATGAAGTAATCTCCGAATATAAACCCCGCCTCCCTCTAACGAGCGGGACAGACACACACAGCAGACGATACAGCCTTACTTCCTCAACAACTCCTCACCTGGCTGCTCCACCTGTCCGCTTTAGTGGTAAAGACTGCACTTAACGCTATTTTCACTGTAATAATACAGCACGGTCTCGGATGCTTCCACAACATGTTTTATATCCGTTTAAAAGCTCAACCGAAAGCCCGAGCGTGCCCGCGCGCACACACGTCCCACACACACACAGCTGACTGCTACTGACACGTTAACGTTCACACACTCACACTCTGTGTGTGTCCAAACTCTGTCTTATCTTTCAAATACTAACAGTAATGGTAATGGGGTTGACAATGTTGTCATGGCGTGCAGCATAGACTCCTTTTATACACAGTGCATATTTACTATAGGCAACTGATAGTAAGTTTGAGTGCATCGTGCAGTATGGATGGCAGTTTGCAGGGTAGGCCTTCATCAGATTGTAGCCTATAGGTAACACCTGTACAGCTCGATTCTTCTTTAGGCTTCAACACTTAATTAACACATTGTGTGTTTCATTTCACTTAACAAAACACAAGGAATTAGTTTGTGGTTATCTTTACACAATACACTAAGGAATGTTGCCCTACTCTATAGCCAACTTCTACAAAGTAAGTTACTAATAATAACCTTCAACAGTGTAAAATTAGCCATCAATGATAGCAGCCAAATGTACTGTCTAATATCTTTCTTTGTTTACCTGCTTCCTACGGGCACTGCACTAGTCATAAGTAATACAGTTATCAATATATGAACAAATCCTTCTGTATTACCTTTAGAATAGTGCTAAGAATGATTATGGAAAGTTTAGGTGATGTTAGTGCTTTTGGAGTTGAGATTTTTGGTTCAGAGTATTGAAAATAACTCATAGTAAGATAATGGCCGTCAAAGATGATTTTATAGGAGAAATATACAGATGCAAACAGACAAGGTTTAGTCAAATTAACACCTAAATGTAAATGTTCAACCTTTGATAAACACTAGTATGAAAGAAACGTGTTATGGAACAAAAAAAAAAAAAAAAAAAAAAACTCAAATTGACCAGTGCTTGAAAAAACAAAGTGTTTGCGTGCAGCGTCTCGCCCTAAGAGTGGGACCCCCGTCAGTGCATTTTTCTTTGGTCAAATAAGATGCTACATTTAGTCTTGCATGTCTGCTGTAGTTACTGTTGTTGACGGACAACAGACCCAATAACGCTTGGCACTCGGCTGGGGCCCTGCTGGCGCTCACACAATGGAATCTTTTAAGCAAGCTTTCTCGGCCCTCCTGTTATCTGGGCTATCAAGTGTAGTTGCATTCCTATCTCCATTTCAACAGCCCCGAAACTCCATCTTGGCTGGGAGGTGTGTTCACTGGAAGATGAAATCTACACAGGGAAGGTATTAAAACTGAGAAGAGGAAGCACTCTTATGATTGATTGGTTCCTTAAAGCACATATTTCTGTATGAGACAGTACTACAGTTGAGCATATGCCACAGAAAATGCAAATCCATCGTTGACCTAGGAGAAGCCTAGGTCAGATGTGCTGTGAAACCTCATGAAAAATCAGCACTTAGAAAACACAGTTGATAATTAACTGGTCGGGTGAGGTGAAGGTTAAGTAAATGTCACCAGCTCAAGAAACCCAAAACAACTGAATTTAACTACGGCCAAAAATAAGTGATTAACTTTGCACCACAGCACTTCATCCATCGACCATCCATCACAATGATGCTTCACAAGAGGCAGTCAGTTGTTATTACAATAAGGTCATTGTCCTTAATCAAAGTGCAGAAAGTAATCTTTTCATCTTGAGATTTCAGTATCATCACATGACCAAAGGGAACGGCTTATCTCCAGGCACTCTGTAACTCTCAGCAATAAAAGTGCAATCATCTGCAGAAGTGTGACACGCCTGTGCTTTCTTTACAATAGGCCTACATAGTTTCATACATTTTACAAAGTACTTTTGAATTTCCATTTTTTTTTTTTGCTTTTGCTCATCTTTTTTTTGGAATGCAAATACTATGAAAATTATTTTAAAGAGCACCTTTTGTGATCATACAAGTATAAAATCCCCTTTATTTATTTTTATTCTAAAGATGTCTATGTCAAATCAAAAATATAAACCTTGAATAACTACATTTTTGTCTGATGAACACATTTCATTCATTCTGCTTTCATTTGGTAACTGTTGGAGGCACTGACTGTGTTCTTTTCTTGCCCCGCCCTCGTTTTACTGGTTTCGGCTTAACCTGTTTATCTTCCCTCTCTGTTTACTCTATATAACTACCGCTTGTAGTACCTGGGAGGTCACTTTGCCTCTGTGCTACCACAAGTCACTGGCTGCCCTCACTGTCACTGCACTACAAGGAACGGACCTATAAGTTGTCTCCATGTCAGACGATCAGGAAGGTTGCTATCTGTGTAAGGAATACCTCCGGGATGCCGTGTCCATCCCGTGCGGACACATCTTCTGCTCCGTTTGCCTGAAGACCTACTGGGACCACGCTGACGGCACAGGCACCTACCTCTGCCCCCAGTGCAGGGTCACCTACACCAAGAGGCCCACACCCAGACGCATCGGCGGCTCCAGGCAGTCCACCCTGTCCCGCAACTCCGAAGCCTTCCCACCTCCACCTCCGTCCCCGGACTACAACATGGCCGGACCCCAGGACGTAGGCTGTGACATCTGCATTGGCAAGAAGCACAAGGCGGTCAAGTCCTGCCTGATGTGCCTGGCCTCCTACTGCGAGAGACATCTCAAGCCCCACTTTGAGTCGGCCACCTTCAAAAGGCACAAGCTGGTGGATGAGATCGGTCACCTGGACAGGCAGATCTGTCCCCAGCATCAGAAGGGTCTGGAGCTGTTCTGTCGCACGGACCAGATGTGTATCTGTGTGCTGTGTACGGTCAAGGAGCACAAGGGTCACGACATGGTGTCTGCTGAGCAGGAGAGGGCGGACGAGCAGGTAGGCAAACGCTTTTACTTCAAGTGACAGTCAGTCACCAGCACCTGGCATAGTATTACATAGTATTACATAGTATTACATAGTAATTGGTAACACAAGACAAGGATTGTGTGGAACTTTTTCTCATTTGTAAATCAGTTACGACACTGGAACATATCTTTAGGCTTTATTGCACTAGTTACACAGTGGCAGGGAATGCATGAAAGGTCAGCTTACAATAGACATAACAAGCCCATAAAATAAAGCCTCAAGCATGTAGTGAGACACGCCCGTATGAAAGTAAGGCTGCTACCTGAAGGCAGAGCTTCCAGTGTTAACCTTTGATCTCTACATTCTTGTAAAGTCAAACGTCAAGATTTCAAAATCTGGATAAGGAGATTTTGTTCATTTGTGTAGTTGATCTGTGGAAAAAATCTCTCATCCTCAACAACAACGTCCGTTTGTTTTTCCTCGTAGCAACGCCTGGGCGCCACCCAGGCTGAGATCCAGGAGAAGATTCACGACCGACTCAAGCAGATGGATGAGCTAAAACAAGCAGTGGACTCCCTCAAGGTTTGTGCCAAGAACGAAGACTAACCACCTAATATTGAATGGGGAAGTTCAATCCGCTAACCAACACAGACAACATTCCTCCATGTAGGAGTGATCTCTGTGGGCTTGTAAAAAAAAACATTGTGACCCCAAGTTGATTAATGACAAATTCCATGTGTTTTTTCACAGAGCTCAGCTCAGAGGGCGCTGCAGGAGTGTGAGAAGATGTTTGGGGACATGCTGCGTTCCATAGAGAGGATGCAGCAGGAGATGTCCAAGCTGATCTCCTCCAACAAGAGAGCAGCACTCAACAGCGCAGATGGACACCTGGAGAGACTCACCCACGAGATCGCTGATCTGAAGAGGAGAGACAACGAGATCACAGCCCTGTCCCGCACCGAGGACCACATCCACTTCATCCAGGTGACTGACCGCCACTCATACACTGAGACGGACCACACCTAATGCAGGAAACACTAGGGCCGCACCTTATCTGGAGACCTTGCAATATGCGATAACATTGTTGAATATTGCGATGACGATATCACTTGCGATAATTAAACAAAATATACAGTGTCAATGTCTTTATGCCTTTTTGAGTTAACTGCCAACATAGACCCCAGACAGTAAGTAAGTAAGGCATTAGAGCAGTAGGTCTTCATCTGATTGGCCAAATATATTGACATGCAGAGCATGAATGAATGGCGTGTGGAATATAGGCTATCAAGTATTGTAGTTCAAGCAGTCTTTGCGATACGTATACCGCAATATCAGCATTCTCGATAAGGATATATTTTCTATATATTGTGCAGCCCCTAAAAAGTACCATGTAATATATCACAATAACGGCACTGTGCAACCTGAAAAAAGGAAACAAAAACGTAATTCAAAATAGCCCATATACATTATCATAACTTTGTTTTTCCCTTATTAGAGCTTCCACATGCTGATAGCCCAGACAGATGCTGAGGAGCTGCCTACAGTGGCCGTCAACCCATACTTCAACTTCGGCCCGGTCACAAAAGCTGTTTCCGAGATGAAACAGCACCTGAACGAATTCAGCAATGAAGAGCTGGTGAAGGTGGCCAAATCAGGTGAGTGTGGTGGAGCCAGCTAGTCCTTCGGTCCCGTGATACCAACATTTTACCAACACATCAACACTCTTACCACGTGAACTAACCCATCACTTTTGTGTGCTTTTTTTGCAGTCAACAAAATGACCTTCTGCCAACTGGAAGACTCCAAGACAAAGAGAAAGTCAATCATGAAAAGTGAGTTACCGTTTGTTGATTTAATGTAGACAACCAAGTGATGTGGTAATGACAGTAGTTCAAATGACTTCTAGACATAAGAGGCATAAAGCCAGCAGAGAGTTGGTGTTTAGAAATGTTATAAACCAAAGCTGAAAGTTGAGCATCATTAACATACAGTAGGTTTACACTATGACTTTATGCAATCCTGTTTGATTTTTCCAGTCCCAGCTGGAGCATGACATCCTTTATAGGGTAGATACACAGTCTGCATACGACTAACTTTTGCATTGCACAGTTACTTTGGATACATGGCATGATATAACAGAAAGCAGGGGCATGCACAGACTCTCTTGGGGCAAGGGCGACAAATGAAAAAAGGGCACCTCCTCCTTAAATATTCTGGTATGAATAGAGATTTAAAAAAGGGCACCTAAGCATTTCATACCGAAACGGGTATTTGCACCCTCTGCACCCCCCTAACATAAAGCAATTCTAGATCAGTAAAAAAAAAAATTGCTAAATTCAAAAGCATTATAATGCATTATGCCATGGTCACTTTTTGTCTGACGTGAAACACTTATTGTCTTCCCCAGGTGATGAAGCTGCCGTGTACAGGACCCTCCCAGTCCAGGAGCCTCAGCACAGGGATGAGTTCCTGAAATGTGAGTCTCATCTTCTCCCATTCTGTTTCTCTGCTCTGACACAGATCACTTGCTCTGCCTGCTATATTTCAGTGCATTTGGCAAATTCAAATTCTGATGAGCTTCTCTGTCGTACCCTGTGGCTGACCACACAAAATATGATTTCAGTTACTACCCTATGTACTACCGCGCTGAAAGAGACCGGGATTGATTTACTGCGAATATATAAGATGGCTCTTACAAAGCTTTGTGATTGTATCTACGTTTGTAGTTTAAGTGCTCCCTCCCTTGCTTAAAGTGTTTGCATGAAAAGGCTGATGAAAAACCAGTCAAATCATAATCCAAAGTAAATCCCAATAAATAATATACATTACGATATCATTATTGTTACTCAAAACCCTAATTCATTGTCCTCTGATATTATAAGAATATTCTGTTTTAAAGCAAATTGTCCGGGGCCAGTTTTGACTAGAATTTAACTAAAAACAATTGAATAGTCTTAAGGGTCGCTGGAGCAGTATTACAGTTGCACTATATGGGGGCGCCCTTAGCTCAGTTGGTAGGGCGTCCCCCCCCCCCCCTGGCCGGGCCCAGTAGCAGACCCGGGTTCAATTCCCGCCCGCGGTCGTTCTCTGCATGTCACTCCCCTCTCTGCCCAATTTCACCTCTGTCTCTTCAAAAGTATCAATAAAGCATGAAAAATGCCCAAAAATATCTTTAAAAAAAATGCACTAGATGCCTGACTAACTGTCTGTAGCAAACTCTCAAACAGTGTTGACACCTCTGGTATTTCCAGATCATAGGCCGGGCAGACCTAGTCGTGGCCACCGGGTGTCCCACCAACTGTGACCTGCACAGCGCGAGCAGGTGACATCTACAGTATATAGGATTATTATATTCTGATTTCTGGGTCCAGCCAGAGGGGTTTTCGTACTTTGCCTTCAAATCATGTTAACGCAGAAGATAGTTAAAATTGTCAGTGCAATGGTGGCGGGTGCTTTAAGGCTTTTGACCGTCTTGGCTTTCCTCATTTACATTTAACCACAATCAACTTAAACTTAAATGCATCCGCCTTGTATAGTAAACGTCCAATTTATCTTCCCAGATGCCATCCAGCTCACCCTTGACCCGGACACGGCCTACCGACAGCTCTACTTGTCTCGAGGGAACAGGAAAGCCACCCTCAAGAGAGACCCCCAGTCCTACGGCGACCACCCTGCCCGCTTCGACTCTCTGCCCCAGGTCCTGTGTATGGAGCCCCTCTCTGGAGGAGCTTACTACTGGGAGTTTGACTGGAGCGGGGAAGGGGCTGCCATCGGGGTCACCTACAAAGGCATCAAGAGGATAGGCTACGGAGACGGCTCCCGCATCGGCTACAACCGCAAGTCCTGGAGCCTCTTCTGCACCGACGCCAGCTACTCGGCCCGCCACAGCAAGGACCAGCTCGAAATCAGCGCACCCTACTCCTCACGCATAGGGGTGTTCCTGGACCACGCCGGGGGTACCCTCTCTTTCTACACCATAGGGGACACCATGTCTCTCATCCACCGCTTCAAGGCCTCCTTTACCGAGCCTGTCTATCCAGGCTTATGGGTTTGGTATGACTCAGCCGTCACTCTCCTCCAGATGTGATCGTGATAACACAAAGCTATATGATCAATGTCCAACTGTAATTCAGTCTGGGTTGGGATATTATGATATGTTATGATTCTTTTACAAGATTGGTGATTTTGTTTTTCTAAGACTTACGTATATATGGGTATGCCTATGTGTTGTGTTTCAGGGGAACTGTTTTTTGATACACTGTGGATATTCTGCAAATCAACATGTGTATAATGTGAATGATGTGTATGAAAAAGCAATGAGCATTTTTAAATTATTCTTACACTTAATGAAGGCTGTACTTGATTGAAATATGCCATGCGATCATTTATATATATATTATTATACACTTATTTGTTATCAATAAACATTTTATAACACGGATACATTGCGATATCGTTGTTGCCTTTTTTTTTCTTCAGCCACTATCCCTGACTTTACTTTCTCAGGTTAACTATCATCACCAGGCTTCTGCCAGCTCTCCTAAGGGCTGTGTCCTCTGCCCCTTGCTCTTTATCATGTACAGATGGGTGCAGGTCCTCTCAGGAAGGCAGCTAGCCTATCTCCTCAAGTTCTCAGACGACCCCACCCTGCCGTCTCTCTGTAAGGGTTTGCCAGTCTGATGGTGGCAGTGCCCTATCTGCATTTGTCAAATTGTGCGATGACAATTTCCTAAACATAAATGTGGCGAAGACTAAGGGGTTATCATAGATTTAAGAAAAGGGCATAGTCAAACCAAAAGCCAGCATCATACATGATGAACAAGGTTACAAATATCTAGGAACAGTGACTAGCAGTTGAAATTCAATGAGAATACAGAGATAGTATTGTCAAGCGTTGACAGCAGAGAGTTCATTTCCTAAGGAAGCTAAACTCTTTTGGTGTCTATAAGAACATATCAGAACATGTTAAGTAACTCGTATCAAGCTTTTATGGAGAGTATTTGAACTGTTTCATTCATGTGCTGGTTTAATGGGTTCTTTGTGAAATATAAAAAACTGTCTGAATAACATTGTTCTGGTCTGCTGTGAGATCACTGGAGTACAACAGAAATACCTCCGCTTTCTCTGGAAAAAAACGAATGGTCCAGAAAGCTAAAACAACAATAATAACTGAACCCGACCAATGCCGGTCAGCGCTATTATGTTCCTGCATGGAAAACAAATCATTATGCAAAATGAATTTATTCCTTATGTGTGTGTGACGTGAATGGATATGTGTGGGAACAGCAGCGTTGGTTTTACGGAGGTCAGAGAGGGTCGAGAGGAATTGTAGCAGAACGTTGGTGAGGTGTGACTGAGAGGCTCCAGAGGTCACAGATGACTGAGCCTCGTCTGGCAGTAGTTTAAATATTTGTATAGTTCAGTCTGAAAGTGAAGAGGTTTAGCTTTCAGTTATTCATTATTGGATTCGCACACTATGAGCCATGTTAAACGTAATGAGCTTTACAGAAGTTATTGTAGTCCTGGATTATTGAGACTGTACATTCATTATGTTTTGTCTGGCTGTATTGTAGAGGTCTAGATACAATAATGACTAAGCATGTTTCTCATTCTGGTCTTCAGGTATACGTCCATGTTGTCAGGGACATTTTTTCTCCATATCTGATTATTTTACGATACTTAACTGATGCATTTTGATCATCAAACTGCTCAGTTAGAAAAGAACCGATCACACACAAAACACTAGCCAGAGATCAGACATCACAGCTGATGACTCTGACAAAAAAACATTGAGGTGAGTTATAGATTGTGGAATCCGAAAACTGCAGCCTTGAGGGGAAACTTTGAAGATACAGTAGAGAGGATATGAAAAACTCCTCCACACCAACCTAAAGGTTATGGTCAGCGGGTGAGCTTTGACATTGTTCTGTGAGTCCATATGTTATATTTGTTCACTTATGTTTTGTGAAAGAAGGGAGCATGACTGTAGCTGTTGCTGAAAGGGTACTTTAAATAGGGTAAATAAATATCAATAAATAAGTTCATGATGAGCAAGGTTATACAATATTATTACAAATGTGTGATTAAACCCCCTGGTGAGAATGTGTATTCTGTCAATTTTGTTGCAAGGCGGAACAATTGTTGTAACGTTACGCCCCCTACGGACTGATGAGATGAGAGAACATATATGGAAGTTGGAGCAGTAAACACGTTGTTTTTAGCTCATCGTATGATTTCCAAGTTATATGCATTGTATTATAAGTAAATTCAAACAAATCTCTGTTAGAACCTCTTTTCGTTACAAGCAGCCAACGAGGTATTGTATTTTTGTGATTTCATTTCTTTATTAGTGTTTATTGATGCGAACTATTATCTGACGTACTGTATTGTACTGTGTTTAAGTTCTCACGGCGTGGATGGTGTGTACAGCAAGAAGAAAGGCATCAATAAACGCCCGTTTGACAAAAAGGAACCGTTCCTGTGTTGCCGTGTATCGAAAGGAGTTACAGTGAGA
Source organism: Ammodytes marinus (assembly GCF_949987685.1). Taxonomy (NCBI): domain Eukaryota; kingdom Metazoa; phylum Chordata; class Actinopteri; order Uranoscopiformes; family Ammodytidae; genus Ammodytes; species Ammodytes marinus. The sequence goes on along the minus strand of NC_137218.1, from coordinate 27,523,133 downwards.
ACTCGACTGCCTTCGCGGGTAGGAGAGACACGGGACCATACGGTGGAAGAAGACGACAGAAGCAAGATCAACGAACAGTAGGCTCGTTCGACCTAACTTTCAGCTCGTCTGGAAAGTAGACGAGAGTAGCCGAGTGCAGTCGGGGGAGTGACGAAAATGCCTGACTGAAGCATGGACATATAAAGAGGACTGAAGCCGGACAGCTCCGAGTCGGAAGTAGCGTCCTTGTTGCGGATGCAGTTCGTTTTCTAGTTTTATTTTGAAGGCCTATTAGAAACATATTCGCAGGAGAGTCACACATGCTACAACCGATTAGAAGCAGAACACAACACAAAGACGAGTAAACACTTTAAAAGCGAGGGGCATTTTCAAAACAAGAAACGAGATATAATATCCCCATTCCCCACACATCTTTATCTTTCTTGTTACTTTACTAGAACACCTACTTTTAAGTGATAAAGAATAATTTACAAGAATAATTTACAAATCCAAATAAAGGAGGTTTAGTATTTCTCCCTTCACATAACGAATATGATCGGCCTAAATAAAGAAGGTCTAAGAAAAGATCCCTTATTATTATTGTAGAGATGGATATGATGAACTGTATTATGATGTGTAACAAACAAACTACTTGTTGTAGTTTTGGTCTGGCTTTGCGACACTACATGTAAAATACAATCCCCAGACCATTTAGATCACTTGAAATAAGCCTATGATTTAATCTTAATGGTATAAAGATATCACTTCACCAAGATCTTATGTGACTCAAGTTTGTGTTCACTTTTAAATTGATTGATTGATTGAAACCTTTATTTATTCAAACTCGAAAGGCATTGAGGTTCCCCTCATTTACAACGCCGACGAGCGCACACAACACAACAACAACAATAACAACAGAGTGACAGAATAAAACAGAGAAACACAAAATCCTAGCAAGATAAAAAAGATCAAAAGAATAAAAAATTACAATAAAAGAGCTTAAAAAATTAATTCAGTTAAAACAAATGCAGTGGTGATGGTGAAAATCAGAAATCATAGATTTAAAAGAAGAAAAAGTGGGGAGAATGGTCATATTGAAGTTGCTCTGAAGGGCATTCCAAGAGGTGGGGGCACTATAGCTAAAAGCAGTTGTTCCCAACTTAGAGTGAACTCTAGGAACCTTTAAAAGCAGCAGCTCACTGGATCGGGTATTAAAAGACTGAGAGTTCCAGTCGAGCATAGCTGATAAATAGGGTGGCTGTTTACCAATTAAGGATTTAAAAATAAATAAAAACCAATGTAACTCACGTCTTAATGACAGGGATGTCCAGCCGACTTTTTCATACAGGGAACAGTGATGAGTTTTAAAAGGAATCACATGTAATGAATCTAAGGGCTGAATGGTACACCGAGTCAAGGGGTTTTAGGGCAGTAGCAGAGGCATGTCTATAAACTATATCTCCATAATCCAACACTGATAAAAACACTGCTTCGATTACCCTTTTCCTACAAATTTTTGGGAAACTTGTTCTGTAAATATATCTATACAGGAGAGTTACACATCCAAATTATTTCTATGTCAAGGGTTCAGAGGTTTAACTCTGATTAAGTACATTTCTGCTTAAATGCATATTGTGGCGGCCTATGATTAAACATAAATTAAAATCAAAAAGAATGGATCGTAATTTAATTTTGAGCGGTGATGTCAGACTTTTGCCTAACCAATTGGGGAAACGCATCAAAGGCACGAGGTTTAAACTCCCAATTAGCGCTCAGCTCCGCCTGTCAGCAAGACGTTTCCCATCAGACATTTCGCTCCCGCAGCCCGTGGGGAGCAACTGCAGCGACTTGCTCCAGTGTCTGTGTCCGTCTTGATACCGCGGGACTTCAGAGTCTCAAGCAGCCGAGCCGCAGCCAGCCACGGGTGCAAGTGGGACAAAAAGTCTAACCATAATGCAGTGCGCTCAGCAAGACGAGCGTCATAATTGCGCAGGTCTTAGCAAGACGGCGACAGGTCGAACGAGCCTAGTGATAGCTAAGTTTCCATTCATGCTAGCGCATCTCGAAGACGTAGGTTAGCCTGCCTGTCAATCAAGTCGATTTCCAGGACAAAGAAGCCTCGCCAAAGCCGAGTGGTGGGAGAAGAAGTTCCTGGAATTTACAAGGACTCAGGTTATCGCTTTGCAAACGGTGCTTTGTATGAAGGTTTCAAACTAGTATTATGTTCATTTGCTGATATTGTCGAACTGTATGTGTTTAACTGCAAATTAGTCCAACTGCAGACTAAGAAGGCTTTAGTTTCAAACGGTACAACAGCATAATTCAAAAGGAAGATTGTGTAATTTCGATTTATTGTGCGAGGTGTAAAAGGCATTCTTAAGTTAAAGAAATATTTGCATATTTCTGTTTATTAAGCCAGATTTATAAGGCATTTTTGAGTTTGGTCAAGACTTGTACATTTTCTGTTTATTAAGCAAAAGGCATTTTAAGTTGAATTTATAAGTCTATGGGAGATTCAATGTACATATAAATCCAAAATTAAGTGATTATCAAAATAGGCCCAAGTAACTTCCTCTTAGTAACAACTTTCTGCACAAGCCTGTAGGAAGCATTTGCAGTATTAGCAAGTAAACAGTAGGCTATTCAAGTCAAAAATAGCCTAGGCTAAATAGGCCTAACTTAAAGGACTAGGTATTTCAAATAATTTAAAACTACTACCAAATTAGTTTAATTAATCTTCTCAACACATTGTCAATTGACAAGCCTCATTATTTCAATATGTCAGATTCAAACACAAGCTCACACATTACCGAACAACATACAGACAAACTAGCTCAGCCCGAGGTTGATGCCCAAGCTGTAGAAGGAGAAGACACTGTGCGAAGAAGCAAAAGAACTCGAACCTTGACGGAAAAAGGGAAAGAGCTTCAAGAAGAAAAATCAAAAGGCATTCATCGCAGATACAGGATTGCTTATGAGAAATGGAAGTGTAACGCAAAGGTAACTAAAGAGTTGATGAGTGATGAAATCTCAGAGGAAGAATTAAACAACTTGATTGATAATCTGCAGGCCACATGCACTGACGTTAAGACAACATATGAAGAACTCCGTCAAATACAAGCTCCTGATGCAGACGTGCGACGTAAAGTGGATGCATGTGTAGCGATGTCTGAGTTCATGATTAAAAGAGCACAACAACTTGTTGACGGCGATGCTGCAGTGAATGAGGAGCAATGGCCAGACGTCGGCTCCATTTTCAATTCATCAAGTCCATCATTAAAGTCCCTATACCTCCGCTCAGAACACAACACTCAGTTGAGTAATCATTCAGTCAAGAGAGTTGAGGCTGTAGCTGAAGCAGCTGCTGCCAAAGAAGTTTTGTCAGTGCTAGAGGAGCAGGACAAGGAAGTCGCTGAACTTCAAAGATTAGAAGCTGAAGAAAAGCTACGCGCTGCACAGTTTGAGGCTGAAGAGAAGCTACGCACTGCACAATTTGAAGCTGAATTGCTAGCTAGACAACAGGCAATGAAAAATCAACTCCGAAAGCTTGAACGCCTAGAAGAAGTAAAAAGGCTGAACGCAGCCACAGCCCGAGTCAAGGTGTACGATGGACACAGTGACAAGTCCGAAGTAGGTAGCCTACCACATTATGTCAAACTACCATATCATTCACAAACCCTCAAAGCATCAAGCCCTGCATTCATTCTTCAACAAACTCAAGTACAAAGTCATTATCGCCCCGACGTTCAATCAGTCGCACAAGTTCCACCAAAGGTGCAGGCACATGGTCCTGATTTAGCAACTGCTCTCGCTGAAGCCATGAGTGCTAATCGTCTCCCAATACCTGAACCTACAGTATACATGGGAGATCCCATAAAGTACAACGACTGGAAATTGTCATTTCAAATACTAATTGACCGAAAAGGCATTCCAAAAAATGAGAAACTCTACTACTTGAGAAAGTATCTAAGCGGTGCTGCGAAGAAAGCTGTTGAAGGACTCTTCCTGATCGGCACAGAGGCAGCGTACGACACTGCATGGGAGCTGCTAGAGAAGCGCTTTGGAGACCCTTTCGTAATCGGGAAGTCCTTCAGAGACAAGCTCCATGCGTGGCCAAAGGTAAACTCTAAAGACGGATGCGAACTCAGAGAACTTGCAGATTTCCTCCAGAGCTGTGAGGCTGCAATACCTCATATTAAGACGCTAGAGATTCTCAACGACTGCACTGAAAGTCAGAAGATCTTGTCAAAGCTCCCAGACTGGCTTGTGTCGAGATGGAATCGTAAAGCCATGGAAGCAAGACAAGCAAAGGCTGAATATCCTTCTTTCAAAGAGTTGGTGAACTTCTTATCAAAGGAAGCAGACCTGGCGTGTGACCCAATATCCTCTGTCCAAGCACTCAAGAATACACAGAATGAGAAACCAAGGCAGACAAGGACTGAAACCATAAAGGCAAAAACATTGTCAACAAATACAACACAGAACACTGTCTCTTGTGTCTTCTGCAAGAAGTCTGGACATCGGCTGGAGAAGTGTTTTAAGTTTGTGGAAAAGACAGTCCCAGATCGCATCAAATTCGTACAAGAAGAAAAACTCTGCTTCGGCTGTCTAAAGACCGGTCACCACTCCAGAAATTGTGAGGATAAGAGCAAGTGTGATACATGCAGACGAAGACATCCAACATGCTTGCATGACGACAACTTCCAAAGGAGTTCTCAAGCAAAGAAAGTGGAGCGCGACTCAAATAAGGCCAGAGGAACAGAGCAAACCCCTGCAACTGCCACTGCAACCACCAATAGAGTTGCCCAAGGCAATCAAGGCTCACACACATCCTCAATAGTACCAGTCTGGGTCTCCTCCACAAAACAGCCTGACCATGAGATCTTAACATATGCATTGCTGGATACGCAGAGTGACACGACATTCGTCCTTAACCAAGTTGCTCAAGAGCTCAACACGAAGAAAGAGAATGCCTGTCTGCGACTTTCCACAATGTCTTCAGTTTCTACAGTCATACCCTGTCAAAAACTGTACAACCTTCAAGTGAGAGGCTACAACATGGACAAAGTGATTTCACTACCACCTCTCTTTTCACGCGAGTTCATTCCTGCTGAGAGGTCGCACATTCCCACCTCAGAGACAGCTCAAAAATGGCCTCATCTTGAACCATTGGTCGACAAGATTCCTCCACCATTGGACTGCCAAGTCGGCCTACTGATAGGTTACAACTGCCATCAAGCTCTTCTTCCCAGAGAAATCCTTTGCGGAGAAGAAGGCCATCCATATGGTCAACGGACCGACCTTGGATGGAGCATTGTAGGCTGTTCCAAGCCAGCTACTGAGTATGAAGATGCAATAGGTGTGAGCCATAGGGTCATTGTACGACAAGTGACTCCTGCCGCACAACCTCTAAGTCGACTCAAGGAAGAAGTACACTTTGTCTGCAGAAATCAGGTCAAAGAGCTGAATCCGTCGGAAATCATCAAAGCACTTGAAATGGATTTTGCAGATCATTCAACAGACGACAATCCAGTCTCTCAAGAGGATCTTCTCTTCATGTCAAGAGTGAAAGAGGGGATAAGACAGAAAGACGATGGGCACTATGAACTACCACTTCCGTTCAAGAAGGAGAAACCCAGTCTGCCAAATAACGAAAGATGTGCAGCTAACAGATTAGCAGCACTGGAGAGACGACTAAGAAAGAACGAACAGTACTACAATGACTATGTTCTATTCATGAATGACATCATTGCTCGTGGAGACGCTGTCAAGGTCCCAGAGTCTGAACTCCACAAGCAACCAGCATGGTATATTCCGCACCACGGAGTCTACCACCCTCACAAACCAGGGAAGATACGAGTAGTCTTCGACTGTTCTGCACGTTTTCAAGATACATCGCTCAATGATCACCTCTTAACTGGACCAGACCTGACGAACGCTTTGGTTGGTGTGCTGATCCGATTCAGGAAGGGCCCAATCGCCATAATGTGTGACATTGAGAAGATGTTTCACCAATTCCACGTGGCAAGGGAACACCAGGACTACTTGAGGTTCCTCTGGTGGGATAAAGGTGATATGAACTCTAAACCCTCGGTGTACAAGATGCGCGTGCACTTGTTTGGGGCAGCTTCATCACCCGGCTGCTCCAACTTTGCCCTCAAGCACCTTGCCGCACAAGGCCGCGGACACTACAAAGAAGAGACAATAAGGTTCATCCAAAGAAGTTTTTACGTCGACGATGGCTTAACAAGTGCTTCTACAACCACAGAGGCAATTAGCCTGATCAAAGAGTCAAGAGCCCTATGCAGAACGGGAAACTTGAGACTACACAAGTTTGTGTCAAACAGTAAGGATGTTATCAACTCAGTGCCACCAACAGAATGTACCCAAGTCAAGGATCAAGACATGGCACTAGGAGAACACATCGAACGAGCCCTTGGTGTCCAGTGGTGTGTTGAAGCAGACGAGTTTCAATTCAGGATCCTCGTGAAGGACAAACCACTTACTAGAAGAGGAGTGCTCTCAACTGTCGCCTCTGTCTTCGACCCACTTGGCTTTGTGGCGCCATTCATACTGCTCGGTAAGCAGATTCTTCAAACACTGTGCAGCGAGAAGGTAACCTGGGACGAAGCGCTTCCAGAACACGTCCGCCCACGGTGGGAGTTATGGCTGAGAGACTTACCTGAGCTGGCATCTTTGAAAATCCCAAGAAGTTACTCACCTGATGAATCCGGGAAGACTTCAAAATATGAACTACACAACTTTTCAGACGCAAGTCGCATAGGCTACGGTGCCTGTTCGTACCTTCGAGTCACAAGTGAAACCGGGCAGGTCAGCTGTTCACTCATCATGGGAAAGTCGAGGGTCGCCCCCACGAAACTGACCACAATCCCAAGACTCGAACTATCATCTGCAGTAACCTCTGTGCGCAGTGGTGACTTCATCAGAGGAGAGCTGGAAATAGAAGCTCTGCCAGAGTACTACTGGACCGACTCAAAGGTAGTGCTAGGCTATGTGAATAATGATGCCAAGAGATTCCATACATTCGTTGCGAACCGCATACAGCGAATCAAATCAAGTACCGACTCTGCACAATGGCACCATGTCCGCTCCGAAGACAACCCAGCAGACCTGGGGCCTCATTTATCAAACTTTGCGTAGGATTTGCGTTAGAAGGTTGCTTTCGTAGGATTTAGGGCAGTGCGTGCGAAAGATATTTTCCGATTTATGAAGCAGTGCGCACGCACGTCCTACGCCTGTGTCCCTTCGTAAATCACAATCAATACTAAATGTGGCGCAGCTTTGAAGGCTTAATTTCACGCCCATAATTGCCTATAAATAGTCATAGGAACGCCCTAAATGAATATTCATTCATGAAATCATGGCGGAGAAAAAGACGAAGAAGCGAAATTTTACACAGTGCGAGGTGGAGGCGCTAATCACTGAAGTGGAAAAAAAAAATATATATTATTTGGTAGCCACGGTAGTGGAATTACAAACGCGAAAAAGGCCAGAGAGTGGCAATTGGTGGCGGACGCTGTCAATGCCTCGGCGTCCGAGGGTCGGACAGTGTCCGAAATTAAAAAAAAGTGGTCGGACCTGAAAGTTGATGCCAAAAAGCGCCTGGAGCGCTTCATCGCCGGAGCGTGACGGCCACGGGAGGGGGAACGGGAACACCGGAGCTGACCCCCAATGATGAGAGGATGGCCAGCATTATAGGGGAATCCCTACTGTGCGGCGTGGTCTCTGAGGGGGAAGGTGACACTGATGCGTGTGGGCCACCTGATTACTCGAGTAAGTAATTAGTATTTGATTTTTTTAAAATGAGTAGAAAGAGACATGGAATTTTAATTATTTTTTTTATTATTCCCCCCCCCCCCCAAAAAAAAAAAAAAACAGCTGCCACGTGTTCCAGCGGGGCCGGGGTTGCCGCGTCCAGCGGCGGCGGTGCCTCGACCGGCGGTGCCTCGACCAGCGGGGCTGGGGGTGCTGCATCCAGCGGCAGCGGTGCCTCGACCAGCCGTTCCTCCACCAGCGGCGGAGTGGGTGCCTCCACCAGCGGCGGTGTGGGTGCCTCCACCAGCGGCGGTGTGGGTGCCTCCACCAGCGGCGGAGTGGGTGCCTCCACCAGCGGCGGTGTGGGTGCCTCCACCAGCGGCGGTGTGGGTGCCTCCACCAGCGGCGGAGTGGGTGCCTCCACCAGCGGCGGTGTGGGTGCCTCCACCAGCGGCGGTGTGGGTGCCTCCACCAGCGGCGGAGTGGGTGCCTCCACCAGCGGAACCGGGGCCAGCAACCGAGTCCTCACGGACAGTGTCCTGCAGCTGCAGCGGGAGACCGTTGCAGCTGTGAGAGATGTTGTGAGGGAGCTGCAGGGCATCAGGGATGTATTGTCAGCCATAAACCAAACGATGCAACAATTTCTTAACAAATAAAATAAAATAAATGCTACAATACCTTGTTTGTTTTACATGCGACGCATCACAGCCAAACGCTGGCGCACAGCGGCCACATTTGGCTCAAAAGCCTGGGGGTATGGGTCGGGGTCAGGGGCAACCCCACCATCTGCGTCAGGAGGGAGACGCACACCTCTTTGTTGTGCCAAATTGTGCAAGACTGCACAGGCCCGAACTATCCTGCACACCTTAACGGGGTTGTAGGATAGTCTCCCTCCTGACGCATCGAGGCAACGCCACCTGCCCTTGAGGAGGCCGATCGTGCGTTCTATAATAGCCCGCGTTTGGCTGTGGCGCACGTTGTACCGCCTTTCGTCCTCAGTTTGAGGGTTTTGGAAAGGGGTCAGCAGCCACTGTGTGAGGGGATAGCCACTGTCTCCTGCAACGTTAGGAAAGGTTAGACACTGAAGTATACCAAAATGTAGTTTTTTTTACACATACATTAATCAGGCTTACCTAGAAGCCAGCCATCACACACAGCCCCCGCTTCAAGTCTCTGTCCAACACTGCTATGTCGCAGAATGAATGAATCATGGGTTGACCCAGGCCACCGAGCCACTACATTTGTAATCATCATGTCCGCATCACAAATGATTTGGACATTCATTGAATGAAAATGCTTTCTATTGACAAAAACATTTTCATCCACACTTGGCGCCCTTATAGCAACATGCGTGCAGTCAATAGCACCGATTACATTTGGGAAACCGGACATTGCTGCAAATTGCGCTTTTTTATTTGCCTGTTCACCCACCGTGTAAGGAAATTGAATATACAGATGTGTCAAACCTATAATTCCTCCTAACACGTCTGGCATAACACGGCTGAGGGTTGGCTGCGAAATACCCGACCTGTCGGCCAGTTCCCTCTGAAAAGTGCCGGTTGCCAGAAATCCTAAGGTCGAGAGCACTTGAAGCGGGACTGGCACGGCGTTGCTCCGGCGCGTGCTCCTCTGTAGAGCCGGGCCCAACGCCGCACAGAGGTTCAGGAGGACTGCTCTTGGCAGTCGGTAGCGGCTCATGAGCCATTGATCGTTTCTGGAAAACGGGTCGTCATGGTCGTGGAAGACCCTCTCCCTCCGGATCCTTCTTTGTGCCAGATCTTCCAGTAATGCTAAATAAGCCATTTCGCGTAATTGCGCATTGGAATTGCATGCCTTTATACCCATCCAGCTAATTGCATCAAAACAGATACAGGTGTGGACCTAATGATGGACTTAATTGTTGACAAATATTTCCGAGCAACACACGCGGCGATGATGATTATAATAAAAATAATACTTTGCGTTGTCAAAACATTTCATTTATTTATTTTTATTTCAGCAAGTACTTGCCACGCGTTGGACCTGCTTAAAAACAAAACCATTAAAAAACAGGCTTCGGCCGTAAAAAAGAAATGTGTAAAACATCATATTAAAACTCTGCGCTCCTATTTCAGAAGGAGTCAAAAACAGCATCACACATTGTTTGCCCTGTTCACGTTTTTTATTCATGAGAAAAACATCCATAAAGTGAAAATAGTTGAATGAACGAAAAATACAAATACATAGATTTTACACTATTTTACAATTTGGAAAATAATATTCTTCTGGGGATATGGCGACAGGAAAACGTTTAGTTTGGTGCCTCAGTTCGATCTTCAGAAACGCTAAAAGGCAGGTTATTCTTTAATTATTTCTGAATATAGGTTTTAAAGTAGATCTGTTTTAAATGTGCACTCATATATGTCCGTTTGTAGGCTATTAAATATTAGAATCAGTTTTTTTGTATCACTCCATGGAAAAATCGGTCGAGGCATATTAATTGTAAGAATGGCTTTATCCGTTTTGCAAAGGAACTCCCGATGTATGACATGCATGCATGGCTTAATACGATTAATTTTACACAGACACATTCGTTCTCGTACTTCATTCATCTGCCGACTGGAGTCGCCAGTTCTCCTTTCTCCACTTTTTGTCCGTACGCATGGGTTATATTGTGCGTGGAACACCGCACTTCTTCCCGTCAAGTATACTTTTGATAAATCGCAAATGTTGCTTAGTGAGCCACGTACGCACTCTATTGTGCGTACGCACCGTTGATAAATGAGGCCCCTGGCGTCTAGAGGAGCCAGTGCAGCCCAATTGAAGGACTCTTGTTGGTTGAAGGGACCAGACTTCCTTTGGCAACCAAATCTGTCAATCAAAGAACCAATAGTAGAAATGGATGACGCTGACCCAGAACTGCGGAAAGCCTGTGTTCATACTGTCAAAGTCGAAATCAAAAACCCATTGCTCAGCCGTCTAAGTAAGTTCTCAGATTGGTCAAGAGCTGTGAAGGCTGTCGCCAGACTAAAGAAATACGTCAGGAAACGTAGTGGAGGTCAAGTAGGGACCGGCAAAACTACAAACCTGGAAGAGAGACGCGAAGCAGAGCTGTTCATCATCAAGCTTACACAAGAGGAAGCCTTTGCTGATGAACTAAAGAAAATCAAATGCAATGGAGCTGAAAAACTCTGCAAGCGCAACAAGCTCTACCGACTGAATGCTTACCTCGATGTGAATGATATCCTCAGGGTGGGAGGACGGTTGTCTCAGTCAGCTCTGCATCACGATGTGAAGCACCCAGCAATACTGCCACGGAAAGCACACGTGTCAGACCTGATTGTCAAGTATCACCACGAACGTGTACACCACCAAGGAAGAGGGATGACAATGAATGAGATACGCGCAAATGGAATATGGATTCTTGGATGCGGAAGTGTCGTCTCCTCTCACATCTACAAGTGCGTCCCATGCAGAAAGTATAGGAGAACCACAGAAGTTCAACAAATGGCAGATCTCCCAGAAGAGAGAACTCTGACAAGTCCTCCATTTACCTACTGTGGACTCGACTGCTTCGGCCCATTCCTTGTGAAAGAAGGAAGAAAAGAACTTAAACGATATGGGTTGATCTTTACCTGCTTATGCTCTAGAGCAGTGCATATAGAGACCCTAGACGACATGACCACTGATGCGTTCATTAACGCTCTCAGAACATTCATAGCCATCAGAGGCCCCGTGCGACAACTGAGGTGTGATCGGGGGACGAATTTTATGGGTGCTAGAAGAGAGTTTGCAGAGCTACTCAAGAGCATGGATCAAGAGCGCCAAAGGGAAATCGGTTGTGAATTCATTGTGAACATCCCATCAGCAAGTCATATGGGTGGAGTCTGGGAGCGCCAAATTCGAACAATTAGAAGCATCCTGACGACCATGCTTGACAAGTGGGCAAACAGACTTGATACCACAAGCTTAAAGACGCTCATGTACGAAACAATGGCCATTATCAACAGCCGACCTTTGAGTGTTGAACATCTTCACGACCCGACGGCTCCAGAGCCTCTTACGCCAAACCATATTCTCACCATGAAATCTGCAGTCATACTGCCACCGCCTGGACAGTTCTGTAAAGAGGATCTGTATCTGCACAAGAGATGGAGAAAGGTGCAGTTCTTGACAAATGAATTCTGGCAAAGATGGACACGGGAATATCTGCTGAACCAACAACAACGTCAGAAATGGCACGGACCATCAAGGAACTCACAAGTGAACGACATTGTTATCCTCAAGGACGAGTGCGCTCCAAGAAATGAATGGAAGCTCGCAAGAGTAATCGAAGCTCAGCCTGGAAGAGATGGCAAAGTGCGCAAGCTGAAGCTGGTGCTCAGCGAGACTTCTGTCGACAAGGGCAAACCTCACACAAGACTGATTCATTTAGAAAGACCTATTCATAAAATAGTAACATTAGTAGAAGCCGTTTAAGACGCACACATACACACAGTCATGCACACATGCATACAGATACTTGAAACTAGTAAAAAAAAAAAAGGAAATCCCGCATTTCAGGTCAATGAGTGATTTGGTGGGAGTGTAGCTGTTGCTGAAAGGGTACTTTAAATAGGGTAAATAAATATCAATAAATAAGTTCATGATGAGCAAGGTTATACAATATTATTACAAATGTGTGATTAAACCCCCTGGTGAGAATGTGTATTCTGTCAATTTTGTTGCAAGGCGGAACAATTGTTGTAACGTTACGCCCCCTACGGACTGATGAGATGAGAGAACATATATGGAAGTTGGAGCAGTAAACACGTTGTTTTTAGCTCATCGTATGATTTCCAAGTTATATGCATTGTATTATAAGTAAATTCAAACAAATCTCTGTTAGAACCTCTTTTCGTTACAAGCAGCCAACGAGGTATTGTATTTTTGTGATTTCATTTCTTTATTAGTGTTTATTGATGCGAACTATTATCTGACGTACTGTATTGTACTGTGTTTAAGTTCTCACGGCGTGGATGGTGTGTACAGCAAGAAGAAAGGCATCAATAAACGCCCGTTTGACAAAAAGGAACCGTTCCTGTGTTGCCGTGTATCGAAAGGAGTTACAATGACTGAAAGATTGGCTGCACGGTGAAAGGCTGTGCATTCTTGGTAAATATGGTAGGAAGAGAAACGCCAAGTGATCTTAATCTCCAAGTAGCCTACATCTCCTCAAATCAAACTGAAAGGTTAGTGCATCATCATATCGTTTTGTGTACGATTTGATTATTGCACAAATAGCCTAGTTTTGGTGACATGCAGCATAACATAGGTAACTGTTGGCAAAGTTAAAAAATATGATATATTGTCCAAGTTTAGGTGCTGGGCAATAGCCTATTAGGCTACTTTGCTGTAACTTTGAGTTTTGCAGCGCAGAAACTCTTTACCCTCAAAAAATCCCTTGTGTTCCATGCTACCTCTAGTGGAGAAATGAATGCAGTAGTATACTCAGCAATGGTGTAACCGGACTCATTTCACTGGGAAAGCGTATGTGGTTTGAGGATTCACTGTTGGAGATATAACAAGTTATAAACAGTGCAAGAAATATGGTAGCATAGGCCTACCTACAAGTTAGTAAGACAGTAGGCTACAGTTTATACCTATGGCTTAGACCTGTCAAACCCGGAAAATAGTCTTCAAACAACATTTCACTATAGGCTACCCTACCTCCCTGAACAAATGCAGCCTCCACTCGGCGCCGCCCTCACCTGATAGTTTTTAATTTTTTTATTTTTAAGATTTATTTTTGGCATTTTTATGCTTTTATTGATAGTGTAGAGACAGAGGTGAAATGGGGCAGAGAGAGGAGTGACATGCAGAGAACGGCCGCGGGCTGGAATCGAACCCGGGTCCGCTGCTGGCCGAGGCCCATGGGGGAGACGCCCTACCAACTGAGCTAAGGCGCCCCCTCTCACCTGATAGTTAACTTTCGGCTGGTTCAGAGAGTGGGAGGCGCATTGCCGGGTATTTTGAAAAACTTCGGAGGACGGCAGTAAGTCAGCCTTTGGTCGAGAAGAAAGGTCAAACTAATTGTGTTTTCTGAAAATACTTCAGACTCACAACAGACTAAAATAATGCGCAAGATATGTCACACGCGGACACTCAAGTCCCATGACATACGCAACCGCGAGAGAAAGAAAAAAAAAGGCATATGCGACCATGTCTGCACCTCAAAACATCCCGACCAATTTGTTTATTCACTTAAAGTCAAATCATAGTGGTCTATGACCAAGCAATAAACAGGCTTTTTCCTGGCCCAGCCCTTGGGGGGCCCATGGTCTTCAGAGGCCAATAACCTAACTGAGCCTAACATTATTTTTAACAGAAATATTCACTATAACCATTTAAAACTTGCACAACCATAACGACAAAACAAACATTTTAAATATTGTAACTTTGATAAAATGCCAATATCTCCTCCTCTGCTACCCTCCACTTTATGTCCGTCCTGTGTGCACGGCACGCTGGAAAAAAGTCGCTAATACCAATTTTAAAAAGCCTGGCTCAGAGCCATTAGTTGTTTATGTTTACGATTTTGACGTTTCGGGGAACGGGCTAGGCGGGGCACTGGCTCTGAGAGACAAATATTAACGTGGTTAGTATAAACATAAACAAACATTGGCCAAGTGTTCGCTAGAGATTACCTATGCCTTTTAAACATCATAACATGATGTCCTCCCCCACCCTTACCCAGGGCAGGTGGACTGGGTACCACAAAACTGAGCTGAGGGGGAATGGAGGCTGGCCAGGGAACTTGTATAACCTATAATTTGACCCCTTATACAGTATATGCCTTGTTGGCTTCACACCTAGTTGTTGTAATGTGTTAATCACAAAATAAATATAAATTTGTTCTCCCAGGAATTGTAGAATCTTTCAGCCCAGCATCCATTTAATTTGAACTCTCAAAAAATAATCTAGTCTTGAAGAGCTTTTTGAAGTTTGAGTTACAGTAAAAGTATTTCCTTGATATCAGATAAATGTAGTTCTTTAATACAATTATGTATACATTACTTTCCTTTACTTTTTGTGTGCCATATGGTTACAACATTTGGTTTTGATATATTGTTGTACAGTTTTGTCTGGATTATTTTACCTGAGTCGTCCTGCTACTTGTGTCTGGGTGTTTTTTTGGACCCCTCAGGTAAAACGGAAAACAGGTCTACCTTTTCTTGTTCTTCTTCATTCTTATAAAGTTGACAAGGTAATTACTCTGTGGTTTTCCTGAGTCTACAAACAGGTTTAAATTTCTTAACGTACATTTTTGTGTTAAGGAATTTCCCTTTGGGGATAATAAAGTCCAAAGTCTTTGACCTATGTCTTCAGGTTGACACCAGCAGCCAGGTACAATTTGAAAAATGTTCCATGAGTTTCATGTCACATACTGAACATACTGCATAGACCAGACCCAGGTGTCACCATAAGGATGTCTGACCAGTTCTTTACTGCACCTCAGGGGCGGCCCGCAGCATTAGGCAATATCTGTAATAGTGTCCTTTGTTGTTGCCTGCTCCTGTGATAAACCTAGTGAATACTCAAGAAAACCAATGTTATTTAGTAAAAATCTGTTGAATATTAAGCAATTGCTTGAGTTTTAGTGTATTACAATAAATGTGTAAGTAAGTCAGAAATGTGCTACTATTTTTAAATACATACAGTATAATAAACACAAAAGAAAGAGTCCTTTTTCTCACTTGAGCTCCTGTTCCCCAAACTCTCGCTGCACGTCCCTGGTTGATAAGATAGTTTATTTAAGGATGAGCGCGCACACACACATTAGTAAAGTATGAGTAAGGGGGGCCCATTGACTGGAGGTTTTCAGGGGCCCAGCCATTTGTGTCGGCGGGCCTGGTTGTGGTGGCAGGAGTCAAGGAGCTTTAAACTCCTGTGTTTTTTTGTTCCTTTATTGCTTGGTCATAGACCACTTTGATTCGACTTAAAGTGAATTAAGAAATTGGTCTGGATGTTTTGAGGTGCAGACTTGGTCGCATATGCCTTTTTTTTTCTTTCTCTCGCGGTCGTATATGTCGTGACTCGAGTGTCCGCGTGTGACATATCTTGCACATTATTTTAGTCTGTTGTGAGTCTGAAGTAGGCTATTTTCAGAAAACACAATTAGTTTGACCTTTCTTCTCGACCAAAGGCTGACTTACTGCCGTCCTCCGAAGTTTTTCAAAATACCCGGCAATGCGCCTCCCACTCTCTGAACCACCTGAAAGTTAACTATCAGGTGAGGGCGGGGCCGAGCGGTGCTCACGGCTGAAAGGGTTCGCTGCATTTAAAGCCTGCATGCGTGCGGAACAATGACAGTTTAATTACGATTATTTAGTTTTCATGATTGAGGGAAGCCGTAATTGAAATTCAAGTTATTGCCTAGTCCCTCAAAAGGATGACTTAAATTGGGCTGAATTTAGAGAGGTGGCTATATTTATTCTCAAATTTTATCATTTTGGCACTGTTGATTTTCCTTTCGCGCTGGTTAAATCCTCTTTGGGGGCGCCGAAAATTTCTCTATGCAGGAAAAACCCAAGCCCCAACCTCAGCGATTTTTACCAGCATCCAATAAGGAAGTGACCAAAATTGTAGTACTTTCCGGTGGCACAAAACCATTCTAGTCTGTATGTTTAGGTCATATATATATATAATATACAATATACATATGTATATACATATGTATATATATATATATATATATATATATATATATATATATATATGTATATATATACGCAATATACACAATATATATATATTTTTATTTTTTTATTTTTTTTATTTCGGACAATTACACACAATACACAATTTTCTCTTTGACATATTCATACATATTTCTTTGTGTTATGGTCCGAAGGGTAGCAGGAGAAGCCAAAGGCTTATCAGCTGAGGAAGCTGTGCAAGCACATCTATTGAGATTCCTATTGCTCGCTATCAGAATCAGACTCCATCACTGTTTCCAAAGCTTCATGCACTTCTTGTGTAAAGGCTCCCTCCATATTGCCAGGTAAGAAATAACTAGTTCCACAGGTTGTATAAACTCTGGTTTCAATGGCAGCTGTGTAAACACCTCAACGATTTGTGATGTGTCTCTGACGGCTGCACCTTTGATGTGATTGAAGATGACCCATGTTTTCATTTATTTGAAGCAGTGCACTGCACATGCTTGTGTGTATGGACCTCAGGTAGGTGTGTGTGCTGTGCCTTTATACAAAGTAATCTTTAGAGGGATTTTGAACCTCTGCATGAAAAACTACACATGGAACAGAGTGAATGAAAACACTGCGATTTCAAAACCACTAGCCCTTTGCTCATAACGTCATGGACAGACAGACAGACAGACACACACAGACACACACACACACACACACACACACGCACACGCACACGCACACACACACACACACACACACACACACACACACTCCTCAGAGTTAAAGCTAAATGGAGAGGGAGGCGGAATTGTGACAGTGCCATCTAGTGGAAATAGCATGTTTTTTCTCTACTTGCCAAATATGGTCATAATGACGTAATATGGTGGAGAGTAGTAAAAATGATCAATTCCAAGGTAGAAGTCTAGATTGACACCCAGATATAAAAACATGCATCAATTATGCTTTAATGGCAGTGAGTTGAAAAAATGCTGTTTGAATGGGAGTCAATGCGCGTAAAACGCGCTTAATTAAGCAGTCTGAATGTAACTCTTGTTTGTATACAGTGTATTTTAGCCTTACTGGAGCTGAGCAGGAAATAACATTATCATGTAAAATACACTTTATTGCCAGATTTCATGACATGCATGAACACAGCCAAAATTATCAAAACAATTAAAAATGAAAAGCTAACGGGCCCTAAGGGTTAATAAACACATTACGAAGTTTTTATCCCATTGACTGTGCCATCCTTCACCACTAGGCCAGGCAAAGTAACCCATTTTTGGGCCAAAAAACAGACAAATTGTAAAAGAATTTTTTTCAGCTCAGATAATTTCTATGAGGTGTCCAGAACAACATACTAAAAGTCCTAAGAAATCCTAGTTGAGGAAATAGGTTTAATTCTCATCAATCCGAGATGTGTGCCAATAAGGCGAAACACCAATAAATCCCAATAGGGCTATTTTTTTCCTTTAGTCCTATCAAAATGAAACTTTACACAATGAAAGTATCCATGAAAATGAAAAAAAATTGTATTACAAGTTTCTTTGAAAATGAATTTTAATATGCAAATGAGCTATACACTAATCGTACATGCCCAAAGTAAACCCAAATAGGCTTAATTTTTTCCTTTACTCCTACCACAATAACACTTTACATAGTAAAAGTATACTTGAAAAGTAACTTTCTTTGTATTACAAGTTTCTTTTTAAATTAATTTGAATATGCACATGAGCTCCACACTTATTGAATATCCAATCATCGTACTGCCAATGGGTGATGGCGATGCTGCTTTTAGACTGGCCTCTTACCTGAAAAACTGCCTGGCTTACCTGCCAGGGGTGCCTCTCATGAATTAGATTTGTCTCTTCAAATGCCACTGCACGCAATTTGATAGCACTACAACCAATCAGAGCAATGAACAATGTGACATTAAGCCCCGTACGTTTAGCAAACAGCGGGATTAACTGTTAAATTAAACGTTTGCCGTGGTCGGTCTGCAAAACAGAACATTCCACTTACTTGCTAATGAAAGATTTGAGCGCCGTCTTCCAAATTGTAAAGGGCCAAAGCCGTCTCAAACTCAAACAACATATCCGCAGCTATCTTTGATGTTTACTATCACGGCTTCGACGTCGCATGCACGGCACTGTCGTCATCCGTTTACGTCCGCCCCAGAGCACCATACATAGGGCTCTGGCCCTCCCATATCAGATACAACCAATTGAAACGTAGCTCAGGATTTCTTGACATATTTAATGAGCTTCAATGGAGAGTGCCCAGACCAACAGGCGCAGCACATTTAATTTGCCACCGCCTAGTGGCAGGTCTGGATTGCCAGGCTAGTGCCATTCCCTTTCCTATGCCAAATAGACGAGATGTAGAATCACAGCCTGAAATGGCATGGAGAAAGAGGAGATTGTCACACACCTTGGGACCAAGTAACTCCTTTGTCTACTTTATGCACCATATCCATCTTGTTTTTGTGGCTTTCTTTGGTTCTTGTGCCATAAACAGCTCGTGTGCATTCAGATCAGCATGATGCAACTAGAGTTCTAACAAGTCTGTGTCATCACCTACTGAGACTGTGTCTTTTGTTCTGGCAGAGGTAATGGCAGTTTGGACAATGAGCACATCTGCATCGTGCTTTGCATGGTTTGTGATACACCATTTTTATCTTTGAAAATTGATTTTAATATGCAAATGAGCTATACTCTAATCAAATATAGGCTACCCAAAATATATCCGCATAGGCTTCATTTTTTCCTTTAAAGATCCAAGTGACTGCTGCAGATATTGCTGCGGTTGGTCGCATACACATTCAGTACTTTATGATTCCTCCTATTGTGTATCAGCCACTGGCTCTGTTGCCAGCAGATAACAAAACATCACAGCTGGATGTTTTGTGGAAGACATCCCTACTCCTTCACTCTCAAAGGCCATCATGGTCTGGTATGATGCAGATCCTGCATCTTCTAGATGAACACCCTGGAAGAGCTTCAGTAACATTCCTTCCAATGATTGATCTTGATCCCAGTGATTAATCCTGCATATACTCAACATTGAGGTTTGTGGCAACTCAAGCTCTGCAGTATGATGTGACCCCTGTTCTGATGTTCGACCAACCCCTTCTGGAAAGCCTTGACCATTATAAGTTAACTTCTAATACAAATGTTTTACTTTTCATGTAGACTTTCATTGTGTAAAGTTTTAATGTGGTAGGAGTAAAGGTTCAAATTAAGCCTAAGCGGATATATTTTGGGTAGCCTATATTTGATAAGTGTATAGCTCATTTGCATATTAAAATTCATTTTCAAAGAAACTTGTAAGATAAAAAATGGTGTATCACAAACCATGCAAAGCACGATGCAGATGTGCTCATTGTCCAAACTGCCATTGCCTCTGCCAGAACAAAAGACACAGTGTCAGTAGGTAATGACACAGACTTGATAGTACTCTTGTTGCATCATGCTGATCTGAATGCACACAAGCTGTTTATGGCACAAGAACCAAATTAATTAATGTATAGCTGTCCCCAGACAAATGTGCAACATCACATCTCTCTTCATGAGATCCTCTGAGATTGTCTTTCCCTTTTGGCAAGTCTGACCTGTATGGGTTCACTTTGGTGAGCCTAAATTGACCTGGTTTGATCTCTGTTTTATCTAGTGCCGCCCAATTTCTTCCCTAAAGATCTCTCATTACATTGGTCCATTTCATCACTCAATTTGGCCCACCTGATTATGTTTACCTGCTATTGAGCAGGTAAACATAACCCTGAACTGCATTGGTTAAATTGTTAACCAATGCAGCTCAGGGTTCACAAACTTTTTCACATACAAAAGTTGGCAAATTATTTTTTTAAATCTGTTTTAACAATTGATTTCTGGAAAAGAAAAATGTTTAATTGATAAACAAAAATCTGTTATTTCATAATAAAAATACTGGTATTGATAAATAAAATTCATAAAGGCTCAAGGGGTTGACATACTTTCAAGCAGCACTGTATGGTGCATAAAGTAGACAAAGGAGTTACTTGGTCCCAAGGTGTCTGACAATCTCCTCTATCCATGCCATTTCAGTCTTGTCTATTTGGCATAGGAAAGGGAATGGCACTGAAAAAAGTTAAACATTACACTATCTAGGGGAGGGGTTAATCTAATTCATGAGAGGCACCTGTTATACCCCTGGCAGGTAAGCCAGGCAGTTTTTCAGGTTAGAGGCCAGTCTAAAAGCAGCATCGCCATCACCCATTGGCAGTAGGATGATTGGATATTCAATAAGTGTGGAGCTCATGTGCATATTCAAATGCATTTAAAAAGAAACTTGTAATACAAAAAAAGTGACTTTTCTAGTATACTTTTACTATGTACAGTTTTATTGTGGTAGGAGTAAAGGAAAAAATTGGGTTTATTTTGGGCATGTACGATTAGTGTATAGCTCATTTGCATATTACAATTCATTTTCAAAGAAACTTGTAATACAAAAATGTTTGATTATCATGGATACTTTCATTGTGTAAAGTTTCATTTTGATAGGACTAAAGGAAAAAAATAGCCCTATTGGGATTTATTGGTGTTTCGCCTTATTGGCACACATCTCGGATTGATGAGAATTAAACATATTTCCTCAACTAGGATTTCTTAGGACTTTTAGTATGTTGTTCTGGACACCTCATAGAAATTATCTGAGCTGAAAAAAATTCTTTTACAATTTGTCTGTCGAAAAACGCTATTTTGCCTGGACTACACTGAGTGTAATCATCCTTGAGAGCTTACGTAGGCTACATAGAAAAAAGAGTTCTTGTTCCTCTTCGGACACATTTGCCCTACGCACCATCAGAAAGAAGCGCCGTATTCTCACGTTTTGGTTTTCACAAGTGTGTCTGCGCAGGTGAGTTCAGATTCATACTTTAACTGTTATACACACTTCAAACCTTGGGCTTTGACGCCCCCGATACAGAAACATGTTTAATCAAATTTAAATCCACGCTATTCGGCGGCATGGAACAGTTATTATTGAAGATAGAATAGCAATGAATGGAGCTAGCTAGTTTGCTAACACAACACTAGCTAGCGCTAGCATCATGTTACTGTATAGTGCTTTGGAAAGGATAGCAAGAAAGATTTGTGGCTGCTCGTGTGCCATTAGATTTGTGGTTCTGACTTCTGAGATAGGTTTTGTATTGTTAAAAAATACAAACATGACCGATTAAAAGCCACTACAAGTTGACAAACTATTCCGATTCCTTGTTGTGCCATGCGTTACAACCATGGTTACAACTGTAACTATGACAACCACCTGCCAGACTCCATAGAATCAATAATGTGCTCGAGCGTGATAAACTAATATGCTGCTAGAGACTTTACTGGAAACCAAACTATTTTCATATTTAAGAAAATAGCGTGACAGGGACGTGTTGGTATAGAGGGTGTGGGGAGCAAGTAGCCAACTAACCTCACACACTCGTTAGCTGTCCTGTAAATGTTGGGAAGATGTCAAGGGAGCACCATTTGATCGAAAAGAGTCGCTTGAATCAGAAACTATCTTGGGGATGAGATCGCAAGGGAAGGTAAAACAAAATGACAGTTATCTGTTATTATGTTATGTTATATATTGTGTGTGACACAGCACAAGAACAGGGAAACAGCTAACGGTTAGCGTACTAACTACAGTATCTGCGTCTACTATTAATCTACTATCTATGCTATTAATCAGAGGCCTTGTTCACTGGGGTGTTGACTTGTTGTCAGGTGCTGTCCATCTTCTGTTGCACACATCAGAGACCCTTTATGAACCTGAAGACTGGTTTTAATATTGATCTATTCTAGCCAGTTTCAGTTTCTGGAATACTTTTTTATATTTAAGAGAACACATTTACTTTAATTACAGTAACTTTCATTTCATTTAGTTATTTAATTTAATATTCCAATGACAAGGTCTATTCACAACTGAAAAATACTGTTTTACAAACATTTCCATGTGTCTATCGAACTTATGACAATACTGTACACCATGTTTATATCTGTCTGTATATAAGAAGGTAAAGACAGTAAGTTTAATAACCAACCCCATTTCTTTATTGCTTTTAATTTACCATAGATAGTTTTGCAACACACTCTTTGTTACAATAATGTTGCTGTCCTATTATCACCTCATTTACTTCAGAGAAATGTCACTTTCCAACAATAAGCAGAGTAGAATCATTTTGAAAAGTGCTCATGTTTATAATATATGGTTTTTTAATATTCAAGATTTTTTTGTCGTCTTCTTTTCCTGAATACAGATGGCGACTACAAAGGTCCCGGAGGTTCGTGACATCACACGGATAGAGAGAATCGGTAAGCATCCACATTAGGGCTGGTTATCCAATGTTTGATCTGTTTAAATTTTCCCCAAATGCTCCCCAAGTACAAGCTATTACCGTCAAGTAATACCTACAGTCAAGCCTGAAATTATTCATGCCCCTGGCAAATTTTGACTTAAAGTTACTTTTATTCAAGCTTTTTCTTGGTTGGAAATGACATCTCCCAGAAGATAATACGACGATGCACAAGAGGCATCATTGTGGAAAAAAATATTTTTAGCTTTTATTTACACTACATTACTACAACTGTTGCCTATTAGTTTTAGTTTCTGGCCTAACACTACATTTAACAAGATGACATTGAGCTCATCACGATAAAGTTACCTTCACCAAATACTAGGGATGCACCGAAATGAAAATTCTTGGCCGAAACCGAAACCGAATAAAATTAAACAGTTGGCCGAAACCGAATACCGAAAGAGGCTTTTGCAGTTTTGTTTATTATTTAGTCAATTATTTCAACATTGCATACATGAACTCCCAAATGTTCTCCTCAAACATAGCCTACAACTAAAAAGTAACCCTAAATAAATAAATAAACAGTAAAACCTTCAAATCTAAGAGTAAAATTTATATTTTACTAGGAATGAAATTGTGAACCACTCACTGATTTTTACCTTGACTTATAGTTATATGAGGATGAATCTACAAAAAGATCGACTTATTGCCTTTCTTAATTTTTTGCAGTGCAGGTTGAGTTGCTCTAAAAAAAACTGCACCACAGCTCCCACCGTAATGTCCAGACTTCAGAATTTGCATCAAAGCCCTGATCATAACAATGAGAGGCTTTAAACAATGTCCATGCTTAGGAGGTGATTGTAACTTTTTCGTCTGTAAACTGAAACTAACGGGGGGAGGCGGCTCACTGGACATGTAGTCGCGCTGTCAGTTTGCCGACATGGCTCTGTGTATTCAGGCTCGAGAAATGCAATCAGACCGTAGGAGCCTTTTCCCCCAACAGCGCTAACGGACAGGATATCTCCCGTTATCATTTTAGCTGTCAAACTAAAGTTTTTTTTGCGCGGCGGCCCTCACCGGCGAGGTGTCACTGTGAATGACACCGTTACCAACTGTCACGCTGTCACAGAGTTTCACCGGTTGAATCGCTGCTTCGCTCGCGCAAGGCTTTTGTGTTTCTAAGGTGATTAAACATCAGTCTTGGACGAGCGTTTTAACTTTATGCTGCATAAAGCATTGCACTGTCTGCGCCGTGTTTCATCCAGTTGCTCCCACACTGGACTCTGACATTTAATTCATGCACGCTCCAAACTGCTCCTGCTGCGCGCTCACAAAGAGACGTGGACTCGCATACACGGTTACGTCTCTCTTTACTGCCATTTCCTGGTTTACAAGCGCGCAGCTCTTTTAAAAACATATTTCCTTAGTGTCATTTAGTTCGCCAATTTTCGGTAATGTTATTCGGCTTTTTAAGCCCAGTTCAGACCAAAGATTCGTCTTGCAACTGCTTGCAACTGCAACTCCTTGCGACGAGACCGCCGAAACGTTCTAAAACTGGACCTTGCGATTTGACATGTTGAATCTTCTGCGACGCCTTGCAACGGCTTGCAACGCGCTGCAACGAGCAGTTCACACTGCTGCGATTTATACCCCGCGACGTTCTAAAACCGTCTCGTCGCAAGCAGTTGCAAGGCGAATCTTTGGTCTGAACTGGGCTTTAACTGTTTCGGGCCGAAACCGAAAATGACTTATTTTGCCATTTTCGGCCGAACTTTTTCGGTGGCCGAATATTCGGTGCATCCCTACCAAATACACAATTTTACTGAACAGCGTCTGAACACATCACTATGCATGTTATGTCCTTGTAAATTGATGCTGCATTCTTCTATTTAAGATGCTATACACAATGAAGCAGTAGTGTCATTGGTTTGGGGACCAACTGGTTTGCGTTGGCCATTGTTTCTTTCTTAAGATGCCTTCTGAAAAGAGACTCTCATGTGATGCAAAGAGTGTGAGGTCTTCATCTAAATAGCTTTGTCCTTTTATTGAAAGGATCTTTTATTGACAAGTTTGGCCTCCATCCTGTACAGGAGTTATGTAATGACTTTTATAGCATCTTCAAACACAGGCTTTGGTTCTGCTGCTGTACACGGACACACATGCCCAAGGCTTTCATTATGCACATATTACACAGCAGATCTTTTCATGGCGGAAATTAGAGGCACACCGTTGCTATTTTTGAATAGCAAGGATACCGTCAAACGCATTCTGGCTCAACCGTAATCCACATTAACTCATGTACTGTTTAGCTACTTTTGGATGTAGGTTGAGGATTGCTGCATGGTGAGCTCACTGTCGGTGTGTTATTTTCTCTTTTGTGTTCAGGAGCACACTCTCACATACGTGGCCTTGGTTTGGATGATGCTTTGGAGCCAAGACAGGTAAGCCTT
The DNA here is from genome assembly GCF_949987685.1 of Ammodytes marinus. NCBI lineage: Eukaryota > Metazoa > Chordata > Actinopteri > Uranoscopiformes > Ammodytidae > Ammodytes > Ammodytes marinus. The sequence continues at coordinate 27,497,934 of NC_137218.1, read as the reverse complement.
CACAGTATGCAGCTGTGGGACCTGTTCCCTCTTTAGTTCAAATTTAACATTTAAAGACATTTAACAGGGGGTGCTTGTGGTGTAGTGGTTAGAGCCCCCATAGAGGCTCTGTCCTCTTCACAGCAGACCCGGGTTAGAATCGGACCCCGGGTCGTTCTCTGCATGTCATTCCCCTCTCTGCCCTATTTCTCTGTCTCTCCAAATGTTCTAATAATAAAGCAAAAATACCAAAAAAATAATCTTTAAAAAAAGAGATGTTTAACAATAAGTTTAGAGTGTATAACACTGCAAGGAAATCCTGTTGAATTGTAGGTCAAGTAATGCTTAGAATAGCTCAGGGAAATGTTATGAATCTGGCTTGAAGGATGTGTGTTCCCATTGCCTCGCAGGTGTCCCAGGGGATGGTCGGGCAGCTGGCCTCCCGTCGGGCAGCAGGGGTCATTCTGGAGATGATCAAAGACGGCCACATCGCTGGCAGAGCCGTGCTGATCGCAGGCCAACCCGGCACAGGAAAGACTGCCATCGCTATGGGTAAGGGCCACACTGGAGTCTGTCCACAACACAATGTCACTTCATCATCCTCCCCCTTAAGTTTGTTATATGGTGGCCTCGCATTGTTGTAATTGGCTTAAGTTGTATTCTCCTTAAGGACCACCCATTGACGCCTATGGCAATCTAGGATACATGTCCGTATCTCCTGAGGGTTTTCTGAAAAAATACTACGAATTGTCAACCTCTGCCTAAACCTTAATATGTAAGCCTCTGTAGCACATAGACACATGAACTAAAAGACATTTCAAATGTAAGGTTCACAGGTTTTATTAAAGCATGCTCCTTTAGCATTTACAAACCAATACATTTATCTGAAAATCGTCAAAATTAGATGGGGGGGGGGGGGAGATTTAATAAATTATATAAAATGTATATTATATATATTTTTAGATTGACGTGATTCAGAAAACCACACAACATTTTGGTGGTCACGTGGTTTTAAATAATCAACTAGTCCCACCTCGTGTGTATTTGAACCAATGACGGTGCATTCTATGCTCCACGCGCCATGAAAATGAATACGAAACAACAATGCTGAGCCACACAACAGGAGATACAATGTTGTGTCGCGCAGCATCCGGTATCAGTGGGTTAAAGCAAGAGTCCCTGCTCCCAGATGCAGTAATATTGAGCTGAGATTGTTGTGTTGTCATGCAGGCATCGCCCAGTCTCTTGGCCCGGACACGCCCTTCACAGCCATGGCCGGCAGCGAGATCTTCTCCCTGGAGATGAGCAAGACCGAGGCACTCAGCCAAGCTTTCAGAAAGGCCATCGGCGTGAGGATCAAGTCAGTGAGCAAATACAATATTTGTGGTTTCTGTTTGCATATTGAGCAGTTGGCCGTTCATTCTATTCCATTTTCATGCATTCTATATGTTGTTTTTATCTTACATTTTTATTTTAATTACATATTCATGTTGGGTATTTGAATTGAATAAGGTCTCGCTTGCCAACTGTAGCCTATGGCTTCTAAGAAATTAATATTGACTGTTTATGTAACTTGTTGCTTTAATTTACTTAACTTTTTTGTATTGTTATTATTATTAATATATTATTTTATTCTTATTATAACTACTTCCTTATCTTTTTTTTGCATTGTCTGGTTGTGCTTTGGTATATTTCCGTTGTTCTTTCTTTTTCCTGCGTTGCGTAATTGTGATCCTTTGTATTTGTCCAATCCAAATAGAATACTTAGACTTGGTGTAACACACTGTGAAAAATGAAGTATATACATTTTTTTTATATATTTGTGGTTTGTAATTTTCAATGTATGAAATGAATGACTCTATATAATGTTTGTTTCACTTTTTACAGAGAAGAAACGGAAATTATTGAAGGGGAGGTGGTGGAGATCCAGATTGATAGACCTGCCACTGGAACGGTAGGCTGTTTATGTGTCGGCTACAAGTGTAATCTAACTTACTGTCATACACAGTCATTCCTTATGCCTGCTATGGAATATATTTCACAGAACAAACACACTTTTTGAGGTGCTAGTCACTGCTGACATTACAGGGAGAAATACATTGAAGCCTTCACTAAAGACAATCTTACACAAATGTAACTTGTTTGTTTTTTTTTTCACTCAGGGTGCTAAAGTGGGCAAGCTGACTCTAAAGACCACGGAGATGGAGACAATATATGACCTGGGCAACAAGATGATTGACAGTCTCAGTAAAGAGAAGGTTCAAGCGGGGTGAGCAGCTCCCTTGTTCATTGATCTTCACTCATCATGTTGACAGTCGGAGAGCTATATAGCTCTTTCACTTTTATCCTGATTTGTGCTCTACAAATAAACTTGCCTTGCCTACATGATCTCAACTGTCTCTCTGTTTGCCATCAGTGATGTGATCACCATTGACAAAGCCACGGGAAAGATCAGCAAGCTGGGCCGCTCCTTCACCAGGGCAAGAGACTACGACGCCATGGGAGCGCAGGTCTCTATGAAGCCTTCACGTCTGATTTGACATGGATTACTAGTTCTCTCCTCATATATCATCATACATTGCCTATTGTAGTATAAATATCAACCTATGAATACTACTGTTAATGAAAAAGCATCAACACCGAGTAACAGACTACCACGGCAACCTGACCGTAATTGTAATTTATTGAATGGAATGTACAGCCGTGGAAAAAAATGAAGAGACCACTCCAAATGTTCAGTGTCTCATGTTTGACTTTTTATGACACATGTTTGAGTAGAACATTTTGGTTTTATTTTATCAACTACTGACAACATTTCTACCAAATTCACGATAAAAAATATTGTCCTTAAGAGCATTTCCATGAAGTAATGTAGAGATGAAGATTGAAGAAAAATCCAATCTGGACTCTTAATTTTTTCTGCGGCTATATTTTTGAATGTCATTTGCTTGTGTCTCTTTGTCGTCGTAGACCCAGTTTGTCCAGTGTCCAGAGGGGGAGCTGCAGAAGAGGAAAGAGGTGGTCCACACCGTGTCCCTCCACGAGATCGACGTCATCAACAGCCGCACACAGGGCTTCCTGGCTCTCTTCTCAGGGGACACCGGGGAGATCAAGTCTGAAGTCCGCGAGCAGATCAACGCCAAAGTGTGTGAGTGGAGGGAGGAGGGCAAGGCAGAGATCATCCCTGGTGTAAGTAAGACTGCTCAAGTGTGCACTGTGCTGCTATAGTCCCTGTGTTCCAAATCACATACTTTTTACTACACTACATACTAAAGTCCACAGGAGAGAGAAAAAAAATCAGATAAGCAAGATTTATTTTCATTATGTAGAGAAATGTCAAGAATAAAGACGAATACTTCAAAATGCTATTGGAGTTAGTAGGGTATCTAGGTATTTTTGGCATACTGCAATTGACATGCATTTAGTGACATCCTAAATCTTTTTCTGGCATACTAAATAGTAGGGAAGTATGGGGATTGGAACGCAGGGTAAGGTTGTAGTTTTTTCTATTCTACATACTACATCCGACGATAAAAATAATCTAGTTAGGATGCAGTAGGCATACTATTGGGACATACTTTACTCTCTTATTTCATCATAATTGCGCCTTGATCTTGCCTCTTGCTTTTATATCCGTCGCATCCCTGTTTGTTTTCATATGGAGGCTTCGTCGATGTGACGTCACTTCACGTGCGCACTGGATTGTGGGTCAGAATCGCCCAAATAGGATGCAGTTTTCAACACTAACAATCTTGGCCGCATTAAGTAGGACATCCGGGTACTTCTAACCATCCTAAATCTGGCCACAAGAATCGGGACATCCTAAAATTTTTCTACATACTATATAGTAGAAAGTATGCGATTCGGAACGCAACCTATGTTTTCCTTTTCCCCGTGTTATTCTACTTTGCTCATTATCCTATTGTTTGATGCTTTCCCAGGTGTTATTTATTGACGAGGTTCATATGCTGGACATGGAATGCTTCTCCTTCCTGAACCGTGCCCTGGAGAGTGACCTGTCCCCAGTGCTCATCATGGCCACCAACAGAGGCATCACTCGGTAATGCTAACGTCTTACCTTTTTCTTCTTATTTGATAACCTTTGAGATGATTTTCTCATAATCCTATATTTCTGTCTGTTTGCTCGTCTACAGAGAACAATATTGACATATGGTCTTAAAAAAATGCACTGAAAAATTGAATTCTCACTGAATTCTTCACCTTTTCACATCACTTTTCATCCTAAAGACACAATAAGAATGATCAAAATGTGGTCAAAAACATCACACCATATTTTACATTTTACTTGTAACTGTGAATGCTGACTATATAAGTGACTGTCCACTCTTTTGTACCTCTCAGTATCCGCGGTACAAACTACCAGAGTCCTCATGGCATCCCCATCGACCTGCTGGACCGCCTGCTCATCATCGCCACCTCTCCTTACACTGAGAAAGAGACCAGACAAATACTCAAGATCAGGTGAGAAGAGGCCTTCAGAGCCCGTCAGCTAATTATGGCTGGGTTCCAAATCACATACTTACCCTGCGTTCCAAATCACATACTTTTTTTTTTACTACACTACATACTAAAGTACAGAAGAGTTTTAGGGCTATAGGAGAGAAAAGAAAATCAGATAAGGAAGGTTTTCTTTCTTTATGTTGAGAAATGTCAAGAAAAAAGACGAATACTGCAAAATTATATTGGAGTTAGTGGGGCAGTTTTGTATTTTCAGCATACTACAATTGACCTGCATGTATTGGGACATCCTAAATCTTTTTTTCTGGCATACTAAATAGTATGAAAACCGTGCGTTTCAATCCCTGATTGGAACGCAGGGTTTATTTTTTCTATTCTTCATACTACAGCTGATCATGAAAATAATTAAGTTAGCATAACATGCCTTGATGCTGCTTCTGGCTCATATATGCATCGCATCCCTGGTTGTTTTCATACGGAGGCTCCGTCGATGTGACGTCATTCCCAAATAGCATGCTGATTTCAATACTAAATATCTTGACCGGAAGTCGTTGAGCAGCCGGGTATTTTTAAACATACTAAATCTGACCACATGTATTTGGACATCCTAAATCTTTTTCTACCATACTAAATAGCAGAAAGAAAGAAAGTAGTATTGGAACACAGGAATGTCTGCTTCCTCCCAGAGACATAAAGGGAAGCTAACCTACGTGCATCTTGTTTCAGGTGTGAGGAGGAGGATGTGGAGCTGAGTGACGAGGCTCACACCGTGCTGACACGTATCGGCATGGAGACGTCGCTACGCTACGCTATCCAACTGATCAGCACAGCTGGACTGGTGTGTCGCAAACGCAAGGTAACAAGCTTATTGTGTTGCTGCACTGTTGGGCTCCTTAATCAAAACAAGTCATCTATTGTTCATTATTCATTACTCTTTTCAAAAGTAACATTATTGCTTATATATGCCAAAAGTTACTCGTTACACAAAATTGGTCCTTAGCCTTTCTCCTCAAAATACAGACCCTGCATGTGTGAGTGAGCTGGTTTGACTGCAGTCATGTGTGAATGCTCAGAGAAAGCCTTATTCATACGGGACCAGGACAAACTAAATGTCTATGACCACCCATGACAATCTTTTAGACAAAATGTAATCTAATCAAGGTTTTTGAAGTCATTGGATGGATTATTTCTTTTTCAATAGTGAAGTCATGAATGCCAGTGCTGATGTGTTGTGTGTGTTGATTCAGGGGACAGAGGTTCAGGTGGAGGACATCAAAAGGGTTTACTCTCTGTTCCTGGACGAGGCCCGCTCCTCTCAGTACATGAAGGAGTATCAGGATTCCTTCCTCTTCAATGAAACACGTGAGTTTACTCTGCACTGTCTTTGTAAGCAGCTTTGAAAGCAGCTTTGAGTCACACACAGAAACACACCCTGCGTTCCAATTCACATGCTTTTTCTTTTTACTACACTACATACTAAAGTACAGAAGCGATTTAGGGCCACAGGAGAGGGAAAAAAATCAGATAATGTGGACTGGAGAAATGTCAAGAATAAAGACGAATACTCCAAAATGTAATTGGAGTTAGTGGGGCATTTATGTATTTTCAGCATACTACAATTGACGTGCATGCATTGGGACATTCTAAATCTTTGTCTGGCATACTATATAGTAGGGAAGTGTGGGTATTGGAACGCAGGGAGAGTCACCCTTTCGTTGGCGCACCAAGCTGTCCCAAAAGGGGTGGAGCTACACATCAGTCTGTTGATTGGCTGACAGAATCATTTCTGTGTAAGACTGAAAAGTCTTGTGTTTGGAGAAAAATGGCGGTGCACAGCTCTTTGTTTTATTGTGTTGCATTTTTCCTCTTCATTGAATTAATCAGCAGGCTACACTGTTTCACTGCTATGATGTCACCATAGTTACATAGCTCCCACAGCCAGCGCTGTGCAACAGCTCTGACCCATAGACTGTATATACTCTGACTGTGGCTATCACCGTCCAGCATAAACCCAGCCTACCAAGAAGGGTACTGTCTGCAGTGGAAACACAAGCCAGATCTAGGGTTACTGTGCCCTGTGAACCAAACTGTGCTGCTCAGTGGAAATAAGGCATTTGGTCCTAAAATCTAAATCTCTACATTAACAGAAATGCTCTAAATGACAATTTTTTTATTTGGACTTTTGGAGAGATCTTGTCAGTAGCTTATAGAATAAATCAAAAATGTTACTTTTACTCAAACACACTCTAGTAAAACCAGAGAAGCTACAGTTGGAGTGGAGTAGTTTCCAAAGCAGTAGGTGAATGAAAAAAGGTTAGTGTGTTGCACTAAGTAGGCTCATTTGTCCTTTTCATGTCATTTTAAATGTAACAAAATGTCTCGACATGATGAATAAGTAAGTTGTTTTATCTGTTCCATTTTCAGAAACCCCTCAAATGGACACGTCATAATGAAGATGACCACTTAGTTCTCTCGCTATGAAGATTTAATGTTTGGGTTGGAGTCTATTCCCAAGTGAAGATAGATATTCAAATGGATGGACTTGTCTGAATTTCCCCTACAAGTTTTCTTCTTTGTTCACCCTGGATTCTACATTGTCTGAATTCACGTTTTACTGAAATGTGACTTAATTCTGAATCTACCACACATCTGTTTGTCATTGAGGCCTTGTGGCAGGAGGATGATTCCTTAACCGTTAGGTTTTGTTTGTTGTTGACTTCTCTTGATTTATTTTTTATGGAAATGATTAAACAGGCTTTTTGTTAGCACTCTGTGATTACTGGTTTTCTTCTTCTTTATCACTCTATATCGAATGCTTTAATTGCTTAGAAAACAGGAATTGGAAAATTAAATTAGAGCTTTACCAAAACTGGACAGCACAGTGTCTTTGGCACACATACATGGCCCTCTCTGTTACTTGAGAACAAACAATTGCGAGAAAAAAAAATTTAGCTTAATTTTCATGATTGTTAGAATAACAGTAATGTCATTAAAGAGCCCCTGTCTACAACAAATCAGTTTTTGTCATGGTTGGGTTTATAGCCTACATTTACAAACTGTATACGTTTAATGTGCTTTAATATTAATTTGTAAAGTAACTTGAATCAACAGATACAATAGTGGAGTTAAATGTACAATAATTCCCACTGAATTGTAGTAAAGTAGAAGTATAAAGTAGCGTAATAAAAAAAAATTCAAGTAAATTACACAAGTGCCTCAAACTTGAACTTGAGTAAATGTACTTGGTAACATCACACTTCTACATCTTTAAATATACAAATAGCCCTTTAAGTGAGACAGACTTTGGGAAATGCGAAATGTTAAGTAGGAACTCTACGTAGGGGTTACGAATGACGTAGCGTTAAGAAGGCTCTAAGAAGGCTTCGGGAAACCGGCCCCAGAAGAGTTAGTGCCACATGAGAGAAAATAAATCTGAAAAGGAAGATTATTTTTTTTCATTATGTCAAATGTCAAGAATAAAGACGAAATGCTATTGGAATTAGTGGGGCATTTTTGTATTTTCAGCATACTACAATTGACGTGCATGTATTGGGACATCCTAAATCTTTTTCTGGCATACTAAACAGTAGGGAAGTATGGAGATTGGAACACAGGGTGACAGAGGGTGGAGGTTAGTGCGCCACACTGTTCTTGACCAATGAGCTCTGAGCCAGAAGTCTACACTTGTTGCCACCAGGTGGAGCCCAAAGTTCTTTGTAGAAGTCTTCTCTCTACAGACAATCCAATGTGTGAACTGCTGGGCTGAATGTGAGCCTCGGCCTTGCATTTCAATAAGAAAGTCAAACGGCATTGCTGTAATAAGCCTAAAAATAACTTCCAATTGGATCATTTAGTTCCTTAAAGCGGATGCAGTATATGTCACGACGACAGCTAGTCCACACCTCAATGTCACTACCAGTCTGATATACTGCAGGTGCTACCCTGCTGTACACACACACACACACACACACACACACACACACACACACACACACAAACTAATGAAAAAAAACGTCCTCACATCTTCATTCTTCCATGTTTAGATAATCAGACAGAGTACTGCACATCCCATCATCCCAGCCTTATAGTGTTATTCCAATGTGGGTTGATCCAATTTATTTAATCTGAAAATTGTTCATTTTCCCTTTAAAATGTGGTAAATGTTCTTAACTCAAAATTTAATTCACAGATTTGTAAATGAATCCACACATTAAAGCCTTCACACAACTAAAGGGACCATATCACTGTTTGATATTCCTCGGGTAGTTGTGCTACATCTAATTTAGGCTTAAAATAAAACAGCATTAAATAATATAAAGCGCTGTATAATTCACTCGGTCGAAATTGCAGTAAAATGTACTATTACTGTGTCAGACTTGTTGCAGGAGATCTATGAAAACCACCGCAGCCGCACTCATGGCCTTGAATACTACTCAGTCCTCTGCCAAGAAGCTACAATTCATTCATAACCCAATTAGCACACAAATCAATTTTACCTGCATATGGCATGAGTGCAGCACAGACTGTCTCCCACGTGCAGATGAATATTTCATGCTTACTGCCGGTGGGAGAGTGTGTCCTGTGTGGATTACCCTGCTACCTACATCCCATCAATCCACCTCAGTCCCACGAGGCTGCTGCCTACCAACAGCATCTGATGCATTCACTGGCTGGAATAAAAGCTGGGATAAACTATGAGGGTTCAGTCGTTTGTATGAAAACAGGGTGCGTGTGTGCCACCTCTCTTTGGACAAACCAGTTGTTCCTACACTACACACAAACAATTGACTGGATATTGTGCTAAAATATGGAAATGGTATTCAAAATGTAATAATCCTTTCATCTAGTATTATTACTGCTGCAACATACAGTTTGCCCTAGGGAATGACTAAAGCATTTGTCTAACCCATTTATATATACCTCTGAGCACAATCACGCCACACTCTATGTATTTAATATGCGTTTGAATAAATTTGACCCATAGGCATTTTCTTTTGCTTCCGTGTCCAAATCTTTGTTTGCAGCTCACATTGGGCTCAGGCCCTGTGGGTGTGAGCAGCTTTTCTTGGATTGCTTCCCATGCACTCTTCATTTACACACCACTGTCCACAGGCTACACAGCTGCGCAGCATGCTAACATCTTCTGACATTTTGCTTTGCCGCACAGATCTGGTTGCACTTTCTCAACTATACGTTCAGGTCATGCTATCGTTCTGCTAATGTCCCTATCCCAACACACCCAACCCTTCTATCCATAGGCGTAGATTTCGGGGATGGGGGGGGGGGGGGGGGGGATGCAGGGGATATTTCCCCCTCAATATTTAGAAGAGGTAAACTTGTCTCAAAAAACATGAAACACAACCCCCTTCTCCCCAAAGGAGTTGGGGGGTGGAAACATTTATATATCCTTCTTACCTGTAACTATATATTTACTAATTTCAGACACACCATCTTAACCTTGCCGAGACCTTGCCACCATAAGTTGATGCAGAAAAGGCACAAATTGGTGCGTAACATTTCACCAAAATGCAGGAAATTAAGTATTTGACCTTCATTTTCTGGATTATTAGCCCCCCCCCCCAAAAAAAAATACCCTGAATATTGAAACAAAACCTAAACCCTTGTTTCTATCTCTCAATGTGGACATTTGTTATCACCGGCCAATTCAGTTCTATAGTGGAGACAGTGTAGATGCTTTGATACACAGCCACTGCAGATGCTTTTTGATCATCTTGGCCCGGGTCACAACGTCAGGAAGGAGAAATCTCCACACTAAGGCCTGTGTCAAAGGTCATGAGACATTCTCCCAGTCTAATGAGGCTTTCACTGTCAATGTCATTAGCTTAATGGATCCATATCGAAATGACTTCCGCCTCTCATGGATATGAATCGACATGTTGATCAATGCCATTGATTTGAGCTATTGTCAGGTAGTAGAAACACACACACACACACACACACACACACACACACACACACACACTTTTGTCAACATGTCACATTTGACTACAACAAGAGTCCTTTTCAAATTCCTATTCTCCTATATCAAAGATGCTGCCAATGTTTTAAAGTAGCTACGAGGAACTTTTAAATATTTGTAAAACAGTCTAATTTTTCCTCTGATGATCATAAATGACATGTAACAGCAAACTAGACCATCGGTGCAAAATAATGTTATTTTTTCAAATAGTTTTTCTAGATGCCTCTGTCCGCTCACCCAGGAACAACAGCTGGTAAAGACACCAGCGCTTTTGTCCAAAGGGGGTGCAGGAATGAACACAAACTGAGAGTTCCTCGTAGCCACTGTAAGGATAAAATCATTTCTGTCATCATCTAATGATGTGGCTTTTTGTTCTTATAAACCCAATGGTGAAAGCAAAAAACACAATAAGTCAGTCATTGAAGCAGGTCCAATATATGAGTCTTGGTCTAATTGTTCATTTGCTGTATGTTTACCTAGTCACTCGACTAAATCACGACTGTTTGCTGTCTTGGCTCCAAAATGGTGGAACGAGCTCCCCATTAACATCAGATCAGCTGATAGTTTACACATCTTCCGCCGCAGCCTTAAAACAAATCTCTTCAGACTGCACCTGAATAAAAAAATTAAATAAATTGCGCTTGTTACATCTACATGTAGCACTTACATGTGGCACTTTGTAGTTTGGTTTATTTGAAGCTATAGTACTTCCATGATTCCTGTTGTTCTGAGTTTTATGATGTGAGCGAGAATCTGGAAGATACATGTGACATGATGATACTGAAGGGCAACTTAGCATGGGAACTGATGACACTGCTGATGAGTCACACTGGTCATTACCCCGTTGTCTTTTTCTATTTTTTTAGTACTTGGCTCTTGACTCTCCACTTGACTCAAGCACCTCTCAGACACGTGTGTGTTCATGTAGATTCTCTGAGCGCAGATGACTTTGGTGTCAAGGGGAGGTCAAGTATAGGCCTACGCTTTCAACGCAAAAAGGACTGAAGAACAAAATAGAGGACGCCTCATATAGTATGGTATATATATTCAGGGATCACTTCCTTTAGCGTATTTTTCATTCTCCTGCCCTATATTTATTATTGCGTCTCCTCTTGCCAAATGTTTCTTTTTTGATGTCATGTTCCTTATAGATATTACATTGCTGGTGCATGAGCAGCAGCCCGAGTCCATTTCCTGAGGTTTCCCGAGAAAAAACAAATCTTCATCCGTTTTCTCTCACTCACTCACTGCCATATGTGAAAGGACTGAGCGTGTGATTCCTGTGGTAAAGTGAGAGCGGTGAGGTCAACGGGAATGCACCGTGCTGGATGTGCCTTCACATATGGTACGTCAATGTGTATATTTTTATGATGTTGGAAAAATAAGGGGGTTAAGTAACACAATGTACTTGATACAAAGTCAATCCAGCAGTTATTTTAAAAGAAAATACCCGAACACGTCATTTGAGTAATAGCGTAAGAGATTTTCAAATGAATGAAGACATTAGGAGAATGGAAATTGGGAGTATGGAACATGGATAGGTAGAAAACTTTTTCCCAACGTTTTTTTTAGTGGATTCCATTGTGATAGGCCTGGTCCTAATTGTTTCATTTACAATTACATTTTTAGTTTGGTAGACATTTTAAAGTGTCCTTTGCCTTTAACTCCTCCAGACCATGTCAGAACAGCGGGCTGCCAAAGTGCAGTGCCACCAACTTCAGCAGTGTACTCCCAGTTGGATCTAAATGTTTTTAGACAATCTAAAGCATTTGGCAGCACAGATGAAACTGCAGGACTTCTCTGTGTGTGTGGACTGATCTGAGTGATGAGTGGCAACATGCAGTCAGTCTGACAGGAGACAGTTCCTGCTAGCTCACCCTGCTTCATGAATAATCCATCTGCCCCATTCATCACTCATACAGTATAACTGTACTCCTTTAATGACACTCATTCATTCTCCTCTGGTTGTGTAAGGGCTGAGGAAATAGAGAGAAGGGTTAGGGTTATAACCTGAGTGAGGCAACTCACCTTAGTTTAATTTAAGTGTAGAGCTGGCTAGAGTAATGCCTGATTAATATCTGATTTAAATAAAGACATTGAACCGTTTTTTAATTGGACTGAACAGAAAATATCTTGAATTAATATCCTTATCCCTCCATTTTTATTAATGATGAGAAATGAACTCACTTGACCTCTGGTTCTCTGGTATAAGAGTGGTTGGCTTTGTGCGTCATACTTATATCATGTGCATGTTGTTGTGGATGTGGGCTGTTTGATGGAGTCATATGCAACAGTGTATGTGTATGTTGTTGGCCTCACACACCCTGTTTAACCTGAAAGAGACTGCTATGTCTTGTGCGCCGTGTACACACCCTGTCTGCTTTACATTACAAGTTGCACTGCTGCCTTCCATTCACACAGAGCCGTTACCATTCATTGCCTCAGCCTCCACACACACACACACACACACACACACACATAAACCATTCACAAAGCCCCATCCGTGCTTGTGCTTCACGTGTGAGCCTCATGCCTGCAGATGCTAGGCTACTGTGTGTGCACATGTGGGGCCAGCCTGTGCAGAAATAGCCCCCTGGAAGTTTTTTTTTCTCAATCAATTTATGCTGCAGTGGAAGCAGGCAGATAGTTTCTAAATATAGAACGGCGAGAGCTAAAAAAAGCAAAAGGCAAGCCAACCAAAATCATTCACTCTCTGCCAAGTCAAGCGTAAAGTTCATGTTTAATTCAGAAAAAACTGGAGTATTCATAACTCACACGTCTTGCTGCACCGCCCCGCATCAACTGAACCCACCGCGGCACACAGAACAAGCCCAGTCGCCTGTAACACTATTCCACACTGTCAATTTACATTACATTCTAGTTAGTATGAGCATGCAAATCAAATTAATCCCCTCTTCGCGGGGGGGCTATAGCTGACACAGTTTGAAATAAAGCCACTAGCTTCAGGGGCTTGAGTAGTGATCATTATGACTGGCTGTAGGCTAATGCCGTCTTCTTCTACTACCGTGACTATGACTTGCCATTCATGTCTACTTGAATGGTACGCCTTGGCTGGCTTCCTTCATTGACATTGCTCAGCCCACCATGAAGCACAGTAGCATCTCGTATATATATTCCTTCCACACGGGCAGACAGCACATCTCATCTCCTGCCTTACTGTCTCTGGAACATGTGTGGGCTCTTCTGTAATGACGCTGTAACACATGCAGAGCCGTGTGTTAATGCAATACCCTGACAGCTGACAGGGGTTAGCTATAGCTGGCTCCCGGGGGGCCTGACCGTCCATCCACACACATGAAAGGAGAGGGGAGAAGAAGAGGAGGAAAAAATCTTGAGTCTCAGCCCGACGCATGACGTTCAGTGTGGCTCAACAATTCTGGCACCTCTTCTGCATAATATGAAAAAATATGAAATGTATTATCATTTTTCTCCAGAACCATGCTGCTGATGAGCCTACTTGTTCACCATGTAGTTGTGTGTCTTTCTGGTTCCCTCTTTTAAATACTAGGCAAACCAATTTCTCTTCATTTGGGGTTTGTTTGTCACTTAGTCAGCAAAGCAATGTGGACAAACTAAAAAGGATGACACAACAAAATGGCAAAACGTTAACCTCAGTTCTGTCTCAAAAGTTGTCAACACCAACACAGAACATTCAGCATATTTAGCTGCAACTCCTTGTCTTTATGTGTATTTTTACATAAAAGAAAAGTATTTTGATAATGAATCCTAATGTAACAAAAACACCACACACACTGTATTTATTTCTGTCTGTCTTTCGTTCACACTTCCCGGCCTCCCACCTTTGATGGTGTTTTATTGCATTGGGTGTTTGTGCTGTGAAGTTTGTTTGCTCCCTCTCCTCTTCTTGTAATGACATAACACTCACTCGAGTGAACCTCAAATGAAGCAAAAGAGCTATTTCTTGTTTTTTTTCCCCTCAATTGCACTATCGCCCTGGGGAGTGATTTGTTGTTTTCTCTTCTATGTTCTTCCTTTAAATCCCTAGTGTTGGATGTAGTGTGAGAGAATAATGTGCTACGTGTGCCAGTGGATGAGTTGGTGTGTCCCTTTGCATCTTTGTCTTCTTCACACACGGTACAGTATGTCTAGTCTCCCCTCGTTGCACCAATGTTTCACACACGTTTTATTTCTGAAGCGCTGTGCGTAAACTCTGTAAACCAAACATGAAATGAATTACACTCTGAAATGATGTTATTTTTTTTCGATCGCTAACCCACAGTAGGTACAACTGGAACTCAATGTGCAAAACTCTAACTACAGTCTGCACTACACCAAAAAGTCACTGGAGCTGAACAGTTCACTTCACCTGCAAAATAGGCTCAGTGCAGCAAACACTATGAACCAGCCTCATTGAGATAACACACACTGTCACTCAGAGTACAAACACTAGCATCAAACCCCAATACACAAATGACAAACTTTTAATCTTTACAGTTTGAATAATTTGAGTTACTTCAAACAAATAACGTAATATTTTAGAAGTTTTGAAAATAGTGTTTAAGCGATGAAAAACGAGCTAGAGTTTGGTCCACATGAACTGCTGCCGTGCATAGTGTTGTCAGAGTTTTGCACATGTCGCTCCAGTTGTGCCCACTGTGGTTTAGCGATCGAAAAAAACTGTAAAGCCTTTGGAAACCTGCTCTAAAATAGTAAAACTTAATATATTGTTTTGAACGGCTTGGAAATAACAGTCAGAAGATGCTCTTAAAAAATCTCACATAAATTGTAGTAAAAAGAATATGCTTTTTTACTGTCCACACTGTTTGACAGCACTGTGTGGGCGTGGCCATATCAAACGGTCTCCATGGCATCATATCATTGTTTTTATAGAACGTTCGGACAGAGAACTGCCGTGATTGGTTCAAAATACCTTTTGTGTAATAAGAACCACTGCTTACCCATGCCTCTACTAAACTGAATTTTTCTATAAAGTTTATCAAACTTAAACGCTAAAATCTTAATTCGGATTGATAAATATGTCTATTACTCTTTTCATATGCTTTACTATCATGCAACTTCCTAAATGACATGGTTACATGGACATTGTGGATTTGGGTTTACTGGGGCCTTTAATGCTCAGTGGAAAATACAATATTGGATTTCACATTTCACATTTCAAAGGAGTATGGCAACATTGACAAGGGCATCAGCAGCAGGTGTGATCAGAGACTATACTGTAATGTTTCCTGGGAAGGTGAGAGTGTTCCCCGCACTGTGAAGCGGATTGGAAAAAGTCTGTGGGTGTACTGTCTACAGAGAGAGGTGACAGATTCACAGTGGAGGTGCGACCATGCTGCAGACTGCGGATGATGCTTCTTTTTAGTGTGTTCTCCTATACTGACAGCCTGGCCCTGTTTGAAATGAATTATCACCTCTTTTTCTTCTTACCACAACCTCTATTTGTGCTGTGCTGGTAGTAGAAGCCCTGCATTAATCATCGGGTCAGCCTGCTTACGTGAACCAAACCGTTGGGTATAGCAAACAGAAAATTCAGACATTCCTGCTAAGAGTACATTGCACGCCGTCTGAAATGTGTTGTTCCAGTTCAGGAGGGGGAGGAGGCCAAAGAAACATTTCAAGTTTATACATTGAGGTTGAATGTATAAATTCACTGCGGTGTGGCGTGTGTGACTCATGTTTATCTGACAGGTTGTCATTCTAAAGTCAGAGTAATTAAACATGACTGTGGCTGTCACCGCAGTTTGAATCTATTGTGTTCCAGTTTTAGAATGAGATGCTGCCTGCCAGAGATGAGCCACTTTCAGTTTTGATTTATGATAGAAACTAAGTAAGGTCTTTATTACAAACCTTTACGTGTTATTGTTTTGATTGCACCCATCACCTCTTTAGGGATGGTCCATATTAAAGGAGGAGGGCTCCTGAGGCGCCCAGGGGGCATCCTTACCATAAGCCCGAACCACCTCAACCAGCTCCTTTCAATGCAAAGGAGTAGCGGCTCTGCCCCGAGTTCCTCAGGAATGACTGAGCTTCTCACCCTATCTCTAAGGGAGACGCCAGCCACCCTCCTGAGAAAGCCCATTTCAGCTGCTTGTACCCGCAATCTCGTTCTTTCGGTCATTACCCAGCCTTCATGACCATAGGTGAGGGTAGGAACCAAGATCGACCGGTAGATTGAAAGCTTTGCCCTCTGACTCAGCTCTCTTTTTTTATCACAATGGTGCAGTAAAGCGAGTGCAAAAGAAACCGCAAAAACGGCCCGGTAAAGAGAGTGCCCTGCTCAAGCTGCTGCCCCCGCGACCTGACTCCTAATAAGCGTTTGTTGAGGATGATGATGATGATGATGATGATGTGTTAAAATACCCAAACTAGGCTCTGTAAACTAGTATGTAAACTAAGGGGCCCACCATCTTTTTTTCTCTCTCAAAACAACAGGCCACTGTGATGCAAAATGCAGCATAACATTTAGAAAATGCAAACAGCCAACACAATGCTACTTTTATTAACCCCCGGACAAGCTGACATTTTAAAGCTACACGTCCACCACCGGCTATTTTTCAACCCCTATATTTACCCTGCGTCTTGTACAAAGTTTGTCCTCTGTCAGTGTTAAGTGGCAAAGTGCAAATGGAAATTCCAGTGCTGGCTAGAACGGCTCCCCGTTTTCCTGTCCACGCCCGCGGTGCTTCCTGCCCTGCTGCCGGACTAAGGTGTGTTGACTTTGAGATTGGAGCGTCTGACTTTTTGGGGGCAGCCTACGTACTGGTCCGCCTGTGGGAAAGGGTGTTGTTTTTTTTACTCTGGGTCAAACAGTAATTCTTCACTTTGAGCGTGCCCCTTGCCTCCTGTATATAATCTTTCCCTACTTCAAGCTGGGGGGCACGTCGCATTGAAGGAACTGTTTTTAAATGTAGCTCTGCCTATAATTAGAGGCCTCACAGGCAACATCTCCACTCTTCTTTTGTGCACAAATGACATGTATACTTACTCTTTTGTGTTGAGTGCAAGCCCTGTCATAGACAGGCCCATTAGTGCTATTAGCCGGGCATGTTAGGTAACCCTGCCCTTGTTTTCTAATGAACGTCGGTACACACAGAGCAGGCCTTTTCAGCTGCTGACTTCCTCACTTCCTGTCAAGGTAAATATTATGTGTTTTCTTTTCTCTCCAGCCCTGTGTCTGTGATGTGTCTGTGATGTGTCTGTGATGTGTCTGTGCTGTGTCTGTGCATCTGTGAACCTCTGTGGAGACGGCCAGGTTGCTTTGACAAAAGTGAGCCTCACACACACACAGGCCTACCTGACTGCACCTGAACAATACAGTAGTTCATTCACTCTATGGCTTCTCTTTCAGCGGGATACAAATCAAGTCTTTGTAAGCCTCTGCAAAGAAGAGAGGGGAGCAGGAAACTAAATGGTATCCAGTTAGCGAAGGAGGTTTATTTCAAAATAAAAAGAGTCTATGCATTAATGTTATAACCTTTGACCTGAATTATACTTTGTGCATCTTCACTGCGATTGGAGCCGAAGAAGTGTAGACAAACTAACCCTGCGTTCCAAATCACGTACTCTTTCTTTTTACTATTCTGTTTATCATTAAACAGTATGTTATCATATAGGCATACAATTGGGACATACTTTGAATTAGTTACTCAATCATAACATTGCGCCTTGGACTAGCCTCTTGCTTATATATCCGTTGCATTGTTAGTTGTCATGTTTTCACACTCTGTCGATGTGACATAACTTCAGGTGCACAGTGGAATGTGGGTCGGAATCGCCAAAAAAAGCTGATATCCACCCTAAAAATCACGAAAGGGTGCAGTTGGGTGTCTGGGTATTTTTCAGCATGCTGCATCTGACCACATGTATATGGACATCTTAAATCTTTTTCTAACATACTAAATAGCAGGGCAGTGTGGGTATTGGAATGCAGCTTAAGTTTTGTCACAATGGAACACTTGGCAACACTCAACAATGAGTTCTTACGCTTACAAGCAAACAAGACAAAAGCAACATTTTTGATAGAAATCACACAGCATTTTCCAAACCCCATTCAGTAGATCCAACCTTCTGAAATTCCAATCCGTAAAATTGTCAAAGTAAATCTGGCCAGACAGCCAGACAAACCGAGGCCCAACCCTTAATTGCAAACATTACATCTGGGAATGAGAATAGGCCTCATCAGAGATGCTGTGGTGGAGATAATGTTACTCACTGCAATCCAAAGGAGCGACCTACAACAGTCAACATTGTGGGTTGTTTTTCGGCCCAATTGGACAATTTGTTTGAATGGTGATTCATCAGCAAGCTGCAAGAATCTACTATCTCAAAATGTTTTTCCTATGTGAAGTTTGTATGGATTGAAATGCTTTTCTGTGAATCTAGTCTGCCGGGTTAAGTTACAAACGACTAATTCACATTGCCCTTTACCATTAACATAAAAGGTCTAAATGACTTTTTTGCTAAATCGTGAGGAGATATTCACTGATTTTGACAACAAACATTCTCCAGAATTTCTTTGAACCTTGATATACTACTTTAATGAAAGATTAGATAATGATCATTTCATAGACATTTGTGATCCAACAATTGTTTTAAAACATTTAAGTCATAATTCTGAGAGCTGTACCTTTCACATCCATGTCATATACTGTACAGTTACACACAAACCAGGTAACCTGTACCCAGATGATCAGAGATGGTTTCTATGAGAGGGTCTTTGGGGAAATTTGAGTGTAGGTGGCGCCCCGTCATTTTGTACTTCAATGGGCTTGGGTCACTCCCTGATGGTTAAGTGGTAGCCCTGTCTGTAGTGTGGCTGAGCTATTTCTTTTGGGTTTTGTATGACTGTGTATGTCTGATTGTTCTTATATTTTATGTGTTTTTCGTTTTTTTGGTATCGTTTCCTTTGTCCAAGGATTGTTTGGGGTGTGGGGTGGGTGGGGTTATACATGTTTGTGTGTTTGTACTGAATGGAAGTACAAGTGTCCCTAACCCAGCTTTGAACTAAATCTACCAATAAATCACGGCTCTAGAGCTGGAAAGTTTTGAAACACTTTGGAAATAAACTGTATCTCCTGTAACTGGACCTGGGGAACCAACATTGGGGAAAGTGGTGTCTGCTTTTAAGGTATCAGCAATACTAATGCTACAGAATAAGACATATGGACATAAATATTAATGAATACATGCTTTATTTAGGAGAATCCAGCTGTCTCTGGTTTTCAATTAAGAAAGCTTCTTGTAGGCATAGCACATACATGTACAGGGTGTGGTGCGCTGAATAAGGCTCATCTCACTTACATAGGACTTCTGTAATCTGAATGCCTCAAACAAATGGGCATTCAGTGAAAAATAATTTGAGGAATTTGTAATGCACTG
The DNA here is from genome assembly GCF_949987685.1 of Ammodytes marinus. Taxonomy (NCBI): domain Eukaryota; kingdom Metazoa; phylum Chordata; class Actinopteri; order Uranoscopiformes; family Ammodytidae; genus Ammodytes; species Ammodytes marinus. The sequence goes on along the minus strand of NC_137218.1, from coordinate 27,478,115 downwards.
AAACAGAAAGAACACCTGGCATGAAGTGATTAAATAAGTTTATTTGATTTACAGACATATACATATCGTCTATCGACCCCCCCGGGGGGAGCATCACAGTTCAGTTCTAGAATAATATCCTTTGATTTCTCTGACACTTCTATTGTATTGACTTGCTCTAAAAATAAAAGTAGAACCTCTTGTTTTTCTGCTCAACATCAGAAAAAGGTTTTTTCTTTATACATGATTCTTGTATGACAAGAAATAGCACAATCTCAATACATCACTTCAGTGATTATTAACACAGAATTTACTTGATATACAACAGACTTAATACTCCTAAAAAGGATTGGTGCTAAATACACTAAAATTTGGCAAAGTCAAAACTCAATTCATGACCCATCTGACCCGGAGCCAACACTGTCTCCCTTCTGTCAGCGCTTTACTGTGAGCAATGAAGTGACAGAGGCTGTGGAGTTGATGCTAGGCTATGGTTCAAATAAATCCCTGAACATTAAAAACGTGTGCAAAATGGTTTGATCAGTTGTCCTAAAAAAAAACAAGAAAATAAAAGAAAAAAAAAACATTTACAAGAGCTACAAAATGAATGCAATGACTGAATTTGCACCCCAAACAACGTTGTGTTCTAACCCCTCACATTGCAGTTCCCTTTTTTGTTCGTCATATGGTTTGGTGACATGTCCAGTTCATGGTCACAGTACAAAGGATGAATCTTAGTGATGTAATAAAGGTATTGTGTTGTGTCATTGTGATACAAAAGGATGAACAATCAGGCATTTTCCTCTAAAACCCAAATGACATACAGCAAAAGTGTGGTATACTCAAAAACATTAAAAACTTCCCTTTATAGATTATTCTTCATTATGGTTACAAACAAATAAATACATTGCATCCAAGCCATCATTTACAATATATTAAAGTTGCTGCGTGATATAGCTTTTTATATATCTCTATTGTAGTTATTTAAAAAAAAGAAAAAATTGGTAACATTAAAAAAAAAACATCGCTAGAAAGGAAGGTAAGAAGCTTAGTCCATTAAGAAGAAGTGGGTGTGTAAACGCATCACAGAGTCACATTCAGAGAAGCTCCACGCCTTGGAGAGGAGCTAAAGCTAATGATCTGCTGGCAGCGAGGACACACAGCCCACATAGTAGCACCCACACACAGTACAGAGTGAGTCATGCTCACACACCCATGCTACAACAGTCACCTCAACGTCTCCCCTTCATGCCTCCCCCGCTAAGGTCACTCCATCCTCCTCCTTTCTCGCAGGTCTGCAAAGTGCTTTTCTCCCCCCCCCCCCCCTTTATGCACATGTTTGAAAGAAAAAAAAACCTAAGTGGCTTCAAGGTTTCTGTAAAATGGTATCTACCAGGTAATACACAAATAAAACGACCCTTCAAGCTTTTTGCCTAAATATTTGTATGTACAGGTAAGTAGGGATGACCGCAAATAGTCAACTTATTCAGCGATTTTGATTGGAAGGAGCCCAATTCGACTGCCAATCTCACAGTCAAATAGCAAAAGGATAATTCTATTCCGGCTATATGGGGGCGCTGAATGTCTGATTTTACATGGGATTGCTTGGTTTGTCCCAATACATCACATTGCTGTAGAAATATCAGCCTATTATACCGTTAATACAGATCTGAAAATAAATCAGGAGCTTTTAATCAATCTCGTTAGTCTGTGTGAACAGATCACCATGGTAGACTTGGTCATACTAAAAATAAATTGTTATGTCAAGTCAAGAAAACAAACTGTAATTGTGGGTGTTTCAGCAAAAAAAAACGATGAGTTGAATATAGGAAATATTCCACCATTCAGAATCGATTATCTGAATCCTTATTCGGGGACACCCCTACAAACAAGCAGGCTCCCCCCCCCCCCCCCCCCTCTTCTTTGGGATTTCATTTTTCAAAATTACAAATAGGATATTGGAATCAGTGCATAAAGTGATAATATCAGGTTTTGTCAATTGTGTAATTGTCAAAAAAAAATGTCTTCAGGTAAATCCCTCAGTTGCAGATATACTGAATGTGTCTCCTGCAGTGACATGAGATGACATGCTGGTTTCAAAGGGGGGGAGGAGGGGGGGAGTAGGGGGGGAGGAGGGGGATTCCTGGCCTATCCGTTATCAACCATAAGAATTCCCTATCAGTCTATCCAGCCAGGGGCCCCCGAAGGATTTCCCGTTCCTGTCTGGGATCTTGATTTCCCCCTCAGAAATAAACTGATGCCTCCGACTCAAAGCTCCTTTCTTCCTCCTAACCGTGGAATGGGATATCTACAATTGAAGGGGTCTCACAATGCCTGTTATTGTAACCAGCGTGGAACCGACTGGAATCCATCATTAAAAAGTGACTGTGTCTCTGTGTGGGTAGTTGTGTCCAGAAATTCAAAACCAACCATCAAGAGAACTTCCCTCTCTCTTTACAAAGGGGAAACCATAGCTCACTGATAAGGCAGTGTGGAGGGAGAGGTTGGTTCCCCCTCCAAAAAAACGAAAGAAAAAGAGTTCGTATTGCTTCTCATCTTCACGAAAAAAAAAAACACACAGGTGTTACTCTTTAAAAAACAGAGTCCAAAAGAGTAGCATTTCATTGACTTTTGGGTAAAAAGCATGTACATTATATAATTTATATAAAATAGATATAATCCAGTGTCCACTTTTAATTAAACTGCCCGGATTGCATCGTCAATATCCTTCTGAAACAATCATAGGCAGTTCACCTCCAGTTTCAAATCCAAAATCGCACACAAACAAAACAAACAGAAACAACAAAAGATATCACAAGAAAAACCTTGTGAAAAATAATGTGCAGAAATGTCCTCTTCTCTGTCATGTTCTCCGGCACTGTCTGCGCTGATTTAAGTGCTAAAAGTGTGTGTGTGTGTCTGTGTGTGTATGTGTGTGTGTGTGTGTGTGTGTGTGTGTGTGTGTGTGTGTGTGTGTGTGTGTGAGGGGGGAGGGTCAAAAGAATCAGCTGTTGATGTGAACGCTCCAATTTTAAAGGCTGATTCACTGACCTTTTAGACGGTTACACTTGGTTTTGGCTCTTGGTTGACGGCTATGTTTACATGCACGACAAAACGTTTGAGGGGATAACGAGAATACTGCCTTCATAGTGTAAACACTGTATTTATGATGGAAGGTCTCGGTGTTAATACTGCACATTTTAACGAGCTGCGTCACTTACTCTACTTAACATAGCCGCGTTTGAACAGCTTCTGTCTGTTTACGAGCTCCCACTGTTGGATGCCAGGGGCAGAATAAACGGTGGAATACATTTGTCGCTACTGTGTTGCTGCTGACTTCAACAGCTTAAAGCTAAAGTGCGTAACTTCTGTCGCCCTCCCTCCCCCATGAGGAATTCTGAGCAATTACAACAACACTGTCGGTGCATCTACATGAGGTTAGCTTTCGGATGGATTTTATACCTTCTGCTGTACTTCCAGGTTTTTCTCGCAGTAGAATCAACAACTGAAACATTTCTTTGGCCCTTCTTAGGATTGGAGCTCCTGCGCGAGTGTCGGGGGGAGCGACACCAGTTTGTGAATGCTGCCATACCGAGAAATACAGACAGTTTCGTGGATTTAACTTAATCGACTTTGTGTTAAGTCGTTTTGCAATGTATTGAATGTTACAACATTCATTAATACGGAAAAGTTACGCACTAAAGCTTTAATCATTTCAATAACCGAAAGCTGAATTATAGCGTGCATGTAAACATAGTCGGTGATTACGTCATGGGGTGGTCAGTGCAAAAGTCTGAAGGAATGTAATGACGCCATGGCACTTGGTGCGGATTGACAGCCGATGTAACAGACAGACAGACAGACGCATAAGAGACAGACAGACAGACAGACAGACAGACAGACAGACGCATAAGAGACAGACAGGTAGGCAGACAGACAGACAGAGAGGGCAGGTTCATGGTCAGCAGTCAGTAGTATGGCATCGGGATTTGGGAGGGGTTGAGGGTTAGCCCGGGGGTGGATTTTACCACCCCACGTCCTCCCTGGAAGGTTCAGTGTATCCTCACAGACAGAGTGGAGGAGGACAACCAGCAGCTGTGGGCCAGTCCTGTGTTCAGAGGCGCTTCAAGGAGGGGCAAGACGCTCCCTATAGTTCCAGTTCTAAGCAGCCTGGGCCCAGCTGGGAGAAGGTAGAGCAGCAGGAGCAAGGAGGAGGAGGGTGGTGGTGGTGAAGAGAACATGGGCGTGGGTTATCTAAAGCAGTGGATCAGCTGCCCCTTAGCTTTGTATCTCCATTTGGTAGTCTGGATGCTCCTTCATATGGCTCCTCATTGCTCCACCTGAAAGAGAGAGAGAGAGAGAGATGGTGTGGTTAGAGTCTGGCCTCACCACAGGACTAGTCTGGTTAGAGTCTGGCCTCACCACAGGACTAGCCTGGTTAGAGTCTGGCCTCACCACAGGACTAGCCTGGTTAGAGTCTGGCCTCACCACAGGACTAGCCTGGTTAGAGTCTGGCCTCATCACAGGACTAGTCTGGTTAGAGTCTGGCCTCACCACAGGACTAGCCTGGTTAGAGTCTGGCCTCACCACAGGACTAGCCTGGTTAGAGTCTGGCCTCACCACAGGACTAGTCTGGTTAGAGTCTGGCCTCACCACAGGACTAGCCTGGTTAGAGTCTGGCCTCACCACAGGACTAGCCTGGTTAGAGTCTGGCCTCATCACAGGACTAGTCTGGTTAGAGTCTGGCCTCACCACAGGACTAGTCTGGTTAGAGTCTGGCCTCACCACAGGACTAGCCTGGTTAGAGTCTGGCCTCATCACAGGACTAGCCTGGTTAGAGTCTGGCCTCATCACAGGACTAGCCTGGTTAGAGTCTGGCCTCACCACAGGACTAGCCTGGTTAGAGTCTGGCCTCACCACAGGACTAGCCTGGTTAGAGTCTGGCCTCACCACAGGACTAGCCTGGTTAGAGTGACACCAGCCTGATCTCGCTATAGCTACACATTCGTTTCTCTCCCACATATCAGTCTGGACTTCCAAACGCATGTGAAGCTATAGCGCAAGATTAGGTTTGACTGGCCAGGCATAGCACAGGACATCCTCATGTAATTAATGTTGAGGTTGAAAGCTCCTGGGCCATCTGTTAGGACCCTTTAGATACCGACAGCACACCAACACCAGCGTGACCTCAATATTTCCGTACACACAGCACATACCAACACAGTTTGTTTAATGCTGACCCCCCCTCCCCTCCCCTCCCCTCCCCTCCCCTCCCCCCAATCTGTTCAACAGCACGCTATAAGCCACAGTAACACACAGCAGCAGATCCAGGCTTTACATTATATGAGGATGTTACTGTGTACATATTATGTGACTATGCATAAACCCATACAGCTTGGAATATTCATTCAAACATAAATATTAATGAAGGGAAGCATTGGTTAGTGTAAATGAATGGTTCTGCAAGCTTTTGTTTTGCAAGAACACAAACTGCATGACTGACCTTAAGTACATGTATAAAGAGTTATAAGTAAAAGTAGAAATACAGCAATGTACATATACTCCATTGAGAGTGAAAGTCCTGCATTCAAACCTTTAAGTACTAAAGATGTATTATCAACCAATAAAAAGTGCTATACACGTACTAGAGTGTGCTATACTCTCACTGTGAGATTACCAGTAGGGATGCATTCAACTGACATTTAACATGTTATGTTATGTCATGATATATGTTCCTCTCAATTTGAGTGGAAAAGACGTATAAAGTAGAGTTAAATTACATGTAATTCCGAACTGTAAGTACTTGGAGTAAATGATCTTGGCCATTTTCCATTGCTGCATGAAATGAATTGTCGCTAGAAATTGCAAATTCTCCGTATTCAATTCTTACAATTCTGCTACCCTTCACCTCTGCTCACTTGCAATGTTCTCCTGTATCTTAATGTGGACTAAATAAATTGAATACATAATTCTGACTACTTTAAATCCCCCCCAGCTTCTGAAATACAAATAAACAAAACCTATGTTGTGGGGTGTAATGGGAAAATTAAGCAACAGTGATACGTTAATAGTAGCAATAGGTTTTATTCAATCATACAGCAAGGATCTCCGCGGAGAGGTCACAAGTTCCAACACACGTGGGTATGTTACAAGGAGTGACGAATTCTTCCTTAAAACGTCATGTATTTAAGGAAACTCTGCCCCCCAGGGGGGGAGGCGTCCAACAATGGTTCGAAGGGGAGACAGGTAGAGAGGCAGACAGTTCTAATGTACCTACTTAACCATGGGAGGAGTTTGGGCATAGGACAATAGGAGTAATTGTGAATAAGTTAAACATAGGCGTGGCTGTCCGAGTGGTCGTTGGGCAATCTACGTCTCAGTTTCAGTCACAAACAAACATGCAGTATATCCAATTACACTTATAAGTCTATATAAAACAATGGCTAAGTAAGCATTCCAATATCTGAGTCTAGAGATATATCATATGCAAAATCTGCTACCACAGGGGAAATCTACACTCACTACACAGTCCCAGATTAGTCCATTAAGCGTTCAGTGTGTCCCACTGTTTGTCTGTGTTCTGTCATTACAGAGCCCTGGACGCTCCAGTACACAAGAGACTGATGCCGCTACAATGGGATTAGTGCAGGGAGCTGGGCACAGGGTGATGTTTCATGTTTTGTCTCAAACACCCTCTGACACGTCCATACATCGACTAACACACACACACACACACACACACACACACACACACACACACACACACACACACACACACACACACACACACACACACACACACACACACATACACACACACACACACACACAATCCAGCAATGTGCACACTGAACTCAAACAACAAAAATGCAGTTCTTGCTGTAGTGAGGAGGCAGCTGGCAAACCTCCTTCATTTCAAAGCTTTGTTTATGTGAGAATTGTTTATGAGCCAAACATGAAATTGAATTTGCTCAATGCCAGCGTGACATAGTGATAATTAGAGTTGTGTGGATGCTCTGAAAATGTGTGAGGTCGGCCAGCCCGCTCGCTGCTTCACTGTGCTGGAGACTGTTGGCTTCCCCAAGCAAAGGGGAGGTGTGAATAGAATGGCAAGGAAAATAAACTCTAATCAAACAGACTTGTAGTGTTCATTTTGGAATGGGAGGACACTTATCATGAATGAGCGCAGGCAGGATGACTTTGGTATAAATCAGACTGGCTTGTCATTTGAGTACATACTGTATATAGCCTGGATGTACACTGTGTGTGTGTGTGTGTGTGTGTCTGTGTGTGTGTCTGTGTGTGTCTGTGTGGTCTGTGGTCACAGGCCTACCCTGCAGTACGAGCCCACTCAGCACTTGCCGACTGAGAACTCAGAGCTTTTGTTGAATGATAAGAAGGCTAAGGAGGAAAGTATGCGCCTGCTGCAGCTGTATAAACACTTTCAACAGTTCAAAAGTTTGGACAGCAGCACAGTAGACCAAATCACAGTTTTGCTCTCCGGATGTGAATTTTCCTCCCCACCGAGAAGTAACACAGGATTGGGGTTTTCTTGAATAAATGAGAGTGTAACTCGGCTGTCAGCCCCTCACCCTGATATCCTTTGACAGCTCCCAGCTTGGGGATGTCCCCTAGTTAACATGCATGCAGTGTGGGGGGTGAATGTGGTCAGCACAGCCTCCCGCGGAGGATGTTAATTGGTTCTCAGTGTATCTGATCTCCAGGATTAATAGCCTGCCATGTACAGCAGCTTAGACCACCACGGCTTCCCCTTCATCTTCATTTTATTTAGCGGGCCGTGTGTCTCTTCTCACTATCTTCCCAAATGACTACTACACTGCCCATCCTTGTCCCTGGAGCTAAACACTTTTTCTGTGATCTAACAGAAGTGGAGTCAGCGATTCTGGAGAACGCTTGCTGTCAAAACCAGTGAATATCTCCTCACGATCCACAACCTGTCTGTACTGTGTCCACGCTGGTCAAATAAATCCAGTGTTAATACACAGCCTATAGGCTCTGGAAACTGGTGTGTAAACAAAGGGTATGTAGACAAAAGGGACCACAGCAGCCTAGGTTTTCTATTAACACTGGATTTTTTTTTCAGCACACATACAGTAGACAGGAAATGGATCATGAGAAAAATATTCACTGAATTCGACGAAAAAGTGATTTTCAACAACAAGCTTTCTCCAGAATGGCTGACTGCACCTTTACTCTACCACAGCACTTCTCAATGCCTTGTATATCTCCTTTCAGCGTGATGTTGTAGCTCAGGGGAACAGTGGTCAGAGAGCGGCTGAACTGTGATCTGTATTGATCAGTGAGTCACACCCATAGATCGTATATAAAAGGTCACACCAAAGGGAGGAGATATTGCCTGTCACTGATTGGATTATCCACCAAAAAAAGAATGTTTGGGGAATCAATCAGTACAGAGCGCCTCAGTGGTTGACTTTAGAATAGAAATGAAAATGATGTTTTCAGGCGTATTCAACTCTGACCCCCATGTAGCTGTGATCACTGTTCTACATAACGAGCCCCTCTAGACAGCAAGACGAGAACAAGCTTTAGCTGGCTGTGTGTCAAAGCACTGATGACCCCCCCACCTCAGGCTGAGAGCATACTCTGCTTGCGTGGGAGTCTTTCATGTCACCTGTCATTAGCTGTAAGTGCAAATGTCACCCCTGCCAACGGTAAGGGCATTGCAGTCCTTACAGTTAAAGACCATACTTTGGTGAATTTGCATATCATTAAGCCCATTGACTTCAAATCATATTATTCTTGATATTTTCTCAACTTTTCAGATTGTCTCTTTAGGACAACCATTGCCATTGATTGGTGTGTGTACAATGCAAATCAATTTGTATGACATAATTCCCATCGATATATAATTCGGAATTATTACTTTTATTACGACTATTATTGTTTGCTTTCATTTCTAAACTTTTTCAAAATGGTCGTAACAGGATGTCCCTAAAACTACATTCTTTATTCTAATGGAAAATGGATACCAAATCGCATTCTTTTTTCTATTCTACATACTACATCCAACGATAAAAAGAATCTAGTTAGGATGCAGTAGGCATACTATTGGGACATACTTTTACTTATTTATTTCATCATAACATTGCGCCTTGATCTTGCCTCTTGCTTTTATATCCGGCGCATCCCTGTTTGTTTTCATATGGAGGCTGCGTCGATGTGACGTCACTTCAGGTTCGCACTGGATTATGGGTCAGAATCGCCCAAAGAGGATGCTGTTTTCAACACTAAAAATCTTGGCCGGATGTAGTAGACATCCGATATTTCTAACCATCCTAAATCTGGCCACAAGAATCGGGACATACTAAATCTTTTTTCTACCATACTAAATAGTAGAAAGTATGCGATTCGGAACGCAATGTAATGGTGGTCTGGACGGCACAATCAAATCTAGAAAGGAGACATGAATGAGTGAGAAAATAATCATGAATGGTATAAAGGCTTTTTGTATTGCAATGGTTCTCATCCTGTCATCCGCTTGCAGGACGTTGCACCTTCTTACAGTTTTCACACCAAATAGAGTGTTGCCATCATCAAATACTGCAGGGAGATGCAACTGGCACATCATCACACTCTAACCTATCTATCTATCTATCTATCTATCTATCTATCTATCTATCTATCTATCTATCTATCTATCTATCTATCTATCTATCTATCTATCTATCTATCTATCTATCTATCTATCTATCTATCTATCTATCTATCTATCTATCTATCTATCTATCTATCTATCTATCTATCTATCTATCTATCTATCTATCTATCTATCTATCTATCTATCTATTTATCTATCTATCTATCTATCTATCTATCTATCTATCTATCTATCTATCTATCTATCTATCTATCTATCTATCTATCTATCTATCTATCCTCACTCTAACCATTCAGTCAGAAATCCTACAAAACCTCAATTTCCCGGTTTTCACAAGTCGCTGCCATTTTATCATGAAAAGCTCCAATCAGAGCACTTGTGGGCAAGTTATGATATAACTTGTTTATTCCTCGTGAACATAGAAAGAAACTCATTAGGAATTTTTCAGGAAAAAGCTTCCATAACATTTCTAAGAAAAGTGATTTGTTATGTCAAACAGTCCTCACTCTTTGTCTGACCTTCTGCATTTCACACTGAAGACACACACACACACACACAACACACACACACACACACACACACACACACACACACACACACACACACACGCACACACACACACACACACACACACACACACACACACACACACACACACACACACACACACACACACACACACACACACACACACACACACACACACACACACAAACACACACACACACTGAACACACGGAGCAGTATAAGGAGGTGGTGATAATATACCACATTCATGACCTTTTTTGTATTTTGACAAATGTTTGAAGAAGTAATAAATCCATGAGAGGGTTACAAGGGAATGATTAGGAGAGGGCTTACACCTTGAACTTTTGGCTCAACGTGATAACCTTTCACAAAGAAGTCACAACAGATTCCTTGTCCCCTTGTCCAATCAGTGAGTCAGAGTTTAATCTTGTTATTCTTCTACCCAGCGACTATACAGTACGGTAGCTGCCCATTGTCCTACAGTGAGCTGGACTGCTGCCAGTTATTGTGTGTGTTTTTCTTTGCTTTAGTTAATAATTACAGAGGTTCTTGCACCATGTGTGTGAGTGTGATAAAAGGCAGGAAGGAGGGAAGGCAGCTCCAGTCTTGATAAGATGCCAGATAGTTGGTCAAACAAACCACAAGTCTAAAGGAGCGCACCGCCACACTCCCTAGAGTAGAATGGGAAGCGGAGCACAGATCAATCATTTGTGTATGATCAGGCTTATCACCTCCAGCCTTGTACACTGTCCATAAAGCTCTGGATAGCCTTGGGTCAAAGTGTCTTTTTACATCATGAAAAAATCTTGTGATAGGAGCGCTAAATGATGCTCACTAGGTAATGAAAAAGATGGCCCCTGTAAATGTTAATGTCCCAAGACTGTCTCTTTGTTATCAACCACTTGAACTACTCTTAGATCACCCAAGGGAAAAGCACTTCAAAGTGTAAAAGCATCTTTAGGGAGAAAAAGGCATTTTACCTGGTTCATACCTTGACTGTGGAGGGAGGTCGCGTTATCTGGCTCAACCTGAGGAGAGAGGGAGAGATACAGGGGTTGAAGGTCACATATGATGCTCATTTTCAGGTTAAATATTGTGGTATCGGTTTCTACTAGAAACTGCTTTTCATGGTGTAGTGAAAAAAAACACTTGTCATTTCTCACACAGTGCCATTGCTGAATCTCCTCGTTTCAGCCTCTGTCTGAAACGCTCCGATTTAGAGCCCGTCTCTTTAAGCCCCACCTTGCAAAAAAAAGCCCATTCTGCTTTGATTGTCCCTGAATCTAACTGGCAGTAAGGGGTATCTGGGGGTGTGCTGATTACAGGTGGGAGGCGGTGCTAAGTTTGGTAGAGAGAAACCTGACTGGGGTTTTTGAACACAGGTTTTCTGAAATGTGGTGGAGGTGGAGAAAAAGAGAGAGGGTTCTTTTTTTCTCATACTTTCAAAGAAATGATCACACAAAAATATTCCCTCTCAATGATCAGTTCTGCCTCACTAGAATGTGTGGTGATGTGATTATCTTCACAGCCCCCCCCCCCACACACCATGGGTGTATTTTACATAATAGCATTTGCTGGTTGTGTTTTGTATAAAGACTTAGCTCCACCCAGCTATTTCATGCTGCCAATCCCTTTGGATTACTTTTGTGTGACTCTAATTCATTTTTTCATTAAAATGTTGCATAGTCTAAAAGCTCTTTTATTTTATTTAATTTTATTTTCGGGATCTCTGTTAACAAGATTTGTTTTGAGAAACTGTTCTTTTTAAATGGAGACATCTACCATGTTGGCATTACTCGAATTGTACGTTGAACACTTCGTCCAACAAAGTACATGAACAAAAAGAAAATGTTGCATACGGTCAAGCTTTAAGGGATACACAAAAGAGTTTCAGACGTACAAACTCCTCAAATCACATTCAACATTTATTGTTTGCCTTTGCCACCAGTTTTTCCCCAACTTCCCTCATGCCATGCCATCTGTCCACGTCTGTCTTTCAATCAGCACTAAGTGTCTCTTTGATCCTCCGGGGCTGCAGTGCTCAGGCAGCCATGACCCCACACACACTCAATCTGTACTGCCAAGGCACACTGGCATGGCAGATGAGACACTTCTCTTGCACACAGTGTAAATGTGGACTGTGTGTGTGGGGGAGGGGGGGTGGGGGGGATCCACTGAACCTGAGCTATAAATGGCAACCCTGCAAGCCAAAAAAAGCTAACAACCTAGAAATAATAAAGCGCTCTTTAAGGCTGGAAATAGAAAAAGAAAAGCGCGCTCCAGTGACTAACTCGCACGGCTCCGCGCCTCTTATAAATAGCACTGTGTATCTGAGGACACACTCTCAAAGGAAAGAAAACTAGTAGCAAAGTGCTGTGTAAAGTCAGAGGGAATTTATAAAACGGGGGCTTCATAGCGTGAATGGAATCTATAAATAGCACAGTCATGAAACAATCCGAGTTGTATAAAGTTGTGGATGTTGTCATCTCTCTTTGGTCCCAGTGGGGCAGCTTGTTACATAAGAGCTTTGAGGTTTTTTTCTTCAGTACGAATCAGTACACTTCTATAGAGGCCTTTCATACAGAATACTATGTGAGGTATGTGATGGACTATTCTCACCCGACAGTTATCCTCTGTATCTAATAAGAACAATGGATTTGATATTAAAGGAAAAGTTCAAAATCCTTTTTTTTTAGCTACTTCAAGAAAAGGCGACAGAAACCGTTCCTGTAACTGTGCGTGCTTCTTTTGAGATATAAATGGGCAATTAGGTGTAAAAGTATAGAGCGCAACATACTGTGGTAAACAAACACGTCCCAACAAGCACACAGGAGCGTTTGGTGATGTTGTAAAGTTGATCTTTTGACCTGCTCCCCTTGACTAGCAGTGGTTGAGCTAAGCTAACCTGGATGAGAGACCTTTACACATTTTCTATATCAAAAATGCATGCACAGTAACAGGAACGGTTTATGTTGCCTTTACAAGCTAGAGAGTGAGGCAAAAAAACAAAATAATTCAAAATGTTGAACTACTCCTTTAATTAAGTGCATTCTAAATGTAATGAAAATAGATCAATGTAGTTTGAGAAAGCATTCTATAATCATTTATGACTGCAGACATGATGTGTATTACCAGGTATTAATGCAGTCTTAAACTACTATATGTTAAGGATCATAATAGTGCGGAGGGACATACAGGAACAATCTTCCATTGCCTGTGGTTTAGATGGGAGTGTGTTTTTAACCCCATCTGTTGCTCTATTAGCGTTGCCCTACAGCGTGTTGTGTGAAAGTCAAGGGGTTTGTGGTTAGATGTAGTCTGAGTGAACTTGTGCCATCTGCCCACACTGTGTAATAATGTGGTTAGATAACTTCAACCACATTGTTGGGACCACAAACTACTATCTATTACTGGCACCACTGTCGAGAGTGTGACTTCTCTTTTAGGGCATTGTTCTGCTTTTATCCCCCTTTTTTTCCTTCTTTCTTTGGACTAGGCCCAACAGAAGCCTCATCCAGCCTTATAGTGTGGTGCCTTTGCAAAGACCCCCACCCTTTGATATTGTATGTTAACATTACACAGAGGAAATATTAACGCTGCTTGGAATGGTATAGCTTGAACCCTGGGATTACAAAGTGCAGTAAATCCACTGACACGGGAGAGTTGACAGCTTCCGCATTCCCTTTTCTTTTTTGCAAATGTAAAGTTTTTCTTCCGCAGTAGGCTATGATTACAAACTGGCTCATTCTGGGGCGAGGCGTGCTCAAATCTCTCACATCTCTCTCTATGAGACGGTTTCGGCGTGGGAAACAACCAGCTAACCAACTCCTCAGGGCGAGCACAAGGCCATTTTTTGCAGACAGACGTCAGACATCAGACTTGCCATCCTGTCTAAAATTGTCCCTCATCTTCAAACAGGAAGGAAGTCATTTTTCTTGAGAGTGCTGGCACCAGGGGAGCAAAAGGCAATGTGATAAAACAAAGCAGGAAAAAATAGGTCCGAAAAGAAACAACTAGTCATGTCTGGCCATCTGAAATAGGTTAGCCTGTTTGTTTTAGCCTTTTAAGGCCAATGAGCAGCTTTACTTTCCTTTATGGGTTCACGTCTTTCAACGCGTTTGAAAGAGGAAAATATGAATGCACCAATAAAAGTGGGGGCTGGTTTAGAGTGAAATTATAAGCACGCACATTAACAAATTGATGGCAAGAACAGCTTGTGTCAGCTCCGGGGCACTTTTTAGCTGACGGAGACTTTCTATTGGCTCTTGGGTCTTCCTCAGTCTTGCAGGGTTGGCACGCTTGTTGGCGTGACAGGGCAAGTGACACGCTTTGGAGTGTTAATGGTGGAGTCAGTTATCCAGTTTAATACACAGCCTAGGCTCTGTAAACTGGTATGTAAACAAAGTGTTTTGTTGGGCCCACTGTAGCTAGCAAAACGCCCATTAACAGAGCCTATAGGCTGAGTGTTAACACTGGAAGTTGGGCAAGTTGCGGATCAATGAGGAGATATTCCCTGCGTTTGACATGAACTGATTTTGACAACAAGCGTTCTCCAGGATCGCTGACTCATCCTTTTAAGAGCAAAGCACTGTTCAGAAAAAAAAAAAATCCCCTAACCTTTTTGTGTTCATTGCCCCCACGGAATAAAACTAATATTGTGGCTACCACACCTTCAGCCTCTTGCACTGAGGTGCTGTGTTTGAGTGCCAGTCATCTCAGGTACTCTATTCAATATTTAAAGAATGGACCACTAAAAGAACCAATGAAGTAATGATGAGTTCTCTGAAACAATGCCCTGAGTCACTTACTGTTTGTCGGCTTTCTCCCTGTCGTCCAGGAAAAAGAGTGCGGTGGCCAGGAAGAACATGCCCCCCAGCACTATGATGAATGGACAGAGCATGAGCGCATAGCCCAGACTCAGGAACCGCCATAGCGCTGACGTAGCGTAGCTCTTCTGGAGGGTGTCAGAGATCTGCAGGCCGCACACACACACGCGCACACACACGCATACGCACACACACACACACACACACACACACACACACACACACACACACACACACACACACACACACACATGCACACACACACACACACACACACACACACACACACACACACACACACACACACACACACACACACACACACACACACACACACACACACAAAGAAACAGAGAGAGGAGAGAGATTTTATTCAGACTAATCATCCAGCATATTAAGCTCTTATATCCTATAAATAACTAATATACAACTATAGCTATGACACACTGCATGACACCATGCTGCTCAAACACTCTCACTGAATGCTTTACCAGAGTGAGTTCTGACTGCATGCTTCATCATAGCAACACATAGTATGATCTGTGAAACCCTGTTCTTTGTTTTAAGCAAAGCAGGGTTTTAAAGCTATAGTGGCTCATATTGCCTTAGAAGAAGGGTCAGATATTAAAGGAGGAAATCGTATAGAATGATATTTTTGAGATTTTGACTGTATGCATGTGCATTTTCAAAGCCAAAAATGGAAAGTAAGCCAATCCGTAGTGCTTTCCTGCACACACACAAGTCCAGCCCCCTTCCTCCTACACACGCCAATGTCATTGTTTGAGGCGGCAAATCTTCCATGGATCCATTTGTGTACAAAATGCCTAGCGTAAGTAACATAAATATCAATAATACACTTTTGTGAGAGTGCAGTTCACATTACATTTCATTCTAAGTGGTAAGAAAAGGTCTAAAAAAAAGTCTTCAATTGGATTGGGAGGACCCTGGCTGTGTGGAGGGACCATTTCTGCGTTCCAAATCCTAAACTTTTTCTTTTTACTATACTACAAACTAAAGCATGCTGGTTCCCGTCCTGCAAAATGCCATTGGACGAATAAGGGCATCCTGGTATTTTTTTACAGTATTTGACATACATGTATTTGGACATCCTAAATCTTTTTCTGGTATACTAAATACTATGATAGTTTGGGTATTGGAACACTGGGTAATTCTGTCTGCCTGTGTCCCTCACTAGGCAGCCCCCAAACGTGCCTCGAACACTGCACTGACAATGGTGATGAAGAGGAGGCTGCCGATGGTTTAGCTTTTAGCAGATTGTGTGGATGTGAGTAGCAGAGAGAGAGAGACTGCGTGTGTAGTGAGTGTGAGCCGCCATAGGTCACCCTGCCACAAGCACATTGATTCTATGTTAGCGTCAGCATAAATGAGATTGTCTAGGTGGAGGGAGCAGGGGAAGTGCTGACAGGAGGATGTCTGAGTGTGTGTGTGTGTTCAGTAGGTGTTCATATGTTCAGGGTACGTGCCCACACCGTGGGGAGCCATCAGGGAAATAAAGGATGTTGGAAGGAAATTAATAGAATAGAATACACGTGTTTTTAGACCAAATCTGGGGCCTAGGTCCAGCAGCTGTGTGTGTGGCCTGCATGTGAAAAGCTCTTTTTTCAGGTCAGGTACAGCAAATCGTCTGCGACTTGAACAGCACAGCAGCTTAGCTTAAAATACACTGCTGCTACATGTCTAATTATCCAGTTTGGATAAGGCATTTTCTTGGGAGATTGCAGCGAGATTGTTTCCCCTGCCACCCACTCTGCCTGCGGCCAGTGCCAGGCTCATACAGTTTTAAGTCCATTATGTGTGTCCCATGGGGGGATTCCAATGTGACAACTGCCTTGGTCTACGTGCTGATGGAAGGGGGATCTTGGCTCTCTAACGCAGGAAGAAGCTCAGATGTACAGAATAATGTTTGGTATCACTTTACGATAAGGGTACATTAATGAACTGTTAGTTCATGCTTAGTTTAGGCTATTAACAGTTAGTTAATGCGTATAGCAATACAACTTTGCTAATACTTAGTTATTAATGGTTAGTTAATGCTTGGTTAAGCAAGAACTATTCTCAGTTAAATGTAGGTTTTTTTTACACAGCAGGAAGTGGTCGTTGTGTGGCATTTGGTTTGTCAAATTGAGTTTATCATCTGTAAGTGTGTTTGGTTCACAGTACCACATGTCAAAACCCAACTGTCATCCCCAAAAGGACGTATGACTCATTCTCTCACTTTCCTCCTTAGCAATAAAAAGCAGACTGTTTTTTCCGGAGATTCTCTTCTTGTGCTCATTCTCCAGGATTTGCGCCCAGTCGTCATGTGCGCCCATGTATCTGCCCTCTGCTCGGAGAGTGCGTCACAAGGCCTCCATCACACCGGCATGCTAAACCTCAGCCCAGGGACCGAGGCAGGGAGCACTGACGCAATGGGAGCCTGTGTTTGGTCGGGGGTTTTGAGGTAGAGTGAGAAATGCCCGGACATTGGTGGCTCGGAGGCTGGGATAGGATGGGTGACTGTGGGGACACGTCTGGGGTGACTGGTAGGGTGTGTTTGTGTGTGTGGGCTGCAACAGTCTGATATTTGAAGATTGCTTGGATGTGGCCGGAGCAATTGTATTGGATAGCCTCCCCTTTCCATATATTACGTTGGTTGGAAGGTTATAAGGGTTCCCTTAGAGCTAAACATTTAAAAAAAATCTTCATCATTATCAATTAAACATTTTTATTTTAATTTTTAATTTTTTTGGAACAACAAACACACATATACAGGGAGAAAGATTTTTTTTTTTTTTAATATTTTTCAACTATTGTATCCAACTGTTGAGTCAATGAAATGTCATAAACAGTGAAGCATGCCCAGGTGACATCTTTACATTGATTGTTAATCCTAAATGACTTGAATTGCTGTTTATTATTTTACTGTGGATTGATTGAATAATGCATTGACTATTCTTTCAGGTCTGATTGCACATTTTTACATCACCAGAAAAAAAGGGAACCAGACTGATTCACAAAGTACTTCATGGCGGTTAATAGGGAGTTTGGTATGAATGCAACACAAGGCTGTCTCTTTTCTCTCCTAGCCATTTACTGGCACCAAAGTTCACCAAACATAATTTATACTAATAAGATCTATGATGTTGGGCGACTGTGGCTCAGCTGGTAGAGCGGGTCGGCCGATGATCAAAGGGTTGGAGGTTCGATCCCCGCCCTGCCACCTTTGCCATAGTTGTTGTGTCCTTGGGCAAGACACTTCACCCACATTGCCTCGTGTGAATGTCGATAGTTAGCCTGCTATCGGTGTATGAATGTGTGTGTAAATGGGAACAGGTCTCCCTTGAAATTGAGTCTTCGGACTCAATGGGATATACCTGTATAAATAAAGGTGAAAAAAAATAATGTGTAAAAAATGTGTAGATTGTAATATGCTGTACGGCCGTGATGTCTCTGCAGCATGTTTTTAAAAGCAAGAGAGTGCTATTTTTTCTTGCTTGATGCACACACAAATAAAGAATACAGAATGTGTACTTTCACAGAGTTACTATTTAACTTGGGAAATGCTCACTCTCTATTTGGAATGAAAAGAATGCTGCTTAATAGTCTGAGGTGGATCACTTTTCACACTCCATTGCATTTGAGTTTGGATGTTTGGGTAGGTGGGTGGGGGGTGCACTGTAGGGGGTGACCTTGGCTGTGGCCTAGCTTCCCCGTTAGAAGCACTCACTCATCTCTTGACCAATCAAACACAGTAACAGCGGCCCCCCTCCTGGAAAACCCAGGGACTCACTAGAAAACGTCCCGAAAAAGCGTGGGTTAAAATCACAACTGTGTTCAGCAGCCCTCCTGAGACTTTGCGCTAAAAGCTTCTCTTGTTCCCCACTTTGCGACTGGCCCACTTAACACCAAAGCTCAACCTGCATCTGAATACATCAGGTGTTATGAACGGGGCCGCTCACACACACACACACACACACACACACACACACACACACACACACACACACACACACACACACACACACACACACACACACACACACACACACACATGCTGAAGCAGTAATCTTGAAGCTGGGATTTACGACCTGGGGTAAATCTTAAATGTATCCCCCTCACTCAACACCCTGATCCCCACACAGAACACACTGCTTGTGGAGAGTCTTACCAGGCCGATGAGGTACGGACTGCCCGCGTCACCCAGCAGATGAGAGGTGAAGCTCTGGAAGGCCACGGCCGTAGCTCTCCGCGTGGGGATAACCACAAACTGCAAAGAGACACAGAGAGGGGAGCATGCTTAGAGTTGGCCTCAAAACTCAAAAATATACTGAAAGTTTGAGTTTTCCTTACTTTTACATTTTTTCAGTATGTGTGTGTGTGTGTGTGTGTGTGTGTGTGTGTGTGTGTGTGTGTCTTCATACTGTTCACAGTCTTAATCCTAAATACAAATGAAGGAGTTTACTGAAAATCTCATTTTCATTTGGCCCGCTCAATCTTTTTTTTCACTTTTAGATACCAAAACCTCCATCAGACAACCAACCCCCCCCCCATACCCCACTTCCCCCATTTGATTCCATCAGCGATGTGATTGTAATTATCACCCCCACCCAAAACTATAACCAACGACGTCCGAATCCACTCATACATTTCACAACACCAAACTCTAATTTAATGACTGCCCTTCAGTGTAGTTTGTTGTAGAGGAATTTCCAGTGACCCAGTGGATAAGTATAGGTTACTCAGTACTTACCATTAAAATGTCCGCTGTTATGGCCCAGTTCAGGAAAAGCAGCGTCTCCCCTATGAAGATGCAAACCTACATAGAGAAGAAGAAGAAAAAAATAATCAATTTAGCGTTGCTAATTTAGATTTCCACTGCACAAAAGACTGCTAACCGGGCTTGAAGCCTAAAGAGGAGGTTGCAGGGCATTGCCCCCCCCCCCCCCCCGTGTGTGGGAATCCGCTGCTGCACAAAAGTGCTTTGGTTACTGCGGTTTAAAAACATGTTATTATGATGTGGTCCAATTATACGTGGAGGCGCAGGCCTTCATTTTGGTTGGGCTGAGCCAGTATTTAGCCTGTAGTACGCGCTGAAAAACAGCACGGGATGATAAGGGTTGTTTATTCTCGTCAAAACCGCCTATGCACTGTGGAAACATTTTGAACACTTCCTAACTTTAGATCCAGCTGCAAGATTGGAAATGTATGTCAAACTTCTGAATGGGTGGGGCCGAAAGATGTTCACTTTGAAATAACATAGAGAGTGCAGTTGACATACAGTGTACTACTACATGTGCATGTAGGCTACTGTATGTACATGTACATTGGTTGGTAACAGCTGGTGTTGTTATTTGGTCACTTTCCTTAAAAACAGAGGGATTCGATTGCAGGGGAATGTGGTGTATGTGTACTGGCTGTTTTTTTTAAAAGTCTGGCACGCTCTTAACACGGCCGGTCCATGTGTGTTTCCTGGTGGGGAATAACCCATTCTGCCAGTGTGCCTGACCCACGCTACAGTACAGACAACCAGACACCGTGTCCAACACATTGCTTCTTAGCAGAGAGAGAAGCACCCTGCCTGGGCTGGCCATGAGATTAGCCTGGGTGTTTGTGTCCAGACAACAGCTGCTGCCAGGGGTGGATGATGGGCCCTGGACAGATCGTTACAGCCACGTCACGCCTTATAATATGACACATCTGTCAGCACTTCACCATGAAACCTGAGCTGATCACTTACAACTGCTGGCCCTACCGTATGATGATTTAATATTAGAGTAGACTGTGACCAATTGAGGTCACATGGTAGATGTAAAGACCGCTGTTTTTTTCAACACCTGCCTACATAATACTTCTTTGGTGCGATACAGCCCATTTGAGAGCATAAACCCGCCCGCATAGATAGAGATCTGGTGTCACTCTGGTTCAAGTCCTATCTGTCATGCAGCATTTGTCTAAACATGGAGTTGGACAGATCTGTTATGGTGTGTAATTAATGTGGATACTTATGCACCTCAAGTCTAATGGGCTTGAGTCACGCCTCTGTCAAGACACCTGATGAATGTGCGCCTTAGACCTCATCGGAAGTTTATATACATGTGGACTAATTGAATCACATTCCCCGCTTACACAAGTCATTATTAGTCATTGAGGAACTAACATGTTTGCCAAGCTGAATTCTATGGAGCACGGAGCGTTTACTGAAAGTTGTTATTCTACTCTCATTATTATCTCATTCAATTGAATCGGCGTGTTATTGTAGTTTATAAAAGCAGCGATTTTTCTAATCTTGTGACTTAAACCCCCTTGATACGTCCAAAACACACCTTCCATACACTGTTAAAATAAAGGCAGGGACAAAGTCAGAGGCCAGACACGCCACAGACCAGCCAAGGTCACATACTTAGGATACGGAAGCCCTGTTTGTTATGTTCCCTTAACACGCATGGGAAAATACTTTCCAATCGCTTGCAGCTTTTCCAGCGTTCATACCGCCCTTACTTGTTGAGAGTCAGTTCCTTTTTCCTTTGTCTGTGATAAGATTGAGAAATGTGTTCGCCTGGTGAGTCCAACAGGCCAGATTGCATTGTTTCAGGGCACTGCTTTGTTCAGTTGCACCCTTTCCTGCTTCTTATTAGGGCAATTAGACACACAACAAGCATGTTAGCCTGAGAGAGTCTTAACTTTTTTTTGTTGCCCAGATAAGGTGTGCTCACCTCAGCTACCTGCAGCAACTCCTTAGGCATCTCAATCTAACCTGCAATAAAGTCTATTCATTATGCATGGATACACACCCACTCACTCACTGCCTCTGGGCATAAGAGTGGAACTGGCATCCAGTTAAGTGTCCTCTAACTGGCTGTATTCCTCATTGAAACATTCACCACACCCTTATGAGATTTAACTAAGCCCTCTTACCAGATTGGTTAACTAGACTTTCCCTTTTTAATTTATTAGCCCCCTAAGGCTAATTCATTACAAGCTAATGTATGTATTTGTCAAAGGGGACATTTCCTTTGCTGCAGACACAATGTATGCAAAACAGTCCAGAGAAGTGACTTTTAAGCTCCTACGGTTGGGTTTTCTCCATTAGCTTTTAAAACAATCTGATTGAAAATAGATGTTCATAATTATCATAAAACGTAGTTAAAAATACCTGTACCTCTTTTCAGATGTTTGCTATTGTAGTGGCTAAAATTAGTTTAGCGTTGAAAATACCTTCATATTGACTTATGATATTAATTCTGTCATATTCTGTACATAGAAAAGTCAAACTAAGAGAGCAAGCTGACATTAGATAAAGAATTAGCAGTTAGATGGAAAGTAAATAGAAACGGTAAGTAAACAAACGTAGCCAAGAGTTGATGTACCATTGGACCCCAACTAGCCAAACTAATGGTCACACTGACAAAGTGTGCTGACCAATGAACAGAGAGTAATTGTGGTGTGTGTGTGTGTGTGTGGAGTGTTACAGTGTGTCAAGATTGTATAAAGAGACTTGAAACTGAATGTGTCATTTGGGGACTTTTGGGAACCCGTTGCAGAAATGTCCCCCTGGTTTTATCATTTGCCTGAATAAAGCCAGGATTCTCCTCTTGGAAACTCTAGCCTCTTGGTGTATACTGGTGTAAGACTCCCAATTCGCTATTACACTATCTCCTCCAAATGACACACATGATCACCAGCACAATACATTGCATCTGGGACAGAATGCACTCTTACATAAGCTCCTACGATGCTCTTCTTGGCCACCACGAAGATGAGGCAGATGAATATGGCCGAGCCCAGCATGCTGACAGCACACACCAGGGGGTCGGCGCGCTCTGTCTTCTGCCTGCACAGGCGCGTGGTGGCTGCCCCGATCAGCACACCCAACAGCCCCGTCACACAGGTGATTGTCCCAAAGATCAGGCTGCACAAGGGAAGTGGAAAACCCAACGCTTAAATTCAGATCATTTATACAGTGCTGTAAAGGGCATGTAACCGCCAACGCTTTAGCTAGGACATGTACATTAAGACAAATTGCATGAGCAGTGGTGTGAAGAGTAGCTGAAAACCATACTTGAGTAAGAGTAGAGCAGAGAGAAAAATGACTCTGTTACAAGTTACAAGTCACCTATTACAATATCACTTGAGTACAAATACAAAATGATCTGATTTTAAAAGTATTTTATGTATTTTTTATTTATTTTTTAAGATATTTTTTTTGCATTCTCAAGGGTTCATTTACTCAACGTAATTGAAAAAGAGGGTCACCCCTTAATTGATCTTTCGAGGTTAAATAAAGAAAATAAAGAAATTAAAATTAAATAAAATTGTGCAGAGAGACAGAGATGAAATCGGGCAGAGAGAGGAATAACATGCAGAGAACGACCCGGGCTGGATTCTAACCCGGGTCTGCTGTGAAGAGGACTGAGACTCATGGGGGGTGGGATAAAAATATATATAGTGCCACAGCATACAAAGGGCTATATTCATAACCTGCACTTAAGACGTTGACTCCTCACCTGTCTGTGCTACTGCAGGTGGCTTTTGAACATGGCTCTGCCGCCTTCTGCACTACCTGTGCTCTGGCCAGGTACACAGGGATCCACATACCAAACGCTCCTGTGGCAAAGGACACCGCCGCAGACGCCAGGGAGGAGAAGACGTAGCTCCGGCTAGCCACGAAGAAAAACACACAAAGATCACACACATGAAATCAGACTTGATCTACCTCACTGAAGGAGAAAAACAAAACAAGCTACTGTTTTTCTCTCGCGCAATCTCAATGATGGCATCACTATCTCATCTGTTAACAGGGCGTAATAAAGGAAGACAAAAGGACTTCCAGAGATCATCTGGTTGGACAAGACTGGTGGGTGTCTCATCAAAGGTGAGAAAATGAGAATTTGAAAAAAGCAGCTCTGGTGCTAAATGGTAAAGTAAAGTGAAATGTTATGCAGTTCCAGGCTGACAGTTTTATGTAGGGGACTGAAATAACACCCCCTTTAACACTTTGCATGTTTCCATAGGTGGTGAATGTGGGAGACTGTGTACAGCTTAAAGTCCCGCGGGAAGCTAGGGATGAATATATGTGGTACCTCTCCTTAAAATAGTTCCCATAAAATCTGCATTGGCTACTTTACAGTAGCTATATACTGCAGTCATGTCATAACATTCTTTAAAGAAATGAAGCCCACAGGTCATATTTTAACAAGGGGCCTACAGTGTGATGAATGCAAAGCTCTGTCACAGTTCAGCTGTATTGCATAAGTGGCGATGAGCGACTTATTTGTTTACTGTGTCTGGTGTTGACATTTCTGTGCCTATATAAAAAGATATATATGTATATAAATGTATATAAGGCTTGCCCGTCATTCAACAAGTCTAAACTAAACCGTTAGCGCGCATGGCTCTTAGCAATCTGGAGGCAAACAGGGACACCAAAAGCTGGCATGTGTTCCAAATCTCATACTTTCATATTTCTACTCTGCATGCAGTTAGCATGCAGTATGCTACAATTGGGACACACCTTTTTTTCTTATTTAAATCACCATTACATCATGCCTTGATCTTGCCTCTGGCTTATACGATATACAGATATCTATCGCATCCCTGGTTGTTTTAATACAGAGGCTCCGTCGATGTGACGTCACTTCCGCTGTGCACTTGATTGTGGATCAGAATCGCCAAAATAGCATGCAGATTTTAAACACTAAAAAAACTCAGGTTTTTTTTAATTCTCTAACGTGGACGGGAGGGAGGCCTTACTTCTTGGCCAGCGCCTTCATGTCACAGAGCCAGGAGGTACGGGTCCTGATGCGTCCTCCCATCTGGTCTGCGATGCCTCTCTTTGGCTCTGGCACGAAGACCAGGATCAGGGTCCCCGCAGTGATGCCTAAGACTGGGGAGACCTAGGGACAGGAAAGAGCTGGGTCAGAACATCACACTGACTAACACTGGGGAGACCTAGGGAGAAGAAAGAGCTAGGTTCAGAGCATCACACTGACATGGTGTTCAGAGTGGGGGCAGCTGGAGGAGGGTGTGTGTGTGTGTGTGTGTGGGGGGGGGGTTGACATGAGATGCTGGGACAAAGAACAGTGTGTTTACCAGACTGAATGGACGGTCACTGTGTTTGCTGGTATGCCTGACATCCTATACAAGCCCTCTGGAACTGAGAACATTCCCTCTGCTTACTCTGTCGACACTGTAGTGTGTGTGTTTATGTGTGTGTGTGTGTGTGTGTGTGTGTGTGTTTATGTGTGTGTGGGCTTGCCTGTGTGTTTAAGCTTACAAAACTCTAAAAGAGTCTTTTTTCAGCTTTGAGAGCCCTGCACCGGGATGAATGCCCGTCAAGTCCTATTGTGTTCAATATCATCTTTTATGGGTTATGAAGTTGCATGATTGTGCGTGTGTGTGTGTGTGTGTGTTTCTGTGTGTGTGCTTTCCTGTGCTGTGTGTATAAGCATACGAGACTCTAAAAAGAGCTTTTTTCAACTTTGAGAGCTGCTTTGTGAGCCCTGCACCGGGGTAAAAACCTCATAAGTGCCCAGCTTCTATTGTGTTAAATTGAATCTTTTATGGGTTGTGAGGTTGCATGTTTGTGCATGTGTGTGTGTGTGTGTGTTTATCTGTGTGCATGTGTGTGTGTGTGTGTGTGTGTGTGTGTGTGTGTGTGTGTGTGTGTGTGTGTGTGTGTGTGTGTGTGTGCAGGGTGGAACACAAAGACAAAAGGCCGGATGGGATGTGTATACGAGAGGATTTGTTCCAGTAATACAAATTACTTGCTTAAGCTCAACCAATTCCATCTGTCATGGGAGATTCATCACATCATATTTCATAGCTCATCCATATGCAAAAGTACTGCGGTGCTGGGAAATGTGTGTGTGTGTGTGTGTGTGTGTGTGTGTGTGTGTGTGTGTATAGGTGTGTAAAGAGAGTCTCTAGAAATGCGCTATATAAATACAATATACTATTCTTATGCCTGTGAGTACATCTTAAAGAAAATTAATAGCTATTTTCAGGTTCCCTCACAATTATTCAACAAGACACCAGGACTCTGTGCCCTTTGACCTTGACTCCCACAGGGCCCATTTTACATTTCCTGTAAGGATGGTTGGGAATCAAACAAACTAGCTACTGCCGTCTCGCCTGCCTCATTTCTAGGCATCCCCCCCTCCCCCCTTCGTTCTTATCGTACAAATTTTGGCCAAACAAGGGAAGGTCGCTGGAACACGTCGGGGCAAAAAACAAGCGGAAGTGCTGCAGTGTTTTTTCCTTAAAAGCAGGATAGCAGCCGCCGCACAGCGCCCGTTTCATGTCTCGCTATTTGTTTTCCTGTGCATGCCCCACCGGTGATTTATCTGCTTTGAGATTGTGGTTTATTGGAATGCCATTGTGGCCTTTATGGAACAAACTGCTCCACTGTTTGTGTGTGTGTGTGTGTGTGTGTGTGTGTGTGTGTGTGTGTGTGTGTGTGTGTGCGTGCGTGCGCGTGTTTTTCTTAATGCTCCACCAAGGCGAAAAAGAAATGGACATCCTGTTTCCTGAAGCCCAGAGTGAGTTGTCATGTGCAGGAATCTCTTCCACCAGCGCGCCATGCTGTGAGCATGTTTAATGCCTTCCTTTAAAATGTTGTTGGGTCCATACATACCAGGAGTCAGGCCATCATTTGTGTTAAGGGATTTTAAAAAGCTGACCCTGAAGTGTGCCTGGTCGGACTACTCCCGTTAGACCTTTCATTGGTGTTCTCCATTACGGCTGGTATGTCTTATGGAGCGGTTCACTTTCTAAAGGTTTTGTCTGCAGTGCTCAGTGGATGTCCCAGTAAAGTGCTATGACAACTGTGATTTATGCGCCTGATTAAACACCCGTGTCTGCTCTTAAGTGGGCGGTAAGTATGCTACTGCAAAAAAAACAAGTCAAGTAAGAATTTTGTTTTTCGAAGCAGTACCCTATCATGGTGGGACAGTTTCCTACAGATACATTTCATTTGACGGTCGGAAAACAACCTTTAACCAAAAGCGATCGAGCTGAAGGCACCTCTGGGGCTTTTTGTGTCAGGTCATACTGAACCTACCCTAAAAATGATGTTGTTTGGACACATTTTCTTTGGAAAGGGTGCTGTAGGTGGCTGGAGGGTGAGCTGCTATGGATGTGGACGTGTCTGCGAGTTGTATGGCCTTTAGCTGTCTGTCCTGTGACCGCCTGCCCAGCTGTGTGTGTGTGTGTGTGTGTGTGTGTGTGTGTGTGTGTGTGTGTGTCCACGCTGCTTCTGCCACCACTGACCTTAGATCCATGACAACAACCCCACGAGACCCCCATGGGAGGGACTCTACATCTGCCTGTGTGTGTGTGTGTGTGTGTGTGCGTGCATGTTTGTGTTTGTGTTAGTGGATGATGAAGCCCCTTACCCTCAGCGCCCAGTGCCAGTCTCCTGCTGCCTCCTTAGCGCTGGAGCCCAGGATGTAGCCCAAGCCGCTGCACACAGAGACAGAAAGACTGCATGTTAGAAACACAAATAACATTACATACATTCCTACAGACCTGAATGGTAACCAATGCCTGTTACATATCATGAGTCATGAGTGTCCTGAGTTAGCTGCGTCTGTCATTTTCATACGCCTACACCACACACAACCTGTTTGTAGTGTGATTAAAGCCGCGCTGAGTGTTTGGGTACTTGACATGGGAGAGTATTATGACAGCGGAACTGATCAAAGCACCGGTTGGTCTATTTGTGGAATGATGTGAGTGATTTGTGCATGTAGTCACCCAAAAGGCAGGTGCAAAGTTAGCGCCCATGAAAGCAACATGATTGCAGTGCTAACAGGGCTGATCAATTGAATTTCACCACATTTGACTTGAGTTCGGAGCGGCGTTTTGTGTCCAGAAGAGAAATAACAGTGAAATGCTTTGCGGAGTAATGTAGCTAGATCAGATCAGATCAGATAAAGCTGCCCCCTATGCTGCGATAAGGCCTCTGCTGCTAGATAGCATCAGCATTTAAAGGACGAATAGTAAAACCCAAAGGCATTGAGCGCCAGAGGACTGACAGTCATGTATTGTGAGCATTGATTTCCCCACAGCATTGCACAAGAACATAAGGAGTTGGTGAGTCTTTGCTATTGGTTAGCCATCACCTTGACCTTATGCACTAGAGCTGAATGGATGGACAGAAAAAATCATCTGAAAATATTACCTAGATTTATTTTGTATAAGTAAATCACACTACTAAGAGGACCTGTCTGTGTGCATGTGCAGAGCCCTCTGGCCGGCCCAGGAGACACCGCTTTCCCTTTGGAATAGAATAGCAGATTGAAGCAGTAGATTGATGATCAGGTGCGGCCAAAGAATTTACAGTTGGTTCTTATCAGCACTGGCTGCTGAAGGGCCAATACGTGATTTACTAGTTTCACACACACACACGCACACGCACACACACGCACACACACACACACACACGCACGCACACACACACACACACACACACACGCACACGCACACACACACAGACACACACACACACTCACACTCACACACCTACACGTTCAGAGTGTATAGGGAAGGATCAGTCTACGGTCGTGCTTCCATGATTAGTTCTCCAAAAATAACAGCGTAGCATAAACGGGCCCAGACAGCATATGATATTTCCAGTGAGTGACTAACTGGCTAATCTTATCAGAGTCCGCCCAGAGAGTGTTTATGGAAAGTTCAACACCAACAATAAAACTCTAGTGTGAAAAATATGCACACATCAAACACAGGCGTCCTATAGAAACCTGTCTGTCTGTCTGTGGTCGGGGCCAGGTCAGAACATTCTGAAAAAAGGAGAGCAGGGGAATCCATTTCCTGGGAATCCGGTGTGATTCCTGAGGTCATTTCCTGGAAACAGTCATAACAACCTCCAGTCCAGCAGACAAACAAGTGGGAGACTGTATAGGATGTTTTAAAGTGCACTTTACTGAGGCACCACTCTTTCACCTTCTATTGTCTGTGTGTTGCCGGGCAGTTTACGGTGACCCAAACATTTTGGCAGCTCATAACGCTACCACTCAGCTCAGAGGGGGCAGTTCACTCCTTCCTCTCCTCATTTAGCCATCCGCTATTAAAAAACTCCATCTATTAGTACACTCCATTAGTTATTTAAACATGCATCACTGGGGGTTTGCTCTGCAACAGTGCCATGTTGTGGGTTACATTAATGTAATGCTAGTATGTGCGCAGTGTTTTGGGAGAGACTGCAGTATATGTTTCCCCTTATATTAGCATTTCCTCGTGTGCGCTCCTGCATGCAGAAGCTAGAAACCAGCACAGCATGTAGGCAGATGCTCGCAAAGCCTGTGTAAAACGATAAACCACAAATGGCTCCTGTGTAGTATACACTGTTTACTGGTACATTCATCTTTTATAACTGGGATGTGTTTGTGTTGTCCCTGTGGCCCTCTTTTCCTGATTGAATGAAGTGAAAAGGTCGGAGATTGGAAGTTTAATAATAACTCAGTTTTTTTTCTCCCAAAATAGATAGCAGATCTAGTTGTTACCAGGCGGCTGCTTGAAGAGTAGAGGCTGTGTGTGTGTGTCTCTTACCTCCCCAGGGGGATGGCCAGGTAGAAGACAGACAGCATCATGGTGCGGCTGTTATTGGTGAACAGGTCTCCTATGATGGTGGGGGAGATGGAGGAGTAACTGGACTCTCCGATACCCACCAGGCCCCGAGAGAGCACAAACAGCCAGTAGTACTGCAGAGAAAAAGAGACAGGAAAAAAAAAAAATATATCGAGCTCAATAAGAGACACTTTAGTCAACCGCAGTTCCATTATTATTACTCAGAAGTTGCTTTTACTATTGTACATTATTTTTAGTGCCTCGATTAATTTGATTGTCCACTCGTTAATATTATTTTGTGTTGTTTTGTTTTATTGCACAACCCTGGAAGCATTCCCACTTTTCATTTCCCTTGCATGTCAGTGTGACTCTAGAGCTCTAGAAACAATCCTACACAGAAATGGTTGTTCACAGATCATTTCTGTGTTTTCTGATATGTCTATCTACCAAGATGTTAGACATTCTGATGTACACTGATTGGACAACTGACCAAGACACATGTCACACAACTACATCACAATGATGCAAATGTTGAGATGTTGTGGCACATTGCCGCGAAAGCATAGGGGAAGTTAATGACTATATAACAAATCAATCAATGAATTAACAAAAAGCATTTGCGTATGTTTAATCCTAATACAGTTTTAGTGGCATATTATCTTCCCTTAGATGTGACAAGCGGATAAATAAATAAGATACAGTATATACTTAAAAGGCTTTAATAGGAGCATGCACACCGGCAGGGGCATCTGTGTAGGCAGCTGGATTGTTAACTGTTTCCATGGCAACTACTACTCACTGGATATGGCCTCCCATGTCTGCTGGTGATGATTCAAATAAATCTGCTATCCCCCCCTCCCACACACACTGCAGTGACGCACACTACCAATGTTGACCACTACTCTGCAAGCATGCATGGGTAAAATGAGTTGCATGTGTTGTCATTGTTAATGGTGCTGTACTGTATACTCTAAGCATGTTAATCTGACCTTCTCTTACATTCACATTGCTTTACATTAGCTGGGATATTTTTTTTCTATTTCCATCTTTAACATATGCCAGCCCATAGTGGGCCATTATAATGTAACTGTGGGCTGTATGTGTATGTGAGCGTGAGTGTGATAAGGTTAAACTCTGCTACGGGTTTTTCAGCCGTGAAAGGAGATTAATGAAAGTGCTGTAGCTAGCAGGAACAGTGACAGAGTAAGACAGTGGACCCTGGTCTGACCTGAGCTGTCACCCCAGGCTTCATGCTGCTGGATGGGACATGAGGTCACACAAACACACACACACACACACACACACACACACACACACACACACACACACACACACACACACACACACACACACACACACACACACACACATCCTTGTACTTCTATCTTTGTGAAGACCTTTATTGACATAATGTATTGCATACACCTTGCCCTAACCTTAACCATCACAACTATTTGCCTTACTCCAACCCTCACACAAACCCCTAACTTAAACATAATTCTAACCTGAACCTTAAAACCAAGTTTTAAATGACCCTTTTTAAAGAAGTGAGGGCCAGCCAAAATGTCCTCTTTTTCAAAAATTGTCCTCACTCCGATGGTTAAACGCTTACATTGGTCCTCACAAAGATTCCTGTACAAGTTCACACACACACACACACACACACACACACACACACACACACACACACACACACACACACACACACACACACACACACACACACACACACACACACACACACACACACACACACACACACACACACACAGTTTTGGACCTATTGCATAGCCTATTCACAGTGCTGCTTTCAGCTAAACGCTAATGCCTAGCTGCTATAAAATGCTAACAAAATAACAATGCTAGCATGTCAATGTTTAGCCTAATGCTTTTAATGTTCACCACCATCTCATTTAAGTGTCTGCTTACATGTTAACATTAGCTAATTAGCACTAACTTTAAAAAAACATTTATGCACATCTCAAACATAATTTAAAGAATTTAAACGCTTTAGGAAAAAAATGTGTTCTTTACCACTTAACCTTCTCCACACAATAAGCAATTATCTATTAAACAGGACCTAGAAGGCTTGACACTCATTAGAGTAGGCTACTGTGTCAATCGGCCCACTTCATTATGCGATTTTGACAAAGGAAGGTCATATCTGTCCTTACGGTTGTAGATAAAATGTATTTAATACATAAAATTGTCATTAAAAACACTAAATGATCATAACATCCCAGTCAGGCTTTATTACAACAGAAGCATGAAGCTCACTGGTCATTATCCTTGTCTCACACTCTTTATATTCATGAGGTGAAAGTTAATGAAACGAGTCATGCGCTTCATTGGAATGGAAAACAGTTTAAATAGACTGTACCCCAATGTGTTTTAAATTTAAAATGACCTTTGGGCTAAGAAGTGAACATTGGAGGATATTCTTTTTGTGGTTATGCAGTAAAAAAAACAGTATGCATTTTCAAATAATGTCTGTTTTTTTCTGTTACATAAGATCTGAACTCCTTATATATCTGCAGCAGAATCCTTTCAGAATGCCCCCAGAGTGTCTCCAGTGCATAATGATACTTGGTTGTAAGTGGTCATTAACATTTCATTACATGTCATGTCTTTCATTTCTCATGGCGACAGGCCCCGTGCTGCTGCTCTATTACATAAGAAGGCATCCATCCAGCCCTGCTCACATCTGACTGTCACACTCTGGAACATGTCTTAAGGGGTGAAGTGAAAGTTTAAGGGCCAAAGGACTGTGCGTGCTGAGGACCACTCATCTCCTTATCAGCATGTTAAGTGGCATTTTGTCTAATGGGAAAGAGGCCCTTAAGTTCATCTTAGCCACAAGCTAATGTATCCGCCCTGCTTGTATGTTATCCTGTGTAACTTTTATGAGCTCAGTAACGAGAAAAATTGAAATTCATTTGATTTTGTACTGTCCATTTTATCACGATGTGTGATGATTTGCGATATGCGGGACACAGAAATGTTACCTTGGCTATTTGAACAAATACTGTAGAACATTCGTGATGGTTGAGACGTGGGCTTAGAGAAATATGTCTAATTTCTATTTAGTTTGCTTATTCGGAGTCGCCGGATCTATCGTATTATATTACAAATTGTGTCTTGTAATTGGTCAATTGTGTGGCATGACACAAAAAATAAACTTCATTCATTCGTTTATTCATATAGACACATGGCTACCATCTTGCCTCCTAGCAGAGGGGTCTATAGGGGACTGTCCCCCCCTGACACCATCCTCTCTTCTGAGCTGTCATCCCTTCTTCCACAGTTTAAGAGCCTCGGAGGGGAACGTGGTTACTCACTGAAGAGAAGACACTGTGGGCCTCCAGCATGCAGCTCTGCATACATTTAACTAATGTACTTTTGGGGGGGGGGGGTGCTCGTGGTGTAGTGGTTAGAGCACCCCCCCCCAAAAAAAAAAGATTGAGATTATCCGTGAGTTGTATCTTTAATGCGTCTGTCCATCAACACTGTACAGTAGGGTCTTTCTGTATAAAAGCCGCACACACATGCACATGTACATGCACAGAGCCTTCTACTGTAATGTGATGGCTGCTGTCAGTGGGATACCCCTCCCCCCACAGAAGAGTAATGGTATAGCACTGGGGGGCTTTTGGAAGATACCAAATCTAAATCCACTTGTCAAGGGGGGCAGAGGAACAACGGCAGAGCCTTATCTTTCTAAAGGGGTTGTAATTGAGACAAGGCTGAGGCATGGGCCTTCATTAGTTGATTGGCTGGTAGCCAGTGAGAGAGAGAGAGAGAGAGAGAGAGAGAGAGAGAGAGAGAGAGAGAGAGAGAGAGAGGGAGAGAGAGAGAGAGAGAGAGAGATGGAGAGAGAGAGAGAGAGCGCAGGCAGGGAGACATAAAGAATGTCCACTAAGGCAAAGTGGGTGTCTTGACTTAACGAGCGTATCATTTCATTTCACATGCCTTAACATCAAGCATATCCAGAACATAAGAGAATGATTATAGCTCATCTCGTCACAGGCCTAATAGAAGCGTTATGCTGTATAGTTCTTGAGCTGTGGCTGTTTGAGACAGATGTTGTATGAGATGTGGTTACCTCTTTGCTGATGAAGGAGCTGGACAGAGTCACAATGGACCAGAAGAAAATGCCACAGCTCAGGATGACCTTTCTGTTGAAGCGGTCGCCCAGGTAACCGAAGATTGGAGCAGCCACCATGAAGCTGCAGATGAAGACTGCAGAGACGGGAGAAGAAAATGGGAATGTTACAGACAGAATCATGACAAATCTGTTTTCAGTCAGATAGTAGTTGATACAGTTAGTTATTGCACTGAGGTGGTAGGACGGCCTAGAGGTGGCCGACCAGTAAACATGAGGTCGCTGGTTCGATCCCCGGCACCGGACAGGAGGGTGTTAGTTGTAAAACTAGTTGTGGCTGGTATTACATCTACGGTGCCCACCATCTCTACCATTGTGTCCTTGAGCAAGACACTTAACCCCAAAACTGCTCCAGGGGCGCTGTACTGCGGCTGACCCTGTGCTCTGACCCCCTCTGAAGTGCGGTAACTTGAGAGGGGATAAGCGGAAAGACAAATTTCAATGTAACCATTGACTAATAAAGTAACTAGCATCCTCCGATTCCAATAGAACTAAGCCAAGCATGTCAGCTTCCAGGTCCCCCCTTATTAAGCCAAGAGCTGTCCAGATCCACTGTGTGATAGCAGCCGGGGCCCAGAGACAGTGAGAGGACTGCCAGAGGACACCTCCATTCAACTCCCACCAATTAGGATACCATTATAGCCAACTTCTACTATACTTACAACACAATGTAAAAACACAGATGATGTCAAAGCGAAAGGGGATATGGGTCGAGAAGGATTCAATATATAAAAACAAGAAAAAGGAACAAAGAAAAAGTGTAGAAGAAGGACTTGGCCAAATCCAGCAGCTCTGAAGGCCAGACACTGCAAGCTTAAACATTGTTTTTCAAATACTGAGATTTTTGACATGTCTTTTTTCATCTAGTATAAATAAAAGGTCCAACATGTACATTTGATTTGACTAAACCTAGTGTGTTAGCATCTGTATATTTCTCCTATAGCCGACAACCATCTTTGATTTATTTAAATGTATCCAAAATATTTTCTATTAAAACTTTGATCAATACTATGTTGTAAAAAATCAAACAGATATTTAAACTCTGGCTTTATTGGACATCTAGCTTGTGTAGTTTTTTAAAAAGATGAAAATTTGCACAAATTGCCAAATATGCATATTTATCCAAACATTTCTGAAAAAATACATCAATTAATATTAAGTATGTAAGTAATCTAAATGTTCATGATGTTGATAATATTAAAAAAAACAAAAAATTTGCCCCAATTCACCTGCAGTGTCTCGCCTTAAACTGAGCAGATGCGAGCACAATGTCCCATACCAGCCCTGATTGTTTCTTCCAGGGAGGGAGGGGGAGTGTGGCCGCTTGCATGGCCCATTCACTATTCCTCCATCTTAATTTCTTACAACTTGGCTCATGTCCCAGTGAATGGAACACAATTGCTTTAAAATGTCTTCCTCTTTATTGCTTAATTGCTCAAATTGCTGACTGGACCCTTTCTCAGGGCTTTTTAAACAATATGTATGTGGAGGAGCACCGAGCCCAAACAGCTGCATTTTTAATGTTCACTCAAACTGTTGTTCTGTGTCTTGGCAGAGGGGCAGAGATGTTACTGTTGACAGCGGTGAGGGGGAGAGGGGGAGTGGGGGAGGCAGGCTGCAAGTGTTTGACACATCATCAGCATAAACACACAGCCAGAGGAAGGAGGGATGAGAGAGAGAGGAGAGGAACGTTATATAAGATGGCAAGCATGGCAGTCCTACAGCTGCTGAGGCCAACCAGCAGGACAGGGGGGACAATAATCAGATTATAGCCTCTAGTAACTGTGGTTTGGAGCATGTGATATTATGGTAGGAAAAAAAACAAAAGAAGATGTCCTGTTTTTAGGAATATAAGGCCGCGGAAAAAATTAAGAGACCAGTCTGGATTTTTCTTCAATCTTCATCTCTACATTACTTATTGAAAAAGCTCTTAATGACAAAAAAATTTATTGGAATTTGGTAGAAATGTTGTCAGTAGTTTATATTGTGAAATCAAAATGTTCATTTTACTCCAACATCTGGCTCTAAAGAGTAAAACGAGAGACACTGAACATTAGGAGTCGTCTCCGGAGGTGTATATGTAAGAAAAAAAAATGGATGACAGCAGGGTGCACATCAGAAACAACTTCCAATAGCACATGAGATTAAGAGCACTTATTTGAATACACTTGTTTTTTATAAAGCAGCAAACTCTTCTCTGTGTAATCACATGTAATCACAAATTACTCTGTGTAATCACATGTAATCGCATGGAAATGATAGTGGTAATCGTGGTGACAGCAATTCCCACATTTTGTCATTCAATCATTTCTGAAACACCAATGGCTATTTTCAATCCTGATAAACAAAAATGAGATATTTCTCCAAATGAATTGATCATATCCCAGAAGAACTCCATTAATAGGACTGCGCTGCTTTAGCCACCTGTGCAAATGAGAGAAAAAGATGACGTTCAATTAACAAATCACACGCAAGGGTGAAATGCACACAAACTGCACTGCCAGACAGAGTCCTGGGTGTCCCTGTTTCTTTTGTATGTTCGTAAATAGGGACTATTCCAAAATTCTGCTCAAAATGTTCCCTTTATGCAAATAAGCCTTGTTGCAAATACCACCTAATTCACAACCGTCTTAATGCTTCGTAAAAGTGCAAGGTGCCACCTGTAATAGTGCTGCAGGGAAAGAGATCCGCTTACTCACTTGAACGCAAAAGGAATGTGAACTGCACTCAGCTGTCAAACCTTGTGGGTGGGTGTGTTAGTGCCGGCATATAATGACTGCAAATTATTTGGAGGATATAATAGGGCAGAATGCGGGTGCTATTGATCTGAAATCATGCAGTTATTAGCGTGCACAATCCATTCTTAGTGGACCTGGCCCTTTAAGGTTTACCCTCTCTGGTAAAAACACACAGGTGTCCTCCAGTGTGTCCTCTCATTGTGTGTTTTAGAGACAAAGAAAAAAAGAATCCCATTTCAGAGAGTGAAATCTAATATAAAAATGTAATTTAAATACTAATTTCAATTACTATTAATGAATGAATCAGTTACAGTTATGGCTTTGGGATTGCTTTATCTATCAATTACAGATCCTCAGTCTCTCCCAGGCTCAACTCTACAGTGTATCCCCTCTCTTCTTCTGTCCCTCACTCTCTTGTCGCTTGCCTTCTCTTCCTCTGTTCCATCCATCATGAGCCATTCTGTGGCTGGAAGTGCCGCGGGTCTGTTGTGTAATGCTTAATGACTCTGATGAATGCTCAGTGTGGGTCCGGCCACCGGCAACCATGCGCGCGCACCCACACACACCAACACACACACAGACACACACATACGCATGCACGCACACACGCATGCACGCACACAGGCATGCGCGCACGCACACACACACACACACACACGCACGCACACACACACACACACACACACACACACACACACACACACACACACACACACACACACACACACACACAGAACACATAGAGGAGCAGGGTGTAGTGCACACTAAACGCTGGAGATAAGACGAGGGTGAGGTCCACAATCAGCCAGCAGCAGCTGCTTCTGCGTGGCTTTTTTGTCTTAAGCCAGGGGGCCCCACAGATCATTACCGTGGCTGTTTAGCAGCTTGTCAGAAATACATATTCCCACATCATTAGCTGGCCTATTTTTGGTCATTAGCAGGACCACACACCACTATCTCCCTGTGCGTGTGTCTTATTCCAAGTATAATATGTGATTTGTTGATAAGCTATAGGCCACTTTGTTAAGGCTCATTATCACCTCTTTGCAGTGTCGGCACATGAGAATAAGGCCTTGACTGTGTGGTTGCATTTATTCAGAGTTGACCTTGCTTATTAACCTTGCTGCATTATTAGTTACAATATGCTTCATGCTGGGTGTGTGTTAGGCCTCAGTGTATAAGCACAGATCTAGAGGACACTGTACTTGGCCACGAAAGAGTTACTATCTCCTTTGGTAGATACCTTGAAAAAAAACACACACTTCTCTAGAAGCTACTTTTAATTGGACCGTACAATAAGAATCAGCTTTGTTCACTTGACGAAGTGGGAACAGGGGAATGTTGCCATGGTGTTTCTGTCGGGAGCAGAAACAGGTGCGACCTTCTACAGAATCAAGGTGTCAGTTTCAACATCGCAACATTTTCTCCCATCAAACTTCTCTCCAATTAGAGTCAGCCACAGACGACAGACGACCCTGCTGTGCTCTGCATACACTATAGGTTGTCTTCTTCTGTTTCAACCTACATGATACATCTAGCAGAGAATAGAACATCTGTAACAGGCCTTTTGCTTAGAACAATGGGACAACATGTCTCCTATATTAGAACATTTGATATAAAATGTATTTGTAATTCATCCTACTGAAATCAACAGTAATATTTCATGATTGCATTTTCATGTAATGAATCCAATGTTTCATTATATAAATGTATTGGCAGATTGTGCATATATACAGTAGGAATAATCTGTATTATATAAGGCACATGCTGTCCCTGCCACCAGATGCACACTGTAATATCACATGTAACCCCTCATGGAGCCTCCTCTGCTCCCAGGAAATCCCCCGTCACTATAAAGACTTGTCTGTGAAACCACCCCACTGTTCTCCTGTCTCTTTGCAAAACCCTTACAGCAGGCCAGAGGAAGAGATCTGTCATGCTTCGGAGGCAAAGATGTCCTCCCGGGAAATGCTCCAACTCATTTTGAACAATCCATTCTGTTTTCTTAAAATATTTTTTTTTAAATAGTGTTCAAAAACTTGTCCTTGGCACTACATCACATGTTTTTTTTTAATGTTTTCAAGGTTTGTTAAAGTCACAGTGCAGATTGTTATGCGTGCCACATAATGGGCAGTGGAGACGTTGTGTCCGATATGTTTGATTAGCAAGAAATGGACTCAATGATGAGAAAATAAATGTTCAATCTATTTAAGTACATTAAAGTAAAGTAAAGAAAACATGACTCACAATAAGCCAGGTTACACCTTCAACACTCTTGTGAAGTCTTTATAGAAAAAAGGCTACAACTGGAATTGTCAGGGGATGTGACTAATTATTATTTTTATTTTTTTCTACCTTATATGGCCATCACTGTTGAACAGGTAGCAGGAACAGGAAGTGGAGTGACTACTTCTCTTTGACTGACACATACAGTAAACAGCTATTGAATATGAAACATGCGGAAAATGTCGCCCGTCCTCACCAGTCACATTCTTGCGGTGAGAGCCATTGTCTCTCTGTTTATTCTTGTTTATGCAGTGGAAACACCGCAAAGTTCCATGTGTGTGTTTGTGTGAGATCAACCTTGGCTCATCACCAGAGATGGCAATC
This sequence comes from Ammodytes marinus, assembly GCF_949987685.1. Classification (NCBI taxonomy): domain Eukaryota; kingdom Metazoa; phylum Chordata; class Actinopteri; order Uranoscopiformes; family Ammodytidae; genus Ammodytes; species Ammodytes marinus. The sequence goes on along the minus strand of NC_137218.1, from coordinate 27,439,046 downwards.
TCTCATAAATAGAGTGCATATGTGAGAAATAATCAGCAGTGAGGAGCAGACATACTGTGTGTGTGTGTGTGTGTGTGTGTGTGTGTGTGTGTGTGTGTGTGTGTGTGTGTGTGTGTGTGTGTGTGTGTGTGTGTGTGTGTGTGTGTTTACACTGCAGGCCAAAGGGGAGGACCAGTTTTCATAACCTCATCTGTATGGTCAGCTTTGACTGCTTTCCAGACAGTAACATGTTCAATCGGCATTTTTAGTGTAGTAGGAGTAGAATGGTTCTTATACTATTGAGCTACACTGATGCATCTCCTGTCTAACTTTTGAGAGATCAGATCAGATCAGATCAAAATAAACATCATTGTATTCAAAGCAATGATGTGATTGGTCAGTGTTACAGATAAAGCATAAGCTCTCTTGTAATGCTGGATGCACTGTAAACATGATAAGGTTAGGAAGACTAGATCTATTGTCACTAGATAGTTTTTTGTTTTGAGGCCAACTCTAATGATATTTTGGCGAGATAAGTTATCATTAATATGTATTGTAACTTTAAATTTTGAGTTCTACAACAATTCAAGAATTCAATAAAGGTAAGGTTGTGCCAACGTATCATTTTTTGTTCAGAAAGTTTTCCAGACCATTTTAACACTGTTTAATATTTGAAAAATCATTTTGAACGACTTGGACTGTGTTTTTTCTGTTTGACAAATAGTTAGTTACAGGCTCAACTGTCATTTTTGGAAATTCTCAGTTAGACTGAACTAACAAAAAATTTGAATTTTCATTACACATGAATGAAATCTTAACCAAAGATAATTAGTTAAGCAGTTTGAATTGGCCTCAAAACTAAAAAAAAAAATCTAGCGAAGACAGATGCCTTGGAAAATTTGAGTTCTCCTTACTCTTTGATTTTGTCTGATCCTGAATTCACTGACTTTTAATTCTGATAACAGTCCTCACTGAGGGCAGGTCATTATAACTATTTGTGACAATGACGGCACCATCACATAGCCAGGTATGTCTGAAGGAAGTGACTCAACCGTAGACAACTTAAACAAGTCGGCTCAACCCTACATCCTGCCTTTATCACAAGTCTCAAGCGCCATGTTAGCTACTATTAGCTTAACACACACACAATCCTTTCTTTTACAGCTACTCTTTATCTGATAGCTATAAGGGGTCACCAACCTTTTTGAACCTGAGGGCTACTTCATGGGTACTGAGTCATACGAAGGGCACCCAGTTTGATACACTCTTCTGAAATAACAAATTTACCCAGTTTGCCTTTAGTTATATATTATTATTAATGATTAATGATATTCATCTATGTAAAGACACTGATCAAGTTAATGATTTCTCACAATAATGATCAATAATGACTTAAAAAAGGTGGGAAACAGATTATTATGCTATTTTTAGAACAGGCCTGCGGGCGCCTCATATGGTCCTTGTGGGCTGCCTGGTGCCCGCGGGCAGGGGCGTAGCACCAAATTCTGGGCCCCTATACAAAAAGTCCTGATGGGCCCCCTGAAAAGCGGTCTTACATTACACATGGCTCTCTGAGCCAGACAACTCCACAATATTTCATCTGATGAATGACCAAATCATTACTTTTACCGGTGTTTCCCCCATAATATGTCTTAGTCAAGGTGGTCACTGGCCAGGGTCACTGGAGGCGCGAAAATTTTGGGGGTATTATGCTCAAAGATGCCAATGCGCACTATAGAAATAAACAACTGTTTATTTGAATACAGTTGTGCAATTTTGTTTGCTATGTGCAGGTATACTTTTACAGACAGTACAAAACACAATTAAAGAAAACTTCTAATGTTTTGGTGCAATACTATGCAGACACACTAAATACAAATAATAGACCATACACTTGTGTAGGCACATCAAGTGCAAATTCAACTTTTTAAAGTTCCTTTATGGATGGGGGGCTGTGATTATTGTGGACAATAGGCCTACTGTGATAGCCTGGTCCAACCAGACCATCGTACTTAATTTAATTTGTACAGAAGGTCTGGAAGTGCTGTAATTGGCAAACATTCACTCACTTGGAGGCGGGTGTCTGTTGAAGTTTAAAACTATTGGATCTGCCCAGTGCCACTCTGGATTAGCCAACCAATCGCATCACGTTTCGTCGTCACGTGTGTCATGAGCCGGCTTTTGACGGTGCGTTCCAGTTGGACAGGGAACTCGGAAATTTCCGACTTCACTACATATTGTAGTCTATGAATCTACCGGTACCTGGCAACAGTAACTGGTTGGAGCCTAACGTTTAGTTATTTGGATGAGAAAGGTTTTAGGTGTCCATACTTTCGCGAGCAGATGCACTGGAACACAGACAGGTCGGAACTCGGAACTACCAAGTCGGAAATCTCCTTCTTCCGAGTATAAAGGAACGCAGCATTCAACTGAAACTGGAGCGTGACTTCGACGTCATCGTTCTCAGCCACTCGCTCTGTTCGCTGATTGGACGGCTGTAGATTCTCCGGAGAATCTGGGAAATGCGCTGTACACCCAGACTGACTACTGAAGGGAAAATGAAATTTGGCCGGAAGTAGGCGGGCGGGCGGAGCCAGGCTACTACTGTGATGTGATAGCCTATAATTCATTAATGGTTATTATTAGCCTACTTGCTTGATTTCTTTTTAAATACAGGTCGTTTTGGAACATGTCTTTCCCAATTTAAAACATAAAAATAAAGCAGCATTGAAAATTCAGAAAATAAATCTTGTTGGCCTACACTAGCATGCTGTTCTACAAATAAATAACTCAATAGTTGAAATAATAAATACAATGTGTTTTCCCCTTAAAATGTCTAAATGCATTTCAAAGACAGTAACAGTGTGGCACTTCTTTAAACTTACTGAAACTTGCAGGAGCCATCACTCTCATGTATTCATCAGACTTTTCTTTGCGCTGTCTGAGCTGATAGATAGGTTGTGTTGCCACAGTGATGTGGAGTCTTAAACTGTCCTAGCTTTGCCAGCACTTATTTCTGTACAGCTAAATATCCCCATAGAAACATCGCTGCGTTTATTTTCGCCACCAGTTAAATTCAATGTCGGCTTGCTCCTGCTTACTCTCCCGCACACATGCCTTAGTCATGCGCAGGCCCCTGATCTCCTTGCAAGGGTCAGGAGCCTATCACGAGCCAGTCAATTATTTATTTTTTTGGAATGGCATTGTTCAGGGCCTTCGAAGATCGGGGCCCCACATTTAGCTTGTTAAAAAAATAAAAATATATATATTTTCTTTTTTTTTTCTTTTTTATGGGCCCCCCTCTGCCTTGGGCCCCCCCACAACTGTATCACTTTTTCCCCCCAGTCCGTCGGCCCTGCCCGCGGGCACTGTGTTGGTGACCCCCAAGGCACAAGTTATGAAAACAAGCTGTCTGGATAATTAATGGAGAGAAAAATTGTGATTAAATTAATATGTCCGCTCAAAACTAAGCTATGCAGTAAATATGGAGATCACTGTAACCTTATTGAATTGTTTGAACAGTTTAGTCATGTATTACTGTCACGTCATCTGACTACAGGGACCCTGTTTGAAGCCATAGAAGTAGTGAGTCTGGATTTTCAAGCCAAGAGCGAATCATTTGATCATTATTCTTTCTAATCTATTTCATTCTCTTTGTAGCCAGGGGTTTGACGCCCCCCAAAAAAAATACAAAAAATAGTCTCTTGAACTCACTGTCTACTTCTGACAGCATAGATAACAGCAGTCCAGAGAAATAAACTCCAACTTTTTTTCCCCACAAAGAATACAATGCATTCTAAAGTTCTCCAGTCTTTAACGTGCCTATCAGGTAAAGGAGTGCCAAACCGGTTCGGAGGATGCTCTTTATAACTCTAAATGAGATTCTGTGCATATTTCTCACCGTCTCTCTGCGAGAAGAAATTAGATCATTTAAACATAGTTTTTAGCACATTCCATGAGAGGACAAAGGCTGTGAGGGAAGTCAACAAAACAGCAGACACACTAACTGCTACTCTGAGACACTGGAGTCAGGTATTTCAGTGTAACATTACTGTGTTGTCATTGCTGTGTTGTCGACACAGGTGAATCATGTTGTCCGCTGGTTACCTCTTTTGTCATCCGGATATGTAAAGTCAAACGTGCATTCAGTAAGCCTGTTTGTCAGCCTGGTGGTGTAATACATTATATAAAGCCCTTCCTGGAGCAAATCCTTTCACCAAATATCTCACTGATATTTAAAACATTATTGCAATTGAAATGACTATCTTTTTTGGGATCTTATTATTTTAACATAACAAATCCATTAGGTCTGCAGTTATAAATTGGCACCTAATCGTTGAATTTATATTGGTTCTTTTTTAATATTCCTCGTCTCCATGGCTCCATTAGGCAGTCTGATGATTATTGTTGTGGTTCATTTTTGGGTAGACATTTTACAGTCAAATAATCCCTATATATAAGTTTGTACAGACATAAAGTGACAGGGCACATGGATGACCCTACATATGATACAGTGGAGCCTGTCAGAAGCGTGTTGTTTGTCGGCGTAGATAGTCAAGACACTGAATGTGTAACATCAACTCAAAAACTGAATACAATTGAGCAAGCTGTATAACCACTGGCAGACCCATATTCACGCACGCGCACACACACACACACACACACACACACACACACACACACACACACACACACACACACAAACACAAACACGCACGCACGCACACACACACACACACACACACACACACACACACACACACACACACACACACACACACACACACACACACACACACAAGCACACACACACAGGGGGGGAGGGGGACTTGAAAACACCGGACATCCAGCTTCGCTTTGATAGGACAGCAGAACAAAACCTACCGGGATGACTCACCACTTATAATTCAATGCCACTGTAAAAACAGCATGAGGGGGAGTGCACGTATGACGCACGTATGTTGCATGTGTGTGTGTGTGTGTGTGTGTGTGTGTGTGTGTGTGTGTGTGATTGATGTCCACTCATACATTACCCTATGAAACACTAGTTTAACCCCTGGAGGGAGCACCTGTGAGGCCCTGCATCCTGCTGTGTGTGGGAAGCCTAATGCTCAGCCGCCCATTTGATCCATTGAGACACTTTGTCTGTCTCTGTACGGAATATTTCACATTTCATCTTGAAGTTGACTGACAGAAAGTTCATTTTAAAAGAAGTGCTTGAATGCTCCATAATCCCCTCTATACTGCCGGTGCAGATGTACACGGCAAAATATGTGTCTGCTGATTGTTAGGCGATCCTTTGAAGCTTCTGCCTCTGACGTGTTGATTGTTGAGGTGAACAGGTCGTCACAGATTCAGGTGCCCTACAGCTTCAAATCTAAAAAACTGTTTTGTGTTTAACATCAAGTGGCACAGTGCTACTTCACGCAATGCAAAATGGAGGCAAAAATACGGTTTCAGGGTATGATTTTGAAATTTTTTAAATGAAGTAAGCATTGGAATCTGAAACTAGTAACATTGAACAGAACTTGCTATACATTACATCGAAATGAATCATTATTATTATGCTACCCCTAAAAGCCAAATCTCATCCATTTGGATCTCTGAGTATCCCTTGCTTTCCCTGTCATCTTTTTAGGTTTGCAATGTGGGTAATTCCCACTGTCCCTGAAGTTGCAGCTGTGAAACCTGCCAGTTAGGACAGACCAACGTCTCACCAATGAGGGATAACAGTGTAAAGAATTCTCTAGCGTCCGTCAGCTGCCACAGAGAGACAGAATTAGAGGAATAGGAGAAGTCCTCTAGCTGCAGGTCTGTGCATGTCTGCAGGCTCTATGGACCCGTCATCTGGTGCCCAAGTGTCACTTTGACCTGTGCACTGTGTGTGGACCAGGTTTGTGTGTGTGTGTGTGTGTGTGTGTGTGTGTGTGTGTGTGTGTGTGTGTGTGTGTGTGTGTGTGTGTGTGTAGGTGACAGTTTTCATCACAATCACAAACACAGAAACTGTAACATAAATATCACTTCTCCCCTTCCTCCTTCACTTTTACTCAGTCAGTAAAACACAACTGTTATAACTTGATAGAACAAAGAAGGTCCCTCAAGCCTAGCCTAATATTAACTGGTTTGTCATTTAAGCGCATATATTACATAATTCATTTCATGGAAGGGACTGCTGTTAATATTACTTCACAACAAAGAGTGTCAATCACATAAATCACTGCTTCAAATGGGAACTGCGAACAATACCAAGCCCTGCTTTGGGCACAGCCGTTCATTCTAAATGGATGTGAGATTTGGCTGCTGCTATTTTTAGATTTTAAGGTGACATCTCTTTTGTGTCACTACATTATTGTTGGTGAGTCACCTTAACGATCATACAAACAATACATATGAATCTGTCATTTCAACACACACACACGGCGTGAGAACCAAACTTATCATTACTCTTAAGGTTACCGGTTCAAACCCTTGTGATGACATACAACAAGGTAATCCAAGCCGTCACATACCACTGTCAGGGATATCTCAACCACACAGAATATGTCAGGCATTCTGAAGCCTTCACAGTGAAGGAACTTAACACCATGTAGTCTCACACATACAAGTAGTATACTGCGACGGGAGATGCATGGATGCAGTTGCAGACCACTGATCGCACCAAATGAATGGATCTGCCCTCTATTTATTTATCCTTTATTTATACAGGTAAATCCCATTGAGACCGGAGACTCTTTTACAAGGGAGACCTGTTCCCAGTGACACGTTACCATTCACACACACATTCATACACCGATAGCAGGCTGACTATCGACATTCACACGAGGCAAGGTGGGTGAAGTGTCTTGCCCAAGGACACAACAGCCATGACACATGGGCAGGGCTGGGATCGAACCGACAACCCTTCGGTCATTGGCCGACCCGCTCTACCACCTGAGCCACAGTCGCCCCCGAAACACTGCCAACTAAATCAGTGACAAAACCACATTCAACAGGGTCAAAACCTTTCATAATAAAAGCCCTTCAATTCTGATGCTCATAGAGAATCCTTTAGAGACTCATGGCAACCTACTGTCACTACAGCAGAAGCCACAGGCATCCTGATTCAAACAGATCATGTCCATGTATGTACACAGTGTGGACACGATGGCAAGCAGCGGCTCGTAAATGAAGTGAGTGAAGTGACAGCTAGCATAAACCTCATTGTCTTCTTAATGAAGGAAAAGAGACACACCTTCAAAGTAAAACACAAGTATGCTTGTTATTTATATAGATCCTTTTATAAATCTTTGGGTGGCAACTCCTTTCATTAATTCTTATGTCCCAGTGTGGTTGATAATTATTGTAATACAGAGGTTTAAATGGTATTGTACGTTTACTGCCAAATTGGGGCTATGGAGACAGCCTGGAGGTGTCTCACTATCTCTGGAATCGTATTAAATGATATACAGATAGATATACGCACAATCTAATGCTGTTTACTGGAGTTCTGGGTCTCATTCAAGACCTTTGTGTATCTTCTATGGAGCGGGGTAATTTCACTCTTCTCTCTGCCCCATACTCAAAAGAAATAAGTATGAGAGAAAGAAAATCAATATTCATTACTAGAAAAAAATAAGTGTTTTCAGGTGTGCTGGGAGTGTCAGCCTCAGCTTTGTCACTACTCCTTCCTGTCATGATGCATTGGCCTGCCTGTGTGCCTGTGTGCCTGTGTGCCTGGGTGCCTGGGTGTGACACATAACTTCAGTGTTAGTAGGACACCAGAGCCGTACCAACCCTCAAGACGTTCTCACGCATTACATCCCTGCTTCCTCCATGGATTCCCCAACTGGTGTGGCACTCTGAAACACTTCTGCATTCCTCAGACTTTCTGTTCAACCACTAACCCCCTCTGCGTTCAGTCTTCACCAGGGTTAGATTACCGATGTGTTGGGTGTATGGCGTTTTGATAAATGCCCACATGGAGCCTGGGAAACACCCCAGCAAACCGTTTCCAGTCAAACTCAGCAGCTAGAATTCCTTGCAGGAGCTTACCATGGAGCGCTGCCTATAATGCCAACTTAAAGCCCCTTATTCTTTTTTTATTCCTTTCCTTTCGGTTACTGTGAGAGCGGATAACTTGTCAGCACAGCTATACAGCAGAAATCATACCCAGTGTATATACCTGCTCAGAGCAGCTGGGGAAAATGACACGCCGCTTCAAACACCAGGCCGACCGGCTGGCTGGCTGGCTGGCTGTCTGGCAAGAGTGCACTAGTGGAACACCAGCTTTTGCACATTACCAGCACACACATACTATAAGAAAAACACATATGGTTATAATAAAGAAAGATCCTAGCTCTGGTTCTGGAAACAGGGGAACAGTAGTGTGATGCGCAGTCAGTCACCCAAGCTGCAGTGATTTATCTCCCGGGATGGTTTCATAAGGCATCGAGCAGAGATTCAGTAGCAGCTACAGCCTGAGTCTGAGTTTGTCTTTCCTGTTATATTCCATCAGTTACTACAGGAGCAGGGTTAGACTTAAAGAAATGCAACCAGCTGAAATGACAGATGACTGGTCTCTGCTTTTTCTGTGATTGTGACAGTGAGTGTTCTTGTAGGCTAGTCGCGTTATTAGGACGTATAGGATATGAAAGCTAGACTAGGGCTGCACCATTTAGAAAGAAATACAGCTCTGGAAAAAATTAAGAGAACAGTCTGGATTTGTATTAAATCTTCATCTCTACATAACTTATTGAAAATGCTCTTAATGACAAAAAAATTTGTTTTTATTGGAATTTGGTAGAAATGTTGTCATTAGTTTATATTATAAAACCAAAATGTTCATTCTCTTCAAACACAAGCCTATAAATAGTAAAGCGAGAGACACTGAACATTTGTAGTGGTCTCTTAATTTTTTCCAGAGCTGTATCTAGTTGTGATAATTGTGACTGATATTGCAATTGCGATATGATTTGAGACATTAGAGAGAATGCTCACTATGACATCATGAATCTAATTATTCATTGAAAAACATACTGACTTATGGTGTGATTTTTGTGGGGAAGTGACCCAACTGACTTTTTCCATTTCTAAAGTATATCTTTGCAGTAAAATTATTGTATCGTCCAATATTCCAGGTAATACTCAATTTAACTTGTTATGTATCATTTAAAATCCTAGACAGGACATCTCTGAAGCCTGCCAATGTTTCAATTAATAAAGGTATATTGCCACACGTTTAGCACCTTCCTGTGATTTGTAAATTGCAGTAGGTCATTTGGAGATTCAGTGAAATTTCATTTATTTTGCAGATGTAAGCTAGACACACTCATACAAGCACGCATGACTTACACATACAGACGTTCTGTTAATGGTGACTGAAGCAAGCAGCAGCCCTATCTTTGACCTTGACTTGCTTTATGAGTGGAGCACTGGTGTTCGACCAGGACGGGCGCTTGTGTGTGTGTGTGTGTGTGTGTGTGTGTGTGTGTGTGTGTGTGTGTGTGTGTGTGTGTGTGTGTGTGTGTGTGTGCGTGTGTGTGTGTGTGTGTGTGTGTGTGTGTGTGTGTGTGTGTGTGTGTCTGTGTGTGTCTGTGCGTGTGTGTCTGTGCGTGTGTGTGCGTGTGTTCCTCATTGATCTGTTGATGGCACTCGGAGCACAGAGAGCGGAGCCCAGTCGTGTCCTGCAATCGATCTGTGTGCAACATCTATTTTTTTTCTTCCAGGAAAAATGTCACCAAAAATCCTGTTACCATAAATGCTTGATCACTCCCAAGAGCACACAAAATATGATGAAACAACAGGCAACATTTCCAATCTGTCACTGTGTTTGTGTACAGTTTGTGTCACGTTTAAAAGCAAGGGCGGGGCGAATAGAGGTCTAGATGTGACGTTTACACGGAGAGGGGGTTGACAGCCTGCTTGTTAAATTGGCTTTAACATCCTAATTGCACTGGCAGTCACTCGTCTGTGTTGCTATTGGTTCGTGGGTAAAGGAGACAGGGAGCAGGGTGCCAATCATCACCCAACAGCTGCCCTCCTCCGAGAGGTGGCCTAAAAAAAACTGCCGGAGATGGAGTCTCTCTCACACACACACACACACACACACACACACACACACACACACACACACACACACAGACTGGGATGTCGACACATCATCAGGTCACCGTTGCTATTCTCGTCTAAGCTGTAAAGAGGGGCCGCTGAACACCAACGCAACGCAACTATTTGGCTTCCGGAGTCAATGGTGGAGAAGATTAAACCCTCTCCGCCATGCATGAGCACAGGGAGGGAGGCACAGGTGGGCTCTTTCTTCCCCCACGTCTCCTCTAAGGTGTCAGGGGGAGTGACAACAAGACAGCAACAGCTGCCAAACCGTCCACAGAGAGAGAGAGAGAGAGAGAGAGAGAGAGAGAGAGAGAGAGAACGACAGGGAGAGAGAGGGAAAGAGAGAGAGAGAGACAGGGAGAGAAAGAGAGAGAGAGAGAAAGAGAGACAGTGACAGAGAGAGAGAGAGAGGGAGGTACAGAGGGATACCAACGAGGGCAGCAGACAGAATAGGAGCAGCTGTGAGTGGCCCAAACAGCTGATCAAGCACTGATAGATCCACTTTCCAATGTGTCAAAAAAATTAATAAATGTTTGACAGGCAATGAACATGAACCTACACAACTGGCCACACGTCAGCGCCAGTGAATAGACAGGTTCAAGCCAGCTGCTCAATGTGAAAAGGAACAGTTAGGAAAACTCCAATTTTCAAGGCAACTGTTTTGACCAGATTTCTGAGTTTTGAGCTGTTGGTGTGGGTGCCTGCACGTGTGTGTGTGTGTGTGTGTGTGTGTGTGTGTGTGTGTGTGTGTGTGTGTGTGTGTGTGTGTGTGTGTGTGTGTGTGCGTGCATGTGTTTGTGTGCTGGTGTCCTGTTTCAGACAAGGTGGGCAGCCCCACACAGGACAGGGGGTCCAGACAGTATGCGAGCTGTTTTGAGCGCCGGCTCCTTATTAAGCCGCACTGTGTCCATCCAGTCCAACTGACCCTGATAACTCTTGCTCCCATGCTACACTGTCTAATTACCATGCCAGATTTCATTCAAACCAACAAGGATTTTTTTTTCAGATTCACCTTAAAGCACTTGCTTACAATAACCCTTAGCACGTTAAAGGAATAGTTCAATATATATATTCTTTTTTTATACTTCTTTTTTTAAAGTTTTTACTAGACAGTTTGGAAAGACCGAGATGAAATGGGGCAGAGAGGGGAATGACATGCAGATAACGACCACGGGTCCGACCCGAATTGGTGGTTGCATGAGGTACTGATTTAGTCTGTCATGGCGGTCAGCACAGTCACTACAAGGAGTTTGGAGGAGACGTAGCTGTAGCAGAAGTCAGCCTTGTATTGTTGCAGAGGTTGCCAGCAGAAACACCTTTTCTCCATATATATAAATGCTAACCTAAAAAATAAATATCCATTCAATTGTTTTCTAAAGGGAGGGTTTTTACACTGCTGATTTGCGCGGACGTATGCAGCGAATCACTCCGGGCGCTTAACACTAAGAGCAAAACCTCTGAGGAATACTTTCTGCTCCTGTTAATGATATAGTTCAGTGTAAATACAACCACACTGACCTATCCCATTAGCAGGAGGAGAAAGTGTCTCTCACAGATTTCACTGTCTGGTTAACAAAGCAGCTCGATCCCCCCCCCCCCACCCTCCATCCCCCCCTGTCCTCCCCAACCGAAGGTAATCCTATCCAGGTGAAGCCCCTCTCCTCTCCGCTCTCTTGCATTAACCTTTGCTGTCCTGCTGTACCCTGGGGACTGCTCCTGGTCCACAGCTGCGTGTAGGTGTCACTCTCTTCATAAAGCCCCTGCGCTGAGGGCCATTAGCAGACGGACCTGTCATTTCAGCACACTATGCTGCTGCTCTGACAGCTCTGCTGAGCTCAGGTGGTGCTTGTGTCTCCCCCAATACTGAGCCGCCAGTTAAAACTTGTGTCACCTGATTGTGTATTCATTCTACTGTATATCCATGAATACAAATATAGCACACACAATGTTAAGCAACATGATGAGGAGCAGAAAGAGAGGATAGATCAAGACTGTTTGATCTGTTCATTTCATGAATTTGGGATCAAGTTTGAACTGTTTTTATTGGCCATTGTGCTGGTTCTTTTATATCCAGTGGTATGGTTCTTACGGGCGATTAGGCTGGTTATTGTGCTAAAACTGGCAACCCCTTGGCTTGGAATTCGCAGCTTGTTTACTGTGTTTCAGTGAAGGTGAAATGTCTAAACCATGGTTTGGCCAACGTTCCATGATGGACAGGGCTGGAGAGCTCCAGGCTTTTACCCCAGCCTGACTGACAGCTATGGAACACCTCATCCCCCTTATACAGAGAGCATTACGCTCCTCAGGCAACAATGACACACACGCACACACACACACACACACACACACACACACACACACACACACACAATAGACATGAGCGCATACCTCAAGTCCATTTTTTTGTTGTGTAAGCTGCTTTTTGAAAAAGGCTTGATGTTGCTAAATAACAGCCCACCACAGGGTATTTTCCATGGGCCGTCCTTGAGCGTGATAAAACACCAGTTTACTCAACAGCAGTGCGAAAGGGCATTCATATTCGCATGCCATTCGCTCTCAAGACACATGTTTCTTATTTTACTGCCAATGGGGGAGTGATAATTCAAGTTTTTCTTTCCTAGAAAAAGGAGGATAGATATCTTAAATAACAAGCCGAGGACTGGCACATTCCTACACCCCGATGATAAAATACAGAAGAAAAATTTTAAAAATCATCCAATGCCACTGAAATATTTGTTGGCTTATTCTGAAAAACTATATTTTATTCAAGTCCAAAATAGACATTTCTTGGAGTGCGACAATCAAAATGCAAACACTTGCACTTGCAGGTCTGAATGGCTCCTCTGTATAACGCTCAGTCAGGCTAGAATTTCCCCTCAAAAGCAAACATGCTGTCAGTACCTTGTAGATATGGGAAATGTCTCATTGCAGTAGTTCTGATTAGGAGCCAAAGAAAAGAATGGGTGAAAGAAATGCTATCAGAGTTCATGAAGGGGATTCTGAGTCAGACTGGGGTTTTGTTTCTAGCACTTGAAGCCTGCAGTGTGTGGTGAGTGTGTGTTAACAGAGTGAGGGTGACCTGGCAGCAAGAGGTAGAGAGAGAGGAAGCCTGAGCCAATGCACAACGCCCACGGGCCTGTAAAACACATATGCTGGCAGTTTGTCTTCCCAGGTGGACCAAGCTGACAGAGAATGTAGCTGGCCTGGCTTTTGGCCTGGCTTTGGCCTGGCCTGGCCTGCAGGTGCACACAGAGGCAGGGATTGTTCATGCTAAGGAGACAGAAGAGTGGGTGTCGGGGAAAACGGAAGGGACCTGTTGTGCCTACTGTAAACATGTACACTGGAATAAATGTCTCTTCATACATGAGTTAAAACAAACAAACATGTAATACAAGGTGTACTTTACTTGTAAACTCTGCTAATGGAACAAGTGGAATTTCACCTGTTAAGATTTTTCATGAAAATAAGAAGCGATTGCCTCTCAAGATAGAAGGGATCTTGAAATGATTTATTTTACAATTGATAAGGAAGTGTTAGCTGTATGACACAATAAGCCTGGAATGCTCATCATCAGGATTCCTCCACTGACAGGTCATTCTCTTCATTTCAAATGTAATACAGATTATTTCAAGTGGTACATTAGTGGCACTGTCATAGATGAAAGGTAATCCTCACCTATACTTGAAATAAGATGAAGTGATATTTGAGCATTTGAAGTTGTTGATATTGAGCATTTGTAAAGGAAGAGCTTTTTTTGTCATAGTAAACCAGCATTGTAATCCTAATGTTCTAGTCCCTATATCTCACTAGAACGTTGCTTGTTAGTTTATTGTGTCTGACATTAAGTGTCATGAGATACTTTATGACTAGAAATGACACCAATATGTTTGGTAATATTTAGATTCTATTTTGCAGTGTACGTGCACACACACACACTGGGAACTCTCCTTTTGCAGCACCCTCATTACATCACCCCTCTCCTACCCCGGGTCTCTTCACACCCAGGCTCCCTGTCTGTGCCTACAGCCGAGGCCCAGGCACAGACAGCATTCCTGGGGCCGGTGTGAGGAAGAGGTCGGGGCCTGGGGATCAGGGGCCAAGCGGAGTCTCAACTAGACACAAACAAGCAGCAGCTCTCTAGACCGGTCCACTGGGTGACTCCTATAGACGGTACAGAGGGCAAATCAGCTCCACACCAGCCCCCCTGCTAAC